>NC_083111.1:22162466-22506808 GCF_949774975.1 Lagenorhynchus albirostris
TTAGTTGTAGGTTCTTCCCTTTCATGACTTTAAGTATATCATGCCACCCCCTTCTGACTTGTAGAGTTTCTGCTGAGAAATCAGCTGTTAACCTTATGGGAGTTCTCTTGTTTGTTATTTGTCGTTTTTCCCTTGCTGCTTTCAATATTTTTTCTTTGTCTATAATTTTTGCCAGTTTGATTATTGTGTTTCTAGGCATGTTTCTCCTTGGGTTTATCCTGTATGGCACTCACTGTGCTTCCTGGACATGGGTGGCTATTTCCTTTCCCATGTTAGGGAATTTTTCAACTATAATAACTTCAAATATTTTCTCGGATCCTTTCTCTCTCTCTTCTCCTTCAGGGACCCCTATAATGCGAATGTTGTTTCATTTAATGTTGTTCCAGAGGTCTCTTAGGCTGTCTTCATTTCTTTTCATTCTTTTTTCTTTATTCTGTTCTTCAA
Source organism: Lagenorhynchus albirostris (assembly GCF_949774975.1). NCBI lineage: Eukaryota > Metazoa > Chordata > Mammalia > Artiodactyla > Delphinidae > Lagenorhynchus > Lagenorhynchus albirostris. The sequence goes on from NC_083111.1 coordinate 22,162,911, forward strand.
CAGTGAATTCCACCATTCTGTCTTCCAGGTCACTTATCCATTCTTCTGCCTCAGTTATTCTGCTATTGATTCCTTTTAGTGTATTTTTCATTTCAGTCATTGTATTGTTCATCTCTGTTTGTTTTTTCTTTAATTCTTCTATGTCTTTGTTAAACATTTCTGGCATCTTCTTGATCTTTGCCTCCATTCTTTATCCGAGGTCTGGATCATCTTCACTATCATTATTCTGAGTTCTTTTTCTGGAAGGTTGCCTATCTCCACTTCATTTAGTTGTTTTTCCTGGGTTTCATCTTGTCCTTCATCTGCTACATAGCCCTCTGCCTTTTCATCTTGTCTATCTTTCTGTGAATGTGGTTTTTGTTCCACAGGCTGTAGGATTGTAGTTTTCTTGCTTCTGCTGTCTGCCCTCTGGTGGATGAGGCTATCTAAGAGGCTTGTGCAAGTTTTCTGATGGGCGGGTCTGTTGGTGGGTAGAGCTGACTGTTGCTCTGGTGGTCAGAGCTCAGTAAAACTTTAATCCACTTGACTGCTGATGGGTGGGGCTGGGTTCCCTCCCTGTTGGTTGTTTCGCCTGATGCAACCCAACACTGGAGCCTACTTGGGCTCTTTGGTGGGACTAATGGCAGACTCTGGGAGGGCCCACACCAAGGAGTACTTCCCAGAACTTCTGCTGCCAGTGTCCTTGTCCCCACAGTGAGCCACAACTCTGCAGGAGACCCTCAAACACTGACATGTAGTTTGGCTTCTGTCTCCCCTGGGGTCCCTGCTCCTTCTCCTGGGTCCCGATGCTCACACTACTTTGTGTGTGCCCTCCAAGAGTGGAATCTCTGTTTCCCCCAGTCCTGTCACAGTCCTGCAATCAAATCCCAGTAGGCTTCAAAGTCTGATTCTCTAGGAATTCCTCCTCCTGTTGCCGGACCCCCAGGTTGGGAAGCTTGACCAGGGGCTCAGAACATTCACTCCAGTGTGTGGACTTCTGTGATCTAAGTGTTCTCCAGTCTGTGAGTCACACATGCAGCAGTTATGGGACTTGATTTTACTGTGATTGCACCCCTCCTACCATCTCATTGTGGCTTCTGCTTTGTCTCTGGATGTGAGATATCTTTTTTGGTGAGTTCCAGTGTCTTCCTGTAGATGACTGTCCAGCAGCCAGTTGTGATTCTGGTGTTCTCACAAGAGGGAGTGAGAGAACATCCTTCTACTCTGCCATCTTGGTTCAGTCTCTTTACTAACTATTTAAAATATGACCATTTAAAAATGTAAACCATTCTTTTTTTTTTTTTTTTTTTTTTTGTGGTACATGGGCCTCTCACTGTTGTGGCCTCTCCCGCTGTGGAGCACAGGCTCCAGACGCTCAGGCTCAGTGGCCATGGCTTACGGGCCCAACCGCTCCATGGCATGTGGGATCCTCCCAGACCGGGGCACGAACCCGCGCCCCCTCCATCAGCAGGTGGACTCTCAACCACTGTGCCACCAGGGTGGCCCATAAACCATTCTTCGTTCACAGTCTGTTTAGGAAAAAAAAAATGGACGAAAACAAAAACAGGTAGTTTATGGACCTCTGATCTACAATATAGCAGTTCACACATACAAAACCTAATGTAACTTTCTGAGTAAAATTGCCCTATTACAATGGTTAGCATTGTGTTATAAGGGAATACATAATGGGTTCAAGACTGAACTGCAGATCAGAGTTAGTCTATGCCTTGCCTATGGTAAATACTAAATAAATGTTAGTTAATATATTTTATACCATTATCTTATGTCAAAAAAATAAAACTCATCTTAGACTCTAGGTTGAAACAGATATAAGTTGAAGATACAGATTTTTCAATTATCCAGGAAAAAGAAAAATAAAGGTCAGATTTAGCCAGAATGAAAGGCTTTCTTAGTGATTTACCTGCCCAAACTGGCTCATAATTCTCTCTAGCTTTGTATCTATAAGATATTATAATGGATTATAAGTTTGTGTGGCCTCAAAATTCATATATTGAAATCTGAATGCCCAATGGGATGATTTGAGGATGTGGGACCTTTGGAAGACAGTTAGATCATGGGTGGAACCCTCTTGATTAGTGTCCTTACAAGAGAGTTCTCTCCCTCTCTCTCTCTCTCTGCTCTTTACCATGTGAGGATACAAGGAGAAGACAGCCATCTGCAAACCAGGAAGAGGGCTCCAACCAGACAGTGCATATACCATATACTGGCACCTTGAACTTGGACTTCCAGCCTCCAGAAATGTGAGGAAATAAATGTTTGTTGTTTCAGCTACCAGAATGTGGTGATTTGTTATAGCAGCCTAAGCTGACCCAGACATCATCTTATAGTCCGCCATCAAATAGCTGTCATCCTCAGCCATGCTGCAGCAAAGGCATTTTGTGGCATTTAAGATGTATAGGTTGGAAAATGTTTTCCTGTGGGTGAACTGAGTGAACTGAGAAGAGCTGAAGGTTAAATTTCAAAGGCACTCCAAAGCCTCAGAAAACAGCTGCCATGTCTCCACTTGATAACTCTATGAAAGGAAACATAAAAACCTGGAGTAGTAGAGATTTCAGTAATTATTTTTCTTTAGAATTGTTGCTGCATAAGGGTGTATATACACAGTCGGTCAGCCTTGCAGATACAGGTGTATAGCTGCATCCAGTAGCAGGCATTTTTTCTTCCATGCTGCCTGGTGCCAGCACTGACATAATGCACTACCCCCACACATCACTGTAGCCAGACTCTTTTTGGTGGCTGCGTGCGTACTTTTCTGAGAGAAGGATGCAAGGAAGCAACATTGTTTCCAGAACTTTGTACACAATGGACTATTAATAAATCTTTCTTTATGATGTTAAAGATCAACAGCATCTGTAGCTCATGGAATGGCAATGTTTCCAATAGTGGGTACTAGAGAACACACCTGCCTTACTTTTCTGTTACCCAATGATTCTGAAACTTATTTGGCTACAGACATTTTTTCCATCAAGAGTTATCAAAATCCTACAAAACACACATAAGATATATTGCGTAACCCAAAAACATAGCTCACCAATTGCCAAGATTTTTAAGTCTTTGTTTAGATGATAAGATAGCACGGCCTTGTGAAGCTGAATGGCTCCAGGACTTCACTTAGGACAGTTGAAAACATAAGGACAAGAAACTAAGTGCTTTCATGCTAAGATCAGGATCAAGACAAGGATGTCCACTCTCAATCATCCTGTTCAAACTGGTACTGGAAGCCTTAGCTAAGGCGATTGTTTTCTTATATACCAGTACTAAAAATTGGAATTTGATATTAAAAACACAATGCCTTTTACATTAGCAGGAAAAAAATGAAATACCTAGGTATTAATCTAACAAAATATGTATAAGATCTCTATGAGGGAAATTACAAAACTGATAAAAGAAAGATCTAAATAAATGGAGCTATATTCCATGTGCATGAGTAGGAAGACTCAACATTAGTAAGATGTCAGTTCTTCCCAACTTGATCTATAAATTCAATGTACTCCCAATCAAAATCCCAGTAGGTTATTTTTTTAGATATTGACAAATTGATTCTAACATTTATATGAAAAGGCAAAAGAACAAAAATAGCCAATATAATATTGAAAGAAAAGAACAAAGTCAGGGTACTGACACTATCTGATTTCAAGACTGACTACAAAGCTATATAATCAAGACAGAAATAGACAGATCAATGGAACAGAATAGAGAGCTCAGGAACAGACACAAATATATTCAAGTTATCTTTGACAAAGAAACAAAAGCTATCCCATGGAAAAGAAAAATAGTCTTTTAAACAAATGATTCTGGAACAATTGGACATGCACATGCAAAAATAAATAAATAAATGTAGACACAGACCACACATCTTTCACAAAAATTAACTCCAATGCACCTAAATGTAAAATGACTCATACATCTAAATGTAAAATGACTCATTCATCTAAATGTAAAATGAAAAACTATAAAAGTCCTGGATCATAACATAGGTGAAAAAATAGGTGACCTTTCTTTGGAAGTGACTTTTTAGATTCAACACTGAAAGCATGATCCATAAAATAAAAAATTAAGCAGTTGGATTTCATTATACTCCAGTAAAACTTTTTTTTTAATTAAAAATGTCTGTTCTGCAAAACACACTCTTAAGTGAATGAAAAGACAAGTTACAGACTGGGAGAAAATACTTGCAAAACATGTATTTAGTAAAGGATCGTTATCCAAAATATACAAAGAACTCTTAAGTCTCAACCATAAGAAAATAGCCCAATTAAAAATGGAAAAAAATTATCTGAATAGACATCTCACAAGAGAAGATGTACAGATGGCAATTAAGCATATGAAAAGATGCTCAACATGATATGTCATTAGGAAACTGCTAAGTAAAACAACAATGAGATATACATTTATTAGAATGGACAAAATCTAAAACACTGACAACACAAAATGCTGGTAACAATATGGAGCAACAGGAACTCTCAATCACTGCTGGTGGGAATTCAAAATGGTAAAACCACTTTGACAGATAGCTTGGCAATTTCTTCCAAATTTAAATGTACTCTTACTGTATGATCCAACAATCATATGCATTAGTATTTATGCAAAGGAGTCGAAGCTTTGTGTCTACATAGAGACCTGCACATGGAAGTTCATAGCAACTTTATTCATCATTGCCAAAACATGGAAGCAATCAAGATGTCTTTCAGTAGATGAATGGATAAACAAACTGTACTACATCCAGACAATGGGATATTATTCACCCTTCAAAAGAAATAAGCTATCAAGCTATAAAAAAGCATGAAAGAACCTTAAATGCATATTACTAAGTGAAAGAAGCCAATCTGAAAAGGCTATGTACTGTATGATTTCGACTATATGACATTCTGAAAATGGAAAATTGTAGAGAAATAAAGAGATCAATGGTTGCCAGCACTTGGTGGTTAGGGGTGGGGAAGATGGAAGGATGAATAAATGGAACACAGGGCAGTGAAACGATTCTGTTTGTTACTACAGTGTTGTATACATGTTCTTACAAATTTATCAAAACCCGTAGAATGTAAAACACAAAGATTAAACTCTAATATAAGCTATGAACTTTAGTTAATAATAACGTATCAATATTGGCTTATGAATGGTAACAAGTGTACCACACCAATGGAAGATATTGATATGAGAAACTAGAAGGTGGAAGGGTAGTGAGCAGTTATATGGGAATACTCTGTACTTTCTGCTTAATTTTTCCATAAATCTAAAACTACTAAAAAATGAAGTCTATTACTTATTTTTTTAAATATACAGACAAAAACACAGTGACCAGTAGAGAACACCAGCCCCTCCGAATTTCATTTGCAGGTAAAGAAACCAACTTTTCCCACAGTATTGAATAATTCTGTCTGATATTAAAAAACCCTTAAAGACAAACACTAATTTTAAATATAAAGGTGTCATGCTTCAAGAAAAAAAGCTTATTATTCATATTCTCAAAAGATGCTTAACACTGAAGAAGATACACCCCAATGAAATCAATCAAAAGAAAATAATACTCAGGATAAAATAATTTCCAGAAAAAAAAAGATGAAAAGAAATAGAATTTTAAATACGAAACTGGCACTTGTAACTTAACTGTTGCTTTGAGGAGGAAAAATTGCTAAAGCTGCAGCAATCACATTTTTGAAATACCATTCTGATCTGAGCTTCAGTACTCATTTGATTGATTTTTTTTAATTTGCAGAAACATTCATATAAAACACATCAAATATATTCTTATGGATGGTTGGTTTAATGTGAGTGGACAGTTTCCTTCCTAAAACAATGTATTTCCTATCAAATAGTTATGATGACACCAAAGTTTCCTAAGGGAGGTATTACACTGATTTATAAATCTATATTACACTTTCTGGTAGAAAAATAATTCAAAATATAACTGAAAGGCAACACTAAAAACATCATCCACCCAACAACTCGATAAGGTCTCACTCCTTTAGGGATTCCTGTCGAGTTTTCCCCACAGTTTTAGCCACCTTGTTTTAGGAAACTTGAGAATAATGTATTAATTTGAGAAGCTGGAAGTGATGGCAGCTCTCTCTTTCATGGCCTCTCTCTCTCTGTCTCTTTCAGTTTCTCTGTCTCTGTCTGTATGACACTATATTACATTAGAGAGACAGCCAGAGAGAGACAGAGACAGAGACAGCGAGGCATAGAGATATAGAGAGAGACAGCATAGGAAACAGAACAAACAACTGGGTACATGGAGAAGACTCTCAATGGAGAGAGAAGTAAAAGAAGAATAAAGCACTACTTCATACTTAATCAGAACCACCTGTTACGTTGAAAGCATTCATTTCCTATGCTACATTAGATGCTTATTCATTAAATTATCTGACCCTGGCCTCTATTTTGCATAAAATAGGCAATTTGTGGATTGAAAATAGAATATAATCTTATGATATACACATAAACTCCCTTCCCTTCTACAGTATTTATTGGCTTTCTTTTTCCTTCCCAGTGCAAGCATTAGCAATATTGGAGACACTTATGTTGTGTAATTTATGTTTTCATGCTCTGGCTTTGAATTTTCTTCTGTTAGAAAAATTGATTCATCTATGTAGATATCACCATATACCTGCTTCATTCTGAACATGTTATGGGTTGAAAAACATTGTGCTGGTCCAAATTTTTTATCTTAACATAATGCTATGAATTTCACACTCAGGTGGAATTCAGGTGCTCTGAGAGTAATGATTTTGTAAAGCTCATTCAAATTCTCCACAATTCCTTATAGGTGGGTGGGGTCTGTCCTGGTGCTGGCTCCCTCTTACACATGGAGATTGAGATGGAGAAAGAGGAAAAGGGCAGAGGTGGGGCAAGCCGGTTAGTGATGGCACCACACAAGCTTGTCCACCATTCCATCCTGTACTCTACGTATGTACCTTTGTTTTCCTTCATTAATTGGTTGAGTGTAGAAAGGTAGAACCATATATTTATCTTTTCCTTTCAACACTCTTCATTGTGCCCAGTGTAGTATTTTATGAATATTGGCTAGTTAAATGGAGCAAACTTGGGGGATGGGGGAGAACTACTTTCGATTTTAGAAGGGATATTAATTTAAAATGTGCATTCTGAATGAACTTACTGTATTTCACATTTTTCATTTCTTTTGCATTTGGCATATATTTTAGGCAGAGAAAGGCTTACACACATACCAATTAAATAATTACCTTCATTGTCAGATGCTTCTAGGAACAAGATGCATAATTGGCTTTTCACAACATTATGAATATTTTCACAGTAACTATTTTTACAAGGGATAACAATGAGTCATTTTAAATATTCTTCACTCTATGGTTTCCAGAATATTGGTGTCCTGGCTTCCAGAGACCCAAGGTTGGCTTCCTGGAGCCCCAGCAGCCTTTCCTGTAGCTCATGAAACCTGTCTGACTGGAGCAGGGTCTGATGGGATTTCCCAAGGAGACTGCATCTGTAGCTGCTGCAAGACCACCAGCCCTTGCTGCTCCACACTGATGGGCTGTGGCTATCTAGGAGGTACTTCACAGCCTGCTCAGCTGCTTAGTAGGCAGTGCAGGGAATGTCACTGCCTGTGGAGACAGGGAGCCTGTGGAGCCCTGGAAGGAACACACAGGTGTGGCCATTCAGGGGAGGGTGTGGCTGGAAGACAGGGTGAAAAGGAAAGGCAGGAGTTCCTAGCAGGCACTGTGCTCCCCATCTTTTCAGGTATATGATACTTCCATTGTGGCTCATGTGCCTTTTTAGAGGTGTCAATGCTAGCTGTACAGTGACTGCTCTAAAATGGCATGCATTTTGTGAAACTTATGGTTTCTTCTTTGTTTTGAAATACTTAATATAAAAAAATTCAATTGGCTGAAAATGTAGTCATAGGTTCATAGGAAATATCATAATAATATTTATCAATTTTGTATTAAAGGAAAGAATATTAAATTTCTTTAATGTGATTGTAACTATAGTAGAGTTTTAAAGTGCTGTAAAAAATGATTTAGAATTTTTAAAAGCTATTTATGAAGACAATGTTTTGTGCTGATGATGACTATCAGAATTTAAAACAATCTTCATTAAATGTTCATCAGGTGCTGTTGTTTGTGGATGAAAGTTCAAGTTTCTTATTAAAATTTGTGAAAATAATATATGGAATCATACAAATTGAATATTTAATATATTCCTTTACACTGAGCTTTCATTTATCTCATAATTATAATGCATAAAGAACCTGTAAGAAATGATTTGCCAAGTCTCATCCTTCTTCATGTCCCTCTACTGTTTCATACAAATGTTATTGTTTTTATCTGTACCAGGCCTTCAGTACCAGGAGAAGGGTTGGAATACACATCTTTAAAAGCTTAGCGTATAATCATTCTAAAGTGAACCAGAAACCCTGAGATATAAATAGTTACCTTCAAAGGCAGTTATTGAACTTTACCTTGACTGAGACAGTGGCGTAGAGAGGCATCCCATAACTACATTCTGAGCAAGTATGATTCTCACCTGTTTTCTTCCATGCACTTCATAGCTCAGTGTAGTGGGGACACCACTGGACTTTCAAAGCCTCTGTTTCTATACTGTATTCTTTTTTCTATTTTGATGATCCAAAAACATAATATTATATTTCTTTCTATATTGGTATTTCTTCAGTAAACAAAGTAATAACAAAGCAAATATAGCTTACAATCTTTCTTTTCTCAATTACTGCCTGACAAAACAATGGATTAGAAATTGAGGCATTACCTGCCCACCAGAAAGACAAAATCCAGCCTCATCTACCAGAACACAGGCACTAGTCCCCACCACCAGGAAGCCTACACAACCCACTGAACCAACCTTAGCCACAGGGGACAGACACCAAAAACAACGGGAACTACGAACCTGCAGCCCATGAAAAGAAGACCCCAAACACAGTGGCTTAAGCAAAATGAGAAGACAGAGAAACACACAGCAGATGAAGGAGTAAGGCAAAAAACCACCAGATGTAACAAATGAAGAGGAAATAGGAAGTCTACCTGAAAAAGAATTCAGAATAATGATAGTAAAGATGATCCAAAATCTTGGAAATAGAATGAGAAAATAAAAGAAACGTTTAACAAGGGCCTAGTAGAACTAAAGAACACACAAACGATGATGAACAACACAATAAATAAAATTAAAAATTCTTTAGAAAGGATCAGTAGCAGAATAACTGAGGCAGAATTACGGATCAGTGACCTGGAAGATAAAATAGTGGAAACAACTAATGCAGAGCAGAATAAATAAAAAAAATGAAAAGAATTGAGGACAGTCTCAGAGACCTCTGGGACAACATTAAACACACCAACATTCGAATAATAGGCGTCCCAGAAAAGAAGAGAAAAAGAAAGGGACTGAGAGAATATTAGAAGAGATTATAGATGAAAACTTCCCTAATATGGAAAAGGAAATAGTTAATCAAGTCTAGGAAGCACAGAGAGTCCCATACAGGATAAATACAAGGAGAAACAAGCCAGACAACATATTAATAAAACTATCAAAAATTGAGTACAAAGAAAACATATTAAAAGCAGCAAGGGAAAAACAACAATAACACACAAGGGAATCCCCATACGGTTAACAACTGATCTTTCAGCAGAAACTCTGCAAGTCAGAAGGGAGTGGCAGGACATATTTAAAGTGACAAAGGAGAAAAACCTACAACCAATATTACTCTACCCAGCAAGGATCTCATTCAGATTTGATGGAGATATTAAAACCTTTACACACAACCAAAAGCTAAGAAAATTCAACACCACCAAACCAACTTTAAAACAAATGCTAAAAGAACTTCTCTAGTCAGAGAACACAAGAGAAGGAAAAGACCTACAATAATGAACCGAAAACAATTAAGAAAATGGTAATAGGAGCATACATATCGATAATTACCTTAAATGTAAATGGATTAAAAGCTTCAAACAAAAGACATAGATTGGCTGAATGGATACCAAAACAAACCTGCATATATGCTGTCTACAAGAGACACACTTCAGCCCTAGGGACACATACAGACTGAAAGTGAGGGGATGGAAAAAGATATTCCATGCAAATGGAAATCACAAGAAAGCTGGAGTAGCAATTCTCATATCAGACAAAATAGACTTTAAAATAAAGACTATTACAAGAGACAAAGAAGGACACTACTTAATGATCAAGGGATCAATCCAAGAAGAAGAAATAACAATTGTAAATATTTATGCACCCAACATAGGAGCACCTCAATATATAAGGCAAATACTAACAGCCATAAAAGGGGGAATCAACAGCAACACAATCATAGTAGGGGACTTTAAAACCCCACTTCCACCAATGGACAGATCATACAAAATAAAAATAAAAAAGGAAACACAAGCTTTAAATGATACATTAAACAAGATGGACTTAATTGATATTTATAGGACATTCCATTCAAAAATGACAGAATACACTTTCTTCTCAAGTGCTCATGGAACATTCTCCAGCATAGCTCATACCTTGGGTCACAAATGAAGCCTTCATAAACTTAAGAAAATTGAAATTGTATCAAGTATATTTTCTGACCACAATGCTATGAGACTAGATATCAATTACAGGAAAAAATACAAACACATGGAGGCTAAACAATACACTACTTAATAACCAAGAGATCACTGAAGAAATCAAAGAAGAAATCAAAAAATACCTAGAAGAAAATGTTAATGAAAACATGATGGCCCAAAACCTATCAGATGCAGCAAAAGCAGTTCTAAGAGGGAAGTTTATAGCAATACAATCTTATCTTAAGAAACAAGAAACATCTCAAATAAACAACCTAACCTTATACCTAAAGCAATTGGAGACAGAACAACAACAACAACAACAACAAAAACATAGTTAGTAGAAGGAAAGAAATCATAAAGATCAGATCAGAAATAAATGAAAAAGAAATGAAGGAAACAATAGCAAAGATCAATAAAACTAAAAGCTGGTTCTATGAGAAGATAAACAAAACTAATAAACCATTAGCCAGACTCATCAAGGAAAAAAAGGGAGAAGACTCAGATCAATAGAATTAGAAATGAAAAAGGAGAAGTAGCAACTGACACTGCAGAAATACAAAGGATCATGAGGGATTACTACAAGCAACTATATGCCAATAAAATGGACAACCTGGAAGAAATGGACAAATTCTTACAAATGCACACATTCCAAGACTGAACCAGGAAGAAATAGAAAATATGAACAGACCAGTCACAAACACTGAAATTGAAACTGTGATTAGAAATCTTCCAACAAACAACAGCCCAGAACCAGATGGCTTAACCGGAGAATTCTATCAAACGTTTAGAGAAGAGCTAACACCTATGCTTCTCAAGCTCTTCCAAAATATAGCACAGGGAGGAACACTCCCAAACTTATTCAACGAAGTCACCATCACCCTAAAAACAAAACCAGACAAAGATGTCACAAAGAAAGAAAACTACAGGCCTATATCACTGATAAACATAGATGCAAAAATCCTCAGCAAAATACTAGCAAACAGAATCCAACAGGACATTAAAAGGATCATACACCATGATCAAGTGAGGTTTATCCCAGGAATGCAAGGATTCTTCAATATACGCAAATCAACCCATGTGATACACCATATTAACAAATTGAAGGAGAAAAAATATATGATTATCTCAATAAATGCAGAGAAAGCTTTCAACAAAATTCAATACCCACTTATGATAAAACTTTCCCCAACATAATAAAGGCCATATATGACAAACCCACAGCCAACATTGTTCTCAATGGTGAAAAACTGAAACCATTTTCACTAAGATCAGGAACAAGACAAAGTTGCCCACTCTCACCACTCTTATTCAACATAGTTTTGGAAGTTTTAGCCACAGTAATCAGAGAAGAAAAAGAAATAAAATGAATCATATTCAGAAAAGAAGAAGTAAAACTGTCACTGTGTGCAGATGACATGATACTATACATAGACAATCCTAAAGATGCCAACAGAAAACTACTAGAGCTAATCAATGAATTTGGTAAAGTAGAAGGATACAAAATTAATGCCCAGAAATCTCTGGCATTCCTATACACTAATGATAAAAAAATCTGAAAGTGAAATTAAGAAAACACTCCCATTTACCACTGAAACAAAAAGAATAAAATATCTAGGAATAAACCTACCTAAGAAGACAAACGACTTATTTGCAGAAAATTATAAGACACTGATGAAAGAACTTAAAGATGATACAAATAGATGGAGAGATATACCATGTTCTTGGATTGGAAGAATCAACATTGTGAAAATGACTCTACTCCTCAAAGCAATCTACAGATTCAGTACAATCCCTATCAAACTACCACTGGCATTTTCCAGAGAACTAGAACAAAAAAACTTCACAATTTGTATGGAAACACAAAAGACCCCAAATAGCCTAAGCAATATTGACAAAGAAAAACGGAGCTGGAGGAATCAGACTCCCTGACTTCAGACTATGCTACAAAACTACACTAATCAAGACAGTATGGTACTGGCACAAAAACAGAAATATAGATCAATGGAAGACGTTAGAAAGCCCTGAGGTAAACCCACACACATATGGTCACCTTACCTTTGATGAAGGAGGCAAGAATACACAGTGGAGAAAAGACAGCCTCTTCGATAAGTGGTGATGGGAAAACTGGACAGGTACATGTAAAAGAATGAAATTAGAATGCTCCCTAACACCATACAACAAAATGAACTCAAAATGGATTAAAAACCTAAATGTAAGGCCAGACACTATCAAACTCTTAGAGGAAATCATAGGCAAAACACTCTATGACATAAATCACAGCAAGACCCTTTATGGCCCACCTCCTAGAGAAATGGAAATAAAAACAAAAATAAACAAATGGGACCTAATGAAGCTTAATAGCTTTTGCACAGCAAAGGAAACCATAAAGACGGCGAAAAGACAACCCTCAGAATGGGAGAAAATATTTTCAAATGAAGCAACTGAGAAAGGATTAATCTCCAAAATTTACAAGCAGCACATGCAGCTCAATATCAAAAAAACAAACAACCCAATCCAAAAACAGGCAGAAGGGCTTCCCTGGTAGCACAGTGGTTGAGAGTCCACCTGCCGATGGAGGGAACACGGGTCGTGCCCTGGTCTGGGAAGATCCCACATGCCACGGAGTGGTTGGGCCTGTGAGCCATGGCTGCTGAGCCTGCACGTCTGGAGCCTGTGTTCTGCAACGGGAGAGGCCACAGCAGTGAGAGACCTGTGTACCGCCAAAAAAAAAAAAAAACCAGGCAGAAGACCCAAATAGACATTTCTCCAAAGAATATATACAAATTGCCAACAAACACATGAAAGAAGGCTCAACATCATTAATCATTAGAGAAATGCAAATCAAAACTACAATGAGATATCATTTCACACTGGTCAGAATAGCCATCGTCAAAAAATCTACAAACAGTAAATGCTGGAGAGGGTGTGGAGAATAGGGAACGCTCTTGCACTGTTGGTGGGAATGTAAATTGATACAGCCACTATGGAGAACAGTATGGAGGTTCCTTAAAAAACTAAAAATAGAACTACCATATGACCCAGCAATCCCACTACTGGGTATATACCTTGAGAAAACCATAATTCAAAAAGAGTCATGTATCAAAATGTACATTGCAGCTCTGTTTACAATAGCCAGGACATGGAAGCAACCGAAGTGTCCATTGGTAGATGAATGGATAAAGAAGATATGGCACATATATACAATGGAATATTACTCAGCTATAAAACGGAACGAAATTGAGTTATTTGTAGTGAGGTGGATGGACCTAGAGTCTGTCGTACAGAGTGAAGTATGTCAGAAAGAGAAAAATAAATACCATATGCTAACACATATATATGGAGTCCAAAAAAAAGGTCATGAAGAACCTAGTGGCAAGACGAGACTAAAGACACAGACCTACTTGAGAACGGACTTGAGGATATGCGGAGGGGGATGGGTAAGCTGGGACGAAGTGAGCGAGTAGCATGGACATATATACACTACCAAATGTAAAAACAATAGCTAGTGGGAAGCAGCCACATAGCACAGGGAGATCAGCTCGGTGCTTTGTGACCACCTAGAGGGGTGGGATAGGGAGAGTGGGAGGGAGGGAGACGCAAGAGGGAAGACATATGGGGACATATGTATACGTATAACTGATTCACTTTGTTATAAAGCAGAAACTAACACACCATTGTAAAGCAATTATACTCCAATAAAGATGTTAAAAAAAAAAAAGATGAAATTGAGGCACTGACTTGCCCATACAAAAATATGACTTCCTTTTAATATCCAGAACTGAATTTAACATAGGGGCAGCCTTCACTTCACTAATGTTAGAAACCATGGACTTAATAATTTGAACTATCTTATTCACTTCTGATTTCAATGTGATCAATTGAGGTTTTAAATGTGAGCCATTGAAGATCACCCCCACCCCCTCGCCCCTTCCTCTTTGCCCCTCTCCTCCAGGTAGTCAATGTATGGACCTTGAGTCTGGATGCTCTAGTCTGAAGTTGTGGCTGATTCTTCTAGTCTTAAATGTTATACATTGGCCTCCACTGACCTTTAGCTTGTCTGAACTTGAGTTTGGGCGTCACACTCTGACATCTGCTGCTGGTGACCATGATCGTTGCCATGACCTCTGTGACAGGTCAGCAATATCCAGTTCTCCTTGACATCCGAGTCACTGCGGGATCACATTTCTTCACTGCTAGAGAAGCACTGACTACAAAGGTAGCGAAGTCAAGCTTTGGGCCTGTATTAGGTCACTGCTGCATAATAAATAACCTCAACTATGAGACTAAAAACACAGAGGTGTTACATCCCAGTTTCATGGGTCAGGAGTCCAAAGGGCCTCAGGAGGCACCTGAAACCGAGATGTCAGCTGGGTGCCTTCTCAGTGGAGCCTGGATTAGGGAGAGACTTGCTCCCAGCTTCCTCAGGTTGTCAGAATTTATTCCCTTGCATTTCTATGACTGAGTTCCCCATTTTCTTGCTAGATTTCTGTGGGGACAGCTAGCAAGTGCTAGAGGCCACTCTCAGATCCTTGCCAAGGGCTCCCCTTCACAGAAGGTCCTCTCATGCTTTGAATCTCTGTGCTTCTGGAGGGCCCAGTCCCTTTAAAGGAATCGGGCGGTTTGGGCAGGACCATCTAGATAATCTCCCTTTGAATTAACTCAAAATCAACTGATTAGGAAGCTAATCATGGGAGAGTTATCCCATCATATTTGCAGGTTCTATCTGCTTCCAGAAGGAGAGGATTGATAATACAGGGTGTGGGCACCCGGGGCCAGTAATCTTAGAATTCTGCCTGCACAGGGCCCTTCATTTATATAGACAGAGAGACACTAGCAGTGTGTTCACATGGTCTTATATTTAGAGAAAATTTGAAATATTAAGGTATTTTATCCATAATTGGTTAGGCCTCCTATCTCATTCCTTTTGGCTGCCCTTTTGTCATACTTCCCCTCATGCCAAATGGCATTACAATATCAAATAAACTTGACTTACAGATTTTCCTATATTTGACAACAGTCCAAAAAGATTGCATAATATTTTTACATGAATAATAAGGGGTCAACCTGGAATGAAATTATTCTAAACTATTAATAATAATAACACATTTTCAATTAGTCATGTGAGAAGACTAAATTATCTTTCTATTTTCTCTATAGAAAATATTATAAAACTGTTATCAAATAAACACATATAGCCAAAATGAAAGGGAAAACCATTAAAAGGTGTAGAAAGTAAATAATTAGTTAAAATATTTTGTATGCTTTTTGTTTTAAAGAGAGCCCCTAAACCTATACTATTAGCTTCTGTTCCTAATATGGAACTTGGATTTGTCTGCTCCTTCTTGCCATGGTACGTAATCTATTTCCAGATATCCTGGTTTTTCTCTCTTTGGCCATATTTATCAGGTCTCTTTTCCTTCTACTCCAAATTCAGACAAATAAAAGGAAAATGGCATGTGTCCCTTCTGGGTGGGAACATTTAATGGTTGGCCCTTGTTCACCCATGTTCCCTGGCCTTGATTCAGAAATCATAAATGCATATGTTGAGAAGGAGTCATTATACCTTGAAGCCAACATCCCCCTAATTCCCTGAGTAACTACAATGAACAGACTCCCTGCCCCCACCCCCTCTTCAGACTGCAGTGAACAGATTCATAGGAATTAAATCTTACTGTCTTAAGCTGCAGAGCTTTTGAGATTGTTTGTTACTCAGCATAATCTAACTGGACTTGACTGACACAACCTTCATTATGAGGTTCACCCCATAGGCTCTTTTGAGTTTTCTGGCTCCTGATCTTGGCCATATCAGTATCCTTCTCAATGGACAAAGAGAACATTTTAGATGCTCTTCTGTGCTAATCTGGGGTTGGTAGGACACTGTGAAGCTTCTCTGTGGCAAACTTTGCTACTGTACAACTCAAGCACCGTGTTAGATGAGAAGCTTCTATAACAGCCTTTTGGTCTGGCTTGGCCACTCTCTAGGAAGCAAGATCCAAGTATCTGCATTTTTTGGTTTCTGTCTTAAACCCATATAGAGTTTTTCACCTAGTTTCTTTGGTTTTGGCCATCCCCTGGTACCTGTCAGCATTTAAAGTCTAATTATGTTTTTTGTGACTTTCTAGTACCTTGTAGTTATCCCAATGCTGTGAAAACTCATGTATTAGCTTGCCTTATGTTCTTCTTTACTCTGTAATTTATATTACAAATTTGATGCTTTAAAATTTGTATTGATTAACTATTGCCAGTATAATACTACAGAACAAACACAAAGCATTAGTAACACAAAATAAAACATTTATTTTTATTATGAGTCTATTATGGGTTCTGTCAGTCAGGGCTTGGCTTTGCTAATTTTTTTTCCAGCTTTGGCTCAGTTCATTTTGACTGGGGTTGTTCATGCATGAGTGATCAACTTGTGGGCTGGTGACAGGTTAGCTTTCTGTGATGAATCACCCTGCTCTATGCAGTCTCTCTTGGAGGCTAACCTGACTTGTTGTCAGGTAAGAAGCAGGAGTCTGAGAGAGAGAAGTGCTCATGGCCTCTTGGGGCAAAGGCTCAGAATTCACACATCCCTACTTCTACTGCCTCCTCTTGTCCTAAGCAAGTCACAGGGCCTGCCTCTTGTGGGAGAACCTGCAAAGGGTCAGTGCAAAGAGCATGTATATAGGGAAGAACGAAAAGTTGGGGCCATTTAAAAATGAATCCTACCACAAAATCCTCTAGGTTCCAGCCTTTGGCGTGTGGAAACTATTTTTTTCTGATTTTTTTCCTTTTGTTTTCTTCTTTCTTAGCAAAAGCAGGATCTTGAAAATGAAAGCTTTGCTTTATTGTTTCTACCATCAGTTTTTAAAACTGCATTCAGAATGTTAACCCATTGCTATTTTTCTGGGTGTGTATTTGCTCTCCTCTGAGGTTCGTCTGTATAAAAAGTTATTGATGTAGAATAAATGGTGTGGGGTGCATAAACGGGTAGCAAGGCAACTCTTACAGAAGAATCTTTTTAATCTCTCAAAATATTATCCCAGTATATAGATGGGTAATACAGAAATTTTAGAAAATATAAATGAGCACAAAGAAGAAAGTTAAAATCACTGTTTATAATCACTCTTAAAAATACTATCACTATTAACATTCTAGATTAAGTCCTGTCAGAAGGGTGTGTGTGTGTGTGTGTGTGTGTGTGTGTGTGTGTGTGTGTGTGTGTGTGTAGTAAAACAGGGACAAAGAGACAGGAATTTTTGTTACATAAAAGTTAAATGATATAATATGACGGCTAGTAATTTGATTTTTAAATTTTATACCATGAATGTCTTTTCATAGTATTACACATGCCTCTATTAAACTATTTTATTATCTGTAGATTAGATATATAATAATGTATTTAACCAATCCACTTTTAGGCTATCTAAAATACTTCTAATACTAAAGTATTAGTGGTGCATTTGTTACCAAGGATAAACCTACACTGACACATCATAATCACCCAAACTCCATAGTTTTCCTTAGGACTCACTCTTGATGTTGTACATTCTAAAGTATTAGAAGGACATCCTTGTAGTTAAAACTTTGCAAATATCCCTAACTACATTTTAAGAATAAGTTACTAAATGTGAAAATTATTTTTAAAAACATATACAAAACTTTAAAATTTTTTATATAAAATTGCAAATTTTCCTTCAAAAGTTTGTACAAATTTGCATACTCACCAGTGGTATGAGTTCTGGTTGTCTGAACATACCTTGCTAGGTTAATATGATTCTAGATTAACATGATAAAAAAATAAAATGTCATATATATCTAGTAGTTCAAAAGATATCCCTACTTCCTTTGATTTCTTCATATTTGTATAACTGTAGGTTGAATATTTTCTCATTTATTTTGCGGGCAATTTTATGTCTTCTGTGAATTGTCTGTTCACATCCTTTGCCTGTTTTTATTGGTGTGTTTATCATTTTACTTGTTAACTCTAAGGCAATTTACAGATCAAAGATAGTATTTATTCGCATTATTTATATATATACATATATATACATAATACTTTCCAAATTTTTTTATATTTTTTTTCTTGGATTTAAATAAAAGTCTGGGCAGACAAAAAATGTATGGTTGTCTCTGGACTAGACACATAATCACTAAAAATTTAGTGATTGAATAAGATCTGTTATTTACTTTAGCCTCTATAAGACCATTTTGTCTTTATAAAAATGAAAAGAAAGAAAAAAGAAAAAAGTCTGTATCTGTTTAGAAGACTCTGATTATTGATAGAGACATGGATTATTAAGACGGAGCCTAGTGTGGGTACTCCGGGTATTTGTCTTTACTCAGTACATTCAGGCCAAATATAAGGAATTGAGTAAGACATCTGCAGATTAGCTAGGTTTAATTGTGCTTTTTGAAAGGACATGTTTCCTACAATTTTAAACAACTTTTCGCATTTATACTTTATATTTGCATTGGTCATACTTATGAAATAGGTGCTAGGCACAGTGAGGAGATTTAAAAGGAAAATAAAACAGATGACATTTGTCCTTGACAATAAAAAGCCATACATTTTTTAAAAGACAGCAAAAACAAATAATAATAAGTTAATTTTACTAAATGGTGAAAGTATGCTTATGTCAGTATAAATATCTTGTCTGATCCCAACATAGAAGAATAAGCAGCAAATTTACATACCTCTCATTTTTTTATATTATTATAAACTTTTTTATCTTACATATTATGATTGAAAAGTCATATATACTCTTCATTTATATTGGTAGAAAGCCTTCACTAAACATAATTAGTCCTTGAAAAGAAAGTGTAAACAGAATGAAGAAAAGGAATAGAATTGCTAATTTTTGCTACACGTAATTTTATCTTTTATAGGATAAGATTTAATCTGTAACCATGCAAAAGAAAGCAATAGTTTTTAATAAAATAATTATAATTAGATACCATTGTTGTCACTAGGTCATCTACAGTAATCTATGAAGTTTCCTTGTCTCAGGATGCTCCATCATAATGTATATTAAAGTAGAAATAAATATTACATTTTTGAAGCTATCTGCAAAGTTTATGTTATGCTATATAGCTAAAGGAGAGTAAAATAATCTTTATTTATCAGATGGTGAAAGTCTGAAACTAACTACAGTTAACAGTACCATGAAATAAAGACACAGACCTACTAGAGAATGGACTTGAGGATATGGGGAGGGGGATGGGTAAGCTGTGACAAAGCGAGAGAGAGGCATGGACATATATACACTACCAAATGTAAAATAGATAGCTAGTGGGAAGCAGCCGCAAAGCACAGGGAAATCAGCTCGGTGCTTTGTGACCACCTAGATGGGTGGGATAGGGAGGGTGGGAGGGAGGGAGATGCAAGAGGGAAGAGATATGGGGATATATATATATGTATAACTGATTCACTTTGTTATAAAGCAGAAACTAACACACCATTGTAAAGCAACTATACTCCAATAAAGATGTTAAAAAAAAAAAAAGAGTACCATGAATTCAGCTGAGTGCCATGCCTGGTTATTTGATCAAGGTAATAAACATTTTGATTTATAACACTGTTACCCTACTAAGCATTTTTTGTGATCAGTTGTGCCCCAGGGCAAAGACCCATCTGTCCAAAGGTGGGCTTTAATTTGGGAGCAAGTAGCTCTGCTTAGAAATTAAAATGAAAAGATCTATCTTCTGGAAAATGACATGATTGAACATTAGGATAACCTGTCTCACCTTCCAAATACTTCTTTAAGCAGTGATTTATAGTTGAACCTGGAAATTAATGCAATATCATTGCCTTATATTATTGGATAATTACAGCTACTAGTTTTTTCAACTTTGGAAGAATGAGTAATTTTATTTTAGAGTCAAAAAGCCAGACCCTCAAACCTAGATCTTATCCTTTTAAACTATACCAAAAAGATCCATAATGTGAGAGAATGGTTCAACAAATGGAGAAAAAATAATATGCAGAAAAGCTATAATGTACCTAATTGAAATGAAAATTAAATGTTTTTAAAAAGCTAATTCAGTAAAAATTATTACTCTCAAAATGGCACTACCATTTTGACAGACAGATCATTTAACTGTAAGTATAAATGGTTTCGGAATTAATGTTCCAGTAATGAAGAGATGAAAAACTGTAATTTAATCTAATATTAATGTAATGTGAAACTTTGGGTGCAGGAAATGGAAAAAAGATGACATTCTAGGTTAAATTATTATATCATGAAGGAGATTATTTATGCAAAGATAAGAGAGAGAGAAAAAATATCCCCTTTCAGGTAGGCTATTCTTCCTCAGAAAAGACCATATGAGCACTCATTCCAAAATCACAGTAAGATCCCTATTTATTTGGTCAAATATGCTGACAATTATTGGACAGAATGGAGTCCCTCAGAGCAGGATGAAAAGTGGCCAGTTGCAGTCAGCTTGCTCGGGCTGCAGAGTTTGCTTTGGGGTAGACTGTCTTTGGAAAGTGACATCTTGCCACATCCAAAAATCTCAATGTTTTGGCTGTACTGCAGTCTCTTTATACTTCACTACTCAGGAAGAATTTAAACAATCTATGCCTTAGTTGAAAATATTGCAGAAATCTGATAGAGTCTGTATTCTTGAGCCAGACAGCATTAAGTACATTATGTCTTATTCTGTGGAAATAAGGAAGACTCTGCCCAGAAAGTCCTGCTAATGTCTTTACTTCAGCTATCCAGCACGTAAGAAGCCTAATTCTCTTCAGTGAACGACAATAATCTGCCTTGATACCTCTTTATCTGGGTGGTCCTGAGACTTTGTTAAGGACCATGACCAAGACTTCCTGCAGTTTACTCACTGACCCTTGAGGGTGATCATACAAACCACCATGGATTATGCACTGCTATCTTTTTAATAATCTGATAAACAATTGGCTCTTGTTAGAGTGTATAAATTTTCTCTCACACATTTTATATAATTGGTCCCTCTCAAGCATCATTAAATATTCATAGCCTTTTACAGATCAAACTTGTTTCATTTGATTGTAACAATATCAAGAATTATTTTTAAGTATGCCTATTATTACATTTTTGAAAAGCCAAACACTGGCAATTTACATAAAACATTTTCTATATATTCATGTAATGTTCAAAATGTTGACTCACAAGAAAAGCTCATGAATGGCAAACAAACAATTAGATTATGGCATAGCTCAGCTGCAATGTCATATTCATATTACTTTCACCTATCTCCCAGCACCAACCCAATTAATGTATACTTTAGGGGTTTTCTTATAAAGACAAATACAGAAATTTCATACACTTATAACCATAGAAAACTTTAGGACAAAATTTTAAATCTTCATGTGAGTTATAATACACCATAATCTGAACTTTTAAATTCTGCAAAACTACCATAATCATCAAAGATATGAGTTAGTCTACCCTTGTCCAGGTTACTTGGTGGCTAGACTTTAATCTACGGTGTGGGATACAGTTTCCCTGAAATCCATCTTGCGTTAGGCTTCCGACATGGATGGGGTCCTTGTGACATCTATCATACTCTAAATCACCATCCCAGGCATTAAGGTAGGGTTATCAATTTTAGATACCTGGGCCACACTGATTTTCAACTCCCTTGACTGGTATGGTTAAGAGTATACAAGGACCATGCTTTGGGCTATGTTGCCTTCAATTCAGTGCTCCATTCATTGAACAGGACTGCTTAGAGATAAGGAGCAGTGGACACATTTTGCAGATTTAACTTCACAACAAAAACCTCCCTCAACAACCTAATGATTTCATCCCATAGACTACCTGCTCTCCATTCTAGCATCCAAAGTTCACTATTTATTCCTTTAGCTTCTTAAACATCATTCAGTAGTAACCATGATGATGGAGGATAGTGAGATCTTCTTGCCAATTTCACTTCTGTTACCAACTACATCATTTTAGGTGAGTTGCTTATTGATAGCAAAAGACTCACATGCCCATGCACGTGTGTGTGTGTGTGCTCACGCACACACACACACACACACACACACACACACAAAAGCAATGGAAGAGAATTTCTATTTTATTCAATCATAACAATTTCTAATACATCTTATCAGAAGTGGAGGATGCACGCATCATAGGAGCAGATACTGTATGTATCAACTTACCTACATTTGTCACTTAGAATTCCTAATGTCAAGATTCTACTGATTTGTTAAATAGACACACGTTTTGAGCAAAATCACTTAACAAATCTATAGAGACAGAAAGTAGTTTAGTGGTTCCTATGCCTGGGGGGAGCAAGGAGGTATGAGGAGTGACTCTTAATGGGTCTGAGGTTTTTTTCAGGGGGGACGAAATTTCCTAAAATTACATTGTGGTGATGGTTGCTCAACCCTGTGAATATACTAAAGAACATTGAATTGTATACTTTAAATGGGCAGATTATTTGGTATATGAATTATATCTTACTCAAGGTTTTTTTTAAAAGAGTCAGATTGCTTATAAATTAAGACAGAAATAAAGATCACATAAAAAAAAGATTTTACGGAGATATTGGTATCTACACAAGAAAAAGACCTACTAGATTTGAGAAGCTTTAGTTTCACTGTGCCTCAATCCTTTTATATTCAAAGCTTTTATCTCCATTCAGGAAGCATTTAAACTAGTAGTTTATACCTTTAGAAGAAAGTATTCACCCTGTTTTTAAGCCAAACTCAGCCTTAGCTATATCCTCTTCCAGGATAGAAAGCGGAATTCCTCACTGCCAGTTGTCACTGAATAGTAAGTCTGCCTTCAGCCTTTCGGTGTCCTAGAAAGCCCATTTCCCAATAGAATTAATTTGGTTAAGGGCCTGTCAGATGAAAGAGTCATATGAGACTTCCCAGAAGTGATTTTTAAAAGTATTTCAGGGGCAAGACCCAGTAGTGTTGTTGGACTTCAACCAGGTGAATGTCTCTTGGAAATCTAGATTTGGTGAAAGGTGCCCAATAAAGTATTATTCTTTCTTACTGATAGGCTTTTATTCACTAAAGGGCAGAGAAAACAAAAAAGGGGATTTACTTCTTTGAATTTAATTCTAAATTATAAGAAAGAACTGAAGGATTATGTGGATTTGATAAAAAAAAAAAAAAAAACCTTGGGGTAAAGTAAAAGGTCATGTTAGTTTCTAAATAGTTAAGAATGAAAATAGGCACATTCAGACATGTCTTATACTTTAGTTCTGGGCATGTAATCTAAACGTTAAGAGGAAAGAGACCCATAAACTCTGGCAAGTGAGTCAAAGGAAGCACCCTATTCCCAAAGAATAATAAACTTGAAAGTGAAATTACAACAGAAATATGAAAGGGATAAATAAATACACCAACACACCTACCCAGAGAGTTGATAACAACTCTGTGTTGGTGTATTTATTTATCCCTTTCATATTTCTGTTGTAATTTCACTTTCGAGTTTATTATTCTTTGGGAATAGGGTGCTTCTTAAGACTATATAGAATGGTCATATAACCAAGGATAAAAACAACATAAAAGTATATTACAAACCCTAAAGAACAGGTCAAGAAGGCTAAAACTCAGGTTTAAGAAAAACTATAAAGAAAAAATGCTATTTTAGCTAGGTTGCAGCAAGAAAACATACCAGTAAGGGATAAAACACTGTTTGGATAGTTGCAAATGGGAGAGGGAAGTGATATTGAAGGTATATCTCTTACATAATCAATACTCAGCTAAAAACCCATGTGTAATTGTGATAGTAAAAAAAAAAAAGAAAAACTGCAAGGACATTATTATCAGTCCCATTTTACACAGAGGAAACTGAAGATGAGAGAAGGTAGGCAATTTGCAGAGGTTATATAACCAGTAAAGGAGTTATTGGTATCAGATTTTCCTGACTCCAAAAATAACAGAAAAACACAAATTATCGACACCTCTTTTATGCTCATTTTCACTACCCAGGAAAATGGTCTTCAAACTGAAATGAATAAAAAATTATAACTAAAATGAAATTAAAATTTTAAATGTACAAGAAGGTAATGAAAACCTATTTTCTTTGGAATAATCAATGGCTCAAATGGCATTACATCCAAGGCTACTGAAAGAACGTAGTGTTCTATAGATACATCTATTATAAAATTTGTCACATTTTATTCCATTTGGGGGAAGCAGTTTATCATTCACCATGGATTGTGGATTCACTGTATAGCCAGCAACAAAACCAGTGCTGGCATATTCATATGGTTCTCAATTAATATGTCTCATAATGGAACCATTGTTTTGAAATCAAGAACAACTAGAGATGTATTTGAAGTTTTAAAATATGAATGTGTACTGACATTCAAAAATAGGAGGGAAACTAAGAAGGTAACCAGTACTTGAGCACCTATTGCGTGTCAGTTTCAGGGGAGTGCTTGGTACTTGACCCATATTGAGTCATTTAAGCCTTGCAATTACCTGGCTAGAAGATTTTACATATTATGAAACAAAGTTAAAAAGATCTAAAAATTGTCAGACCACAAATAGCTAGGATATACCAGAAGGGCTGGATTTCAAACCCATGGCTATAGTTGAAAGCACATGCTGGAGTGTGAACTGGCCAAATGATTTTGGAACAAGCTCCTTAATTGCTCAAAGCTTCACTTTTCTCTTTTGTAAAATAGGAATAATGACAAAACGCAACTTGTAGGAATGTGGCAAGTATCTACATTAAGAATACCCAAATTTTATATATAGTAGTATGTATATGTCAATCCCAATCTCCCAATTTATCCCTCCCCAACTTTCTCCCCTGGTAACCATAGGTTTGTTTTCTACATCTGTGACTCTATTTCTGTTTTGTAAATAAGTTCATTTGTATTTTCTAATAAGGACCACTTTATAGCACAAGGAACTCTGCTCAATACTCTGTAATGACCTACATGGAAAAAGAATCTAAAAAAGAGTGGGTATATGTAAAACTGATTCACTTTGCTGTACACCTGAAACTTACACAACATTGTAAATCAACTACAACAATAAAGTTTTTAAAAAAGGTCAAAAAAATATAAAAGGTCAGAAGATGAACATTAAATAATTGAGATAATAATTTGAGAAGACATAAACATGGAAAGATAAATTTGAATCATAAGTAGTTAGTACTTCGTGAGAAAAAAAATACCCAAATTTGCATGACACTTAGCAAGTGCTCAATAATATAAATAGTATCAAAAATTCATAACAATGAAAAATAATTGCCTTGTTAGGTAGCATGCTATCATGTACTACCAAGCCATTAATAATGTGGTACTTTTCTGTTTGGCTGTTTATTTTTCCTTGTATACCGGAAACCCCAGAGAGAAGGGGGCTTCTTTCTCCACCCCCTTTCTAAGCCTTCATCCTATAGGGGCCCAGGGAGGGTCAAATAAGTATTAAAGTACCATGTGCAAAAGCTCTTACCGTTTAGCAGATATGTTTGCACCTGATGGTATTAGAAATAGTAGACCATTGCAGCTGAGTTTAGCAAGAAGCAATCTATGGGGGGTCATGGCATACCCAAGCAGAACCTAAAACAGAAATCTGGTGTTAGGTTGGGACAAGAGGCTTTCTTTTCAATCTTACTCTGCAGAAAAACTATCACTTCACATGTGCAGCTTTCCACAGAAGACAAAGCATTGCCAAACAAACTCCACTAAGTACAGGCTATCTCGCAAGCACAACCACTGGCCAAGAAATAAAGCACACTCTCATAGACCTCAAGTATGGTAGATAAATTCCTAAGTGACGGTAGGAGAATAATCTAATGAATTTCTGCCTCTTATTTCCCTTTATCTTTTTACTACATAGGCTAAGGGACTCATAGCTAGCGTAAGTCTTTCTACAAAGAGAAGACAGCTTTTTGCTACTGTTGCACCAGGGAAGCCTGGCAACAGGACTTTTGAATGAATTGAATGTGGGTTATGAAAGAAAAAGGAACTCATTGATGACTCCAAGGATTTTGCCTAGGCAGTTGGAAGAATGTAGTTACTATCAACTGAGATCACAAGATGGAGAAAGGGGCTTCCCTGGTGGCGCAGTGGTTGGGAGTCCGCCTGCTGATGCAGGGGACACGGGTTCGTGCCCCAGTCCAGGAAGATCTCACTTGTTGCGGAGCGGCTGGGCCCGTGAGCCATGGCCGCTGAGCCTGCACGTCCGGAGCCTGTGCTCCGCAACGGGAGAGGCCACAACAGTGAGAGCCCCACGTACCCCCCCCCAAAAAAAAAGAAAGATGGAGAAGGAGCTGGGCTTTTGGTGGGGGGAGGCAGGGGCTGAGGGGTGAAGGGAAGGAGTGGTGTAGTGATTTGAACAAGCTTGATTTCAGATGTGGATCAGACATCACAATGGTGCTGTTGAGTAGGTAGTTGGGGATATAAACTTGGATTTCAGGAAAGAGGTCTGAGCCAGAAATATACCTTTGTAAGTTGTTAGTAAAAAGATTGTAAATAAAGTCATAAGACTGAATGAGATATTTCTCATTCAGGGGAGTGAGCATAGGTAGAGAAGAGACCATAACCAAGGATTGATCCCTGGACACTCAAAATTAAGAGGCTGAACAGAAAAGGAGGAAGCAGCACAGGAAATTGTGAAGGAGTGACCAGTGAGGAAGGAGGAAAACCAAGACCAATGAAAGTGTTTCAGGAAGAAGTGATGAAATGTCAGGTGGTCCTGATAATTAAATTGAGGAGAGCACTAGGGGTTGACCACTGAGTTGTCAACACTGGTAGGTCATTTGTGACCTTCACTAAAACAGTAGGAATGTGGGAATACTGATTCTCTTTAGGAAAAGCCACTGCTATAGAGATATTTAACAAGTTTTGTAATATTTTGAACTTTGACACATGAGTGACTTTGAGTTGTCTCAACTTTCAAGATGCTAAAGGAGCTACACACCTTCCAGTGAAGTATTATCTGGCTACAGCTATTCAAAAGTCCACCAGACATTCTAGAGAAATTCACCTGTCTGTGACTGAGGCATAAAAAAATGGGAAGAAAACAACTATCAACTTATTTTTATTTGACTTTTATCTTATAAGTCAAGGGAGGATTTCATTTCTAGAATATAATTTCTTACTGGAATATTTATTATGGAAGCAAAAATTTCAGAGAACATCAATCAACTAGTAGGGATATTTTTTAAAATCAAACTTTTAGTCGATTCTTGCATAATAGTGTCAGGGACTATGATGTTATTTGTATTTTACAAATGATAAATAGAGGCATAGAGATGATAAGTTATTTGCCTCAAGTCACACGGCTAGAAGATGCAGCCAGCTGTCTCCAGGATTCATGCTCTAAAGTATTGTAGTCTGACTAAACAGAAGGCCAAATATGAATATTTAACTGGGCAGAAAGATACAAAAGATATGAAATTCCCAGGTGAGATCCCTGGCAGACCAAGATGCAGATTTTCAAAGGAAATATCAGAGAACTGGATTCATTATCCTAAAAAGATTTACACAATGAGTATATAAAAGAGTCAAAAGAATTGCAAAAGAGAAAGGAGTTTTCTAAATTTTCATTTAAAAAATTTTAATAATTGTTTAAGATGTACATGATTTAATATACATATAAACAGTGAAATAATTACTATAGTCAAGGTAATTAACATATCATCTCCTCATTAGCTTTCATTTACTTTGTGATATGAACACCTGAAATCTACCTTCTTAGCAAATTTCCAATATCCAATACAGTATTATTAACTATAGTCATCATGCTGTACATTAGATCTATAGACTTATTCATCCTACATAACTGCAACTTTCTACAGTTTGACCAACGTCTTCCCATTTCCCCAACTTCTCCACCCCTGGTAACCACCATTCTATTCTCTGCTTTTATGTATTTGACTAGTTTTTAGATTCCACATATAAGTGAAATCATGCATATTTTTTTTTCTTTTTGTGTCTGGCTTATTTCACTTAGCATAATTTCTTCCAGGTTCACCCAGATTGTTGCAGATGGCAGAATTGCCTTCTTTTTTAGGAGTAGAATATATATATCACAATTACTTTATCCATTCATACATCAATGAACACTTAGGTTGTTTCCATATCTTGGTTATTGTGAATAATGCTGCAATGAACACAAGAATGCAGATAATCTCTTGGAGGCAATGACTTCATATCTTTGGGATATATATGCAAAAGAGGGATCGCTGGATCATATGGTAGTTCTATTTTTTTTTTTGAGGAATTTCCATACTGTTGTCCACAATGGCTGTACCAATTTATATTCCTACCAACAGTGTATATGTCCCCTTTCTCCACAACCTCACCAACACTTGTTATCTTTTTGACAATAACCAATAAACATAAGACCTGAAACCATAAATCTCCTAGAGAAAACATAGGGCATTGACAGTATCATTGGCAATTCATTTTTTCTGGATATGACACCAAAAGCTCAGGCAACAAAAGTATAAATAAACAGGTGGGGCTACATCAAATTAAAAAGCTCTGAACAGCAAAGGAAATAATCAACAAAATGAAAAAGCAATCTACAGACTGGAAGAAAATATTTGCAAACCATACATATCTGATAAGGGGTTAATATCCAACATATATAAGGATCAGATACAATTTAATAGCAAGAAAACAACCAAATTTTTTAAAAAATAAGCAAAAGACCTGAATAAATATTTTCCAAAGAAGACATACAAATGGCCAACAGATATATGAAAAGGTGCTCAACATCATTAATCATAGGGAAATGCAAATCAAAACCACAATGAGATATCACTTCACACCTGTTAAAGTGGATTTCTCTAGTGAAAATCTAATCCTTAATCCTAAAGGTGTGTTGTAGGGAGTACTGCCTCTTAACCCCAAACCTAATGAGTGGGGCTTCAGTGGAGCCATGTGAAAGATGGGTGTGTATTCCCTTTATTCAGGGACCGGGTGTCTGATGCACACAGAGAAAACAGGGTTGAGATTTTGTCTTGGAAGTGATCTCTCACATCTCTGACAGCCAAACAAAGGTGAGGAACCCAGTGGAACTACTAGGCTCAGGTTGTTCAAAAGAGATATTTCCTAAGAGACTGCCCAGCTAAAGCTAAAGGGGAAGCCAGAGTTTAGATGCTCTGGAGAATACCCCAGGTGCAGAGCTAGAAAAGTTCTGAAGCTGCCCAGAAAGCCAGACAACACTTCAGAAGTGGAAGGGAATTCATTCCCCATGTGAAAACTTGGCCAGTGACAAACAGGTGTGAGGAAGGAGTCAGCAAATACATTCTCTTCCCTGTGCAACCAGCTCACATTTCCAAATATCAGTGGTTCAAGGAAGTCTTTCAAGAAGGTGTCCTGTGTGCAAATATCAGTTAGAGTTTCATGCAAAGCTTGGCGCAAGTTAGTAGCTGCACCCACCACCTTCACGTGCTTTCCTTCTCCCTCAACCCATCACTTCCTCTTTTCCCCTGACTCTTGCTCTCTTGGAATTGAATCCACCAGTAAAACCTTAGCTAGAAGCTTTGCCTCAGCCAGTTTTCTATCAAAGAGAGGCTACACCAGCATTGCTTTGGGACTTTCTTTGTGACCAGGAGTGTATAACAGGCATGGACCATTCAGAACTTCATTTGCTGGCAGTTCTAAAGCTACACCCTCTAGGTTACTTCCTCAGTAATAAAGCTGGTGTTTTAATCTCCATTTTGCCATATTGTGTTTCTTACTCAACTGGTCTCAAAATCGGTAGGAAAAGGCATATAATTGAAATTCTCAAACCCCAATAGCATAGGCTGTTTCTCTCCCTGCTTTCAAACACACACTTTACAACTCTCACTCTGTGTAAAATCTACTTTGCATTGTGAGCTATCCAAAGCCAGTGGCCCTAATTTAGACTTACATGAAGTCCTCACAATATATAATACAGTATACTGAATATAGTAGGTGTGTAACTATTAAGCTAAGTCAAACTTTTTCCCATTCCCCATAGAATCAAATTATTCATTTTAATGAAATAACCTTAAATATTTGGTACCCATTTAAGAAGACATGAAAGAATTGAGACCCCCCCAAAAAAGGTGAAGATAATGGACAATAAACATCCTAAATCATTTTT
This sequence comes from Lagenorhynchus albirostris, assembly GCF_949774975.1. NCBI lineage: Eukaryota > Metazoa > Chordata > Mammalia > Artiodactyla > Delphinidae > Lagenorhynchus > Lagenorhynchus albirostris. The sequence goes on from NC_083111.1 coordinate 22,193,472, forward strand.
AAAAATCTCTGGATTTTCAAATCTTTAACTAGAAAATTGGAAGCAAATATTGGAAGCTAAATCCTCTGAGGTGTGATGTTTAATTAAAATGCAGAGCTCATTTAAAATGAGTACAATTCAGAACATAGTTCCAGACACTAAATTTTATCTTTGCAATTACAATTAATTTTCATTAGGTGATGGGGAGGGTCCAGATTTAGAGGATACGGAAAAGCAACAGCTTACAACCTGTGGTCACATAATTGCTCTTTGACATTAACTGTTCTTACAAAAGGAAGTTTTGAGAAATGAGCTGCATGTAATGAGAACAGAGTACAATTGTGTAGAGTGGATCAAATCAATCAAATTTTCCATGATGTTCGTGTGTGTGAGCATACATTTTGTGTTTGTGTGTTAAAGATGAGATGACATTCTCCCAAATATTCCTCCTCTGTATAGATACCAGACAATGCAATGGAGAAATAGAAAGTGTCAAAGTTATAGCAGGGTGATTCTGTTTTTAGGATTCAGTCTAATAATTATCTTAATAATAACGATAGTAATAACAACAACCATGACAATAACAGTTATTACTTTTACAGCCATAACTATATTCTAAGCATTAACCCAAGCATGGGTGCATTCACAAATGCATACATGCACACACACACACATTCATGTTAACCTCGAAACAAACATACGAGGCAGGTACTGTCGCTTTCTCCATTTTATAGATGAGGTAGCTGAGACACCAATGAGTTAAGAGACTTGTCCTAGTTTACACAGCTGGTGACTGTCAGAGCCAGGATTCACACCAGGTACTCTGGCTATAGTGTCCTTCCTATTCATCTTTAGTTTAAAATTGTTCTATGACAATTTTTCTTATGTCCTTAGGAAAACGCTTCTGTGAATATTGTCAAAGAAAAAGTGCCATTAGCTTTGCCATGAAACATGAGATCATTTAAGCTGATAGCTTCTTAGAGACATTAAGCCTTTCATGTGGCAGCTTCAGGTTCTGTTAAGTCATGACCCACTCCTGAAACCACCAAGTATGTGCCCTTTGACTCAGCAATCCTATTTCTAGGAATATATCCTGAGAAAAAATACTCTATCTCTTTGTGATTCTATTCAAAGCATTATTTGCAATATCAAATAATTACAATAATCTAATTATATTTATTAGATATAATTCAGATATCTAATATGAATTATATATTTATTTCATAATTTCATATAATAGTCTCAATACAACTGAAAGAAATTGACTAAATAACTTTATTATAGTCATGCCATAGACTACTGGGCAGCCATTACAAATACCTTGTAATGAACCCTTAATTAAATGTGAAAATTTATATAATATACTGCAAAGTTAAAACATTACAAAATAGCATTATATTATTTACCCTTTTCATTGGATATGAAACTATAGTTATGTGTGTGCATGTACAACACACACACACACGTACACACACACAGAAAATCTTGAAATGTATATACACTAAAATGTTTTACATTGCTTATTTTTTGATGGACACATATGTGCTATTTAACTTTCTTATCAGAACCAGTCAATATTTCTTCAATCTTTCATCATGCATATATATTATCTTTGAAATAAGAAAACCTGGGAATAAAAAGTAAAAAGAGCAATTTATATTTATATAAACATACATGTGTGGTTCCTAATGAAATATGAAATTGCAGCAGGATGGGCAAGTCTTTATTTTCCAAAAGTAATTCATCACAGTAAATTATTTCTAAAAGTACATGTCAAAAAACCTATTAGTACTTCCTGCTCTGCATTTTGTTCATGTCTCCTCATTTAACCCTAACTGAGGGAACTCTCAAACATAGGCAGCTCATATTCTTATTACATGAGCATTTCACTTTGGGTACAATAAATTTTTGTAAAGCCCCTCAAAGACAAACTACAAAAACAAAGTGAATAGTCCAAAAGTTCACTGAAGGTCATTTTTATGTTGTTGCTATGATTTCTGTAACAGATAGTTGGTTTAATCACACTTTTCACCTGATAGTGGATGATCATAATCTATTTTTAATTTTTTCCCAAACCCAAGTGCTACTTCTCTCCCCTTCTATTAACCACCCAATTTGAATGTTACATCTGTATCCCCAAGTATGTGTTTACCTCTTTAAACTATGTGGTATCTTTTGTGTGATTAGGGTTTTTAATTTATAGCAATGATACACTGTAGATCTTGTTCTCTTTCTTACATTTTTTAGTGAGGACACTGTTTCTGAGACATATCCATATTCTGTGATTGCTGCGTCATATCCCATTATGCCTGGTAACCACATTTTCCTTATTCATTTCCTTATTGATGGACACCTAGGTTACCTTCCTCTCTTTCCTCACCCCCAAAACACCCCCATGAACAGCTTTGTGCATGTTCTCTTGAACTAGAGTCTTGAACTAGAGTTTCTCTGGGATGTTAACCCAAGTGTGTGATTGCTGGGTCAGAGGTAATACACATAGTTATTTCACAAAACACTGACAGATTTCCTTCTCAAATGACCGTGCCAGTTACTAATCTAAACAAAAAGAAGAATTGCTGATATTTTTAAAAAGCTGTAACTGTTTTCTCATTCATGTGAGACAGAAGAACTCATTTTTCAAGAAAATTTTGTTTGGGAAACATTTTAATGGGTCCTTTGGGGTTATTTAATGGGCACATAACTAGTCAAAAACGGAAATCTGGAGACAAAGAAAAGCTAAATTGAAAGTTGGAGACAAAGAAAAGCTAAATTGCTTTGCCTGCTAATAGAAAAGCCTTTCATTTTGGCAAAAGAACTCTGTGCATGATGATGCTTTTAGAAAAATGTATTTAATTCTTAATATGGACAAAGACTATGCTATCTCAGAGGATTATTATTTGCTCTTGGGAGAGAAAGAGAGAGAGAAGGAAGCTACTTAGTTAGAAAGGAATAGAGACAAGAGGACTAGAGGCAAAATGAGAAAACATGTATTCCCTCTATTAGTAAAAAAAAAAAAAAAAAGCTTAGTGGACTTGAAATGCCAAGACCTCCTAGAGAAATTCTTCTGAACCTCTAAGTCAATTAGGTTAATTCTACACTGAAAAATACTGACTATGGAAGTGAGCCTCTGTAACCCTTATATAATTATTGTGCCCAAGAATTGCCCTGTCATGGGCAGAAGCATATCCCAGGAAGCCTTTGTTTGTGACAAAATAATCTGGGGAATTGTGACTTTCCTACACTGCCCCTCCTTTGAAGTAACAGGGTTGCAAGTAACAGAGCTCCCATCCCAAGTGAGCTTAAGTAACAAGGTTACATGCACATCAGCTCATCAGAAAAGTCGAGTGGTGAGGCATGCAAAGTCCAATTCAGAACCCCAAACAATGTTCCTATCTATTTTTTGCCATCATCAATATTGGGCTATGTGTGGTAGCAAATGGCAGTGGTGGCTTTATAGAGTCATCATCCCTCAGTGTTAGAGGAAGATTGGTTCCAGGACCCCCATAGATACCCAAATCTGAGAATGCTCAGTCTCTTATATAAAATGGTGTAGTATTTGCATATAACCTATGCACATCCTCCTGTATACTTTAAATCATCTCTAGATTACTTATAATACTAGATCAATGTAAATGATTTGTAAATAGTTGCAAATACAATGTAAACACCATGGCAATAGTTGCTGGTATGTGGCAAATTCAAGTTTTGCTTTTTGGAACTTTCTGGAAATTTTTTCAAATATTTTTGATCCTCAGTTGAATCCATGGATGTAGAACTCATGGATACTGAGAGACAACTGTACTTATATTCTTTTACGTTTTATATCCAGTAGGAAAGAATGTGACTCTCTTTATGAAAAATTTCAGCAAAAGTCTCATTTAATCTCTGTGGAACTAACTGAGCCACATGTTCATTCTTGAACCAACTATGTAACCAGAGGCTTGTGAGCCTCTTATTTACAAGACCAATCAGAGCCTATGCCAGTCTCTGAAACAAAGAGTCAAATTCATCTGAAACATTTGGGCTGAATAATGGGGGAGAGGTATTTACCTTAAGCCAAGATCAAATCTAGGGACTGTGTGCTCAAATGCCAAGATCCAATCTAGAGACTGTGTGCTCAAATGCCAAGTAACAAACACAAGAAAGGTCTACCACAATTTCCTTCTCTCAGTAATAGCTTGCCAGGTCTCATTTTCTACATCACATAGAAAAAAAACAAAACAGATGCTCCCTGGAGTACCAAGGTACTTGAAGACAAAGGTATGTATGTATCTTATGCCCTGGACACACATTTGGAAATATTATTTCTGGACAATTGGTTCATGATAGATGTTCTGCCAGAGAATGACCATGCTTTGATATGCTGGCTTCTCTTTCTTTTTTTTGGTCCTTGTTTTACAGTCATAAAATCCTCAATATATAAAAATTGCTTAACTTAATTACTAAGTGAAATCAATATTATCCTCCATATGTTTTCCTGAAGAAATTACCTTATTGCATATCTAGGTTATGAAAAGGATAATATACATGCTAATATTTTCCATTTAAATTAGGAGTAACCGAAAGAAAAAAAACTGTTTATTCTTCATGCAAATGCATGGTCAGAAAGTCATAACTGGCCATCAGAATCATCTTACATGTATGATAAAATTATATTTTCTGATTAGAATAAAGCCTTTTCCTAAGGTCAAAAGAGAAACAAAGTCTCCTTCTGTCTCTCCAAATAGTCTGCACATAAAAATATGTTTCTGGAAAGAAAATAAAATGTGATATATTTTCACCTTCCATCTAGGAAACATTAATTTTTTTATGAAATGGACAGATGTCTTGAAATTTCATGGAAGAAGAAATGGAAAATCTGAATACCCCTATGTCTGTTAAAAATTGAATTTGTTATCTCAAACCTAATATCCTATATAGTAGTGAAATACTGATTTATTTTTTCTTCCTGAAATCATGAATAACTCAAAGATGTCCATTCTTTCCCCTTCTATTCAACATTGGCATGAAGATTCAAGCCATTGCAAATCAGGCCAGAAAAAAAACTAAAAGACAGAAATATCATATAAAAATAAAACTATCCTATTTACAGATGATATAATTGTTTAATTAGAATACCCCTGATATCTACAAAATTACTCTCAGAACTAATTAATTAGTTTGTCAAGGTTGTAGGACATAATATAAATATGAAAAAATCAATGGATACTCACATGATAGCAGTAAAAATTGAAAAACAAAATTTCAAAATATCCATTTACCATAGCATCAAAAACTTCAAATACTTATGAATAAATATAACAAAAACATTCAAGACTTCTATACTGAAATTACAATGGTTGTTGTTTGAAACTAAAGAAGACTCAAACAAATAGAGATACTATGTTAATGAACTGGAAAACTCAATATTGTTAAGATTATAATTCTTCCCAAACTGACCTACAGATTAAATGCAGCTCCATTTTTGTATCAATTTGACAAGCTGGTTCTAAAATGCATATGGAAATGTAGACAAACCAGAATAAATAAAACAATTTAAAAAATAAGAACAATATTAAATGTGTTATAAAGCTATAGCATTCAAGAGAGTTTGGTGGGAGCAAAAAGAGAGATATATAAATCAATGGAACAGAATAGACAGTGTAGAAGTAGACTCACACATATCTGTTCAATTGATTTTCAACAAAGACAACTCAATGGAAAAAGGAAAATTTTTCAATATATGGTGCTATAGCAAAAGGATTCCTGTACAAGAAAAAATAATGAACATAAATCCTTATCTCACACCATATACAAATATTAAGTCAAAGTGGATCACATATATAAAACTAAAATACAGAATTATAATAAAAAGCTGTAGGGAAAGAGAAGTAAATATTTACAGTTTGAGGATGAGCAAATTTTTCTTAACTGGAAATTAAAAAAAATACCCAACATGAAAGAAAAAATCTGCAAAATTGATCTTCAGGAAATACTTTTGCTCTAGGATGAACATCATTAGCTTGAAGAAAATATCTGTAAAACCTATATGAGACATATAACTTTTATCCAGAAATATAAAGAACTCTTAGAACTCAAATAAAAAAATAGCCCAATTAAAAAATGGGAAGAAAATTTGAATAAACATTTTACAAAAGAATAAGGATTAAAGACTAGTAAGAATATGAAAAGATGCTCAACAGAAGTTGAGCAAATTAAAACTACAATGAGATATGACTACATAACTATTAGAATTGTTAAAATAATAATAACAATAGGGCTTCCCTGGTGGCGCAGTGGTTGAGAGTCTGCCTGACGATGCAGGGGACATGGGTTCGTGCCCCAGTCCAGGGAGATCCTACATGCTGCAGAGCGGCTGGACCCGTGAGCCATGGCCACTGAGCCTGTGCATCCGGAGCCTGTGCTGCGCAACGGGAGAGGCCACAACAGTGAGAGGCCCACATACTGCAAAAAAAATAAAATAAAATAACAATAATATCTGACACTACTGACCATTAGCAAGGATGTAAGATGTAAATTACTGGTGGGAAGGAAAAATTGTATAGCTATTCTGGATAACAGTTTAAAATTTTCCTATAAAATTAAACATACATTTACCATATGACTCTGTCATCTCACTCCTAAGTATTTACCTAAAAGAAATGAAATACAGCTATCAACAAAGTCCTATATAAAAATGTTCATAGCACCTTTATTTATAATAGCTCAAAAATAGAATCAAACCAGATATCCATTAACAGGTGAATGTAGAAACAAATTGTGGGATATTCATACAATGAAGTACTACTCAGCAATGAAAAGGAAACTAGAAACTATCAATACACACAATATGGATAAATCTCAAAATCATTTGTATAAGTAAAAGAAGCCAGGTGAAAAGAAGGATGTGTAATGTATGATCCCATTTATATTCAATAAAATATTCTAGAAAAGAAAACTAACTAGAGTGACAGAAAGCAGATTAGTGGTTGCCTGAGAACAGGGATAGAGAAAAGAATGGATTACAAAGGTAGACTAGGAAGCTTCTGAAGGTGGCAGAAGTATTCAATATCTTGATTATGGTGATAGCTTATATACACATCAAAACTTAAATTGTGCACTTTAAATATGGATAGTATATTATACTTTATATCTCAAAAAAATTATAAAAGCAAATAAGGGAGAAAGGAAAATTATTCCTTTGGTATGAACTTGTCACACAGCAACATTTATTCCATTTCCTTCCAGAAATCTGCAAAGCTAAGTTTGGCATAACAAAGTGCAACTCTAAACAATTACAAGTGATAGAAAGCACTTTTCTTTGGTAAGTGGTGGTAGTCAAAAGGATATAAAATACTTCTATACCTCACTTTGCCTATCAGCACTCCATAAAATTCTATACCCAGAAATCCATTATTTTCCTCTTTGATGCTACAGTCACGAACATGTCAAGACCTGCAAACACACTGGTCTGTAGGAAAGAAAGTGACTAACAACACTGACACAGTAATAACTGCCATCAAAATTATTTAGATTTGTGCTTTACAATTGTCACTTTTTTTCACATACTATATTCAAAATTACCAATATATATCCATTTTCTTTAATAGACAAAGGATTTAGGACTATTATCCTTGTGTCAATAGATTTTCTTCAATTTGCTTTTCCTATTTTTCTATAGCTTTTTTAGCATAATGCTCATTTTGCTTTCCTCCCTCCACAAAAATTAGATTAAACTTGAAAAATTGGTGCTGAAAGCCAGTGTGCTATTATGTGATCTGAGTATCTGGTGTCAACTCAGCTTCTTGTATTTGAAGCTTCACTTAATTAGCACAGACTTGGAGTGGTGGGAACATTTATCTTGAACCACTAATCAAAGCTGTACAGAAACTGAATAGATCATTTTTACTAAAATTATCACTTTCTATGAGACGAAGTTGTTAATTAGCTAATTATTTGGTATGAATGATAAAAGTCACTTCTGCTTTTACTGTATATACTCTGATAATAAACAGAAAGTTTTAGTACTTAATGTTTATTCACTCTCTGGCAGCTTTCCTAAGTACCAAAAAATAGTTGCATTTAAAGTGCCAAAGATTTCCTGGCAGTAAAAGTCAAATGCTTCCAGTAAAGGTCTTATATAACTTAATTTTTAGAGCAATTACACATCACTGAAGACAGTTCATAATTTTAAAGCTGAAAATGACTCCAGAGATTACCTGATCCAACTGCATGTTTTCCCAGGTGAATCAACTGCAGCCCAGGTGACTAGCAACTTACCCAAATTGACAACCTGAGTCATTTATTTTTCTCTTTATGCAATTCTTTAACTTCTTTAGCATCTGATCTAATAACTTATTAAATTAATACCCCAGAGGATGATAGTGAGTAACTTATTTTAAGATGCGATATTTGTAGGGCTTCCCTGGTTGCGCAATGGTTGAGAGTCCGCCTGCCGATGCAGGGGACAGGGGTTCGTGCCCCAGTCCGGGAAGATCCCACATGCCGCGGAGCGGCTGGGCCCGTGAGCCATGGCCACTGAGCCTGCGCGTCCAGAGCCTGTGCTCCGCAACGGGAGAGGTCACAACTGTGAGAGGCCCGCGTACTGCAAAAAAAAAAAAAAAGAAAAAAAGATGTGATATTTGTACTTTGACTACCCCAAGAATAGAGGTATATGATAACATGGATTGAAAATAATTAACTCTCCTCAATCTGTCTTCCAATATACACAATACAATATTATAAATATATTATAGTTTCTACCTTCTCTAATGCTACCAAAATAGATTCAGGATTTTAGTATTGTCAGGCTCCTGAAAGAATCAAGGTTGGTTTCCACATACATTACCTACAACCCTATCCTTGTTCAAGAACCCAACAAACACTTAGTACAATACAAGAATACTTTCTGCTTAAATAGGATAGGAATTAATTTAAGTTTTAAAAAGCTTGTAGTTGTTTCTGTGTAGAGGATAATTTGTAGGTTTGTCAAGAGTAAAGATAAGGATATGAGTTAGGTATTTACTGTCTTAGTGCGTTGTGAAGTGGAATACGGCAATAGCAAAGAAGTGAACATCTATGGATGGTATGTTGAATGTGATGTTGACAGATCGATCATGAGTGATCAGAAAAAGAGAAATTATGGATGGCTTCTAGGTTTGGATCCTGGATGGCTGAAATGGATAATGGCATAATTTAATGAAATAGAGAATATCAGGGAGGGTGGAAATAATTGGATTTCGAGGAAGCCAATATAAGGAATTCTATTTCAGAAATAAGAAATTTAAGATACAGGAAGAGGAACCAAGATGGCGGAGCACAAGATTGTGTTTTCACTTCCTCTTGCAAGAACACAAGAATCACAACTAGCTGCTGGACAATCATCGACAGGAAGACACTGGAACTCACCAAAAAAGATACCCCACATCCAAAGACAAAGGAGAAGCCACAATGAGATGGTAGGAGGGGTGCAATCACAGTTAAATCAAATCCCATAACTGCTGGATGGGTGACTCACAGACTAGAGAACACTTAGACCACAGAAATCCACCCACTGGAGTGAAGGTTCTGAGCCCCACGTCAGGCTTCCCAACCTGGGGGTCTGGCAACGGGAGGAGGAATTGCTAGAGAAACAGACTTTGAAACGTAGCTGGAATTGATTGCAGGACGTCGTTAGGACTGGGGAAAACAGAGACTCCACTCTTGGAGGGCACACACAAAGTAGTGTGAGCATCGGGACCCAGGGGGAGGAACAGTGACACCAGGGGAGACTGAACCAGACCTACCTGCTAGTGTTGGAGAGTCTCCTGCAGAGATGCGAGTGGCTATGGCTCACCGTGGGGACAAGGACACTGGCAGCAGAAGTTCTGGGAAGTACTCCTTGGTGTGACTCCTCCCAGAGTCTGTCATTAGCCCCACCAGAGAGCCCAGGTAGGCTTCAGTGTTAGATTGCCTCTGGCCAAACAACCAACAGGGAGGGAACCCAGGCCCACCCATCAACAGTCAAGTGGATTTAAGTTTTACTGAGCTCTGTCCACCAGAGCAACAGTCAGCTCTACCCACCACCAGTCCCGCCCATCAGGAAACTTACAAAAGTCTCTTAGATAGCCTCATCCACCAGAGGGCAGACAGCAGAAGCAAGAACTACAATCCTGTAGCCTATAGAACAAAATCCACATTCACAAAAAGATAGACAAGATGAAAAGGCAGAGGGCTATGTACCAGATGAAGGAACAAGATAAAACCCCAGAAAAACAACTAAATGAAGTAGCGATTGGCAACCTTCTATAAAAAGAAATAAGAATAATGATAGTGAAGATGATCTAGCACCTTGGATAAAGAAGGGAGGCAAAGATTGAGAAGATGCCAGAAATGTTTAACAAACACCTAGACGAATTAAAGAACAAACAAACAAGGATGAACAATACAATAACTGAAATGAAAATTACACTAGAAGGAATCAATAGCAGAATAACTGAGGCAGAAGAACGGATAAGTGACCTGGAAGACAGAATGGTGGAATTCACTGCTGCAGAACAGAATAAAGAAAAAAGAATGAAAAGAAATGAAGACAGCCTAAGAGACTTCTGGGACAACATTAAACGCAATAACATTTGCATTATAGGGGTCCCAGAAGGAGAGGAGAAAGAGAAAGGACCCAAGAAAATATTTGAAGAGATTATAGTCGAAAATTTCCCTAACATGGGAAAGGAAATAGCCACCCAAGTCCAGGAAGCACAGCGAGTGCCATACAGGATAAACCCAAGAGGAAACATTCTGAGACACATAGTAATCAAATTGGCAAAAATTAAAGACAAAGAAAAAATACTGAAAGCAGCAAGGGAAAAGTGACAAATAACATACAAGGGAACTCCCATAAGGTTAACAGCTGATTTCTCAGCAGAAACTCTACAAGCCAGAAGGGAGTGGCATGATATACTTAAAGTCATGAAAGGGAAGAACCTACAACCAAGATTACTCTACCCAGCAAGGATCTCATTCAGATTCAAAGGAGAAATGAAAAACTTTACAGACAAGCAAAAGCTAAGAGAATTCAGCACCACCAAACCATCTCTACAACAAATGTTAAAAGAACTTCTCTAAGTGGAAAACTCAAGAGAAGAAAAGGACCTACAAAAACAAACCCAAAACAATAAGAAAATGGTCATAGGAACATACACATTGATAATTACCTTAAACGTGAATGGATTAAATGCTCCAACCAAAAGACACAGGCTTGCTGAATGGATACAAAAACAAGAAACATCTATGTGCTGTCTACAAGAGACCCACTTCAGACCTAGGGACACATACAGACTGAAAGTGAGAGAATGGAAAAAGATATTCCATGCAAGTGGAAATCAAAAGAAAGCTTGAGTAGCTATACTCATATGAGATAAAATTAGACTTTAAGATAAAGAATGGTATAAGAGACAAGGAAGGACACTACATAATGATCAAGGGATCAATCCAAGAAGAAGATATAACAATTATAAATATATATGCATCCAACATAGGAGCACCTCAATACATGAGGCAACTGCTAACAGCTATAAAAGAGAAAATCAATAGTAACACAATAATAGTGGGGAACTTGAACACCTCACTTACACCAACGGACAGATCATCCAAATTGAAAAAAAATAAGGAAACAGAAGCTTTAAATGACACAATAGACCAGATAGATTTAATTGATATTTATAGGACATTCCATCCAAAAACAGTCGATTACACTTTCTTCCCAAGCGCACATGGAACATTCTCCAGGATAGATTACATCTTGGGTCACAAATCAAGCCTCAGTAAATTTAAGAAAATTGAAATCATATCAAACATCTTTTCTGACCACAATGCTATGAGATTAGAAATGAATTACAGGGGAGAAACCATAAAGAACACTAACACATGGAGGCTAAACAATACGTTACTGAATAACCAAGAGATCACTGAAGAAATCAAAGAGGAAATCAAAAAATATCTAGAGAAAAATGACAATGAAAACAAGACGACCCAAAACCTATGGGATGCAGCAAAAGCAGTTCTAAGAGGGAAGTTTATAGCTATACAAGACTACCTCAAGAAACTAGAAAAATCTCAAACCATCTAACCTTACACCTAAAGGATCTAGTGAAAGAAAAACAAACAAAACCCAAAGTTAGAAGAAGGAAAGAAATCATAAAAGTCAGAGCAAAAATAAATGAATTAGAAACAAGACCAAAGATCAATAAAACTAAAAGCTGGTTCTTTAAGAGATAAACAAATTTGATAAGCTAGTAGCCAGACTCATCAAGAAAAAGAGGGAGAGGACTCAAATTAATAAAATTAGAAAGGAAAAAGGGGAAGTTACAACAGACACCACAGAAATACAAAGCATTCTAAGAGACTACTACAAGCAACTCTATGCCAGTAAAATGGACAACCTGGAAGAAATGGACAAATTCTTAGAAAGGTATAACCTTCCAAGACTGAACCAGGAAGAAATAGAAAATATGAACAGACCAATCACAAGTAATGAAATTAAAACTGTGATTAAAAATCTTCCAACAAACAAAAGTCCAGGACCAGATGGCTACACAGGTTAATTCTATCAAACATTTAGAGAAGAGCTAACACCCATTCTTCCCAAACTCTTCCAAAAACTTGCAGAGGAAGGAATACTCCCAAGCTCATTCTATGAGGCCACCATCACCCTGATACCAAAACCAGAAAAAGATACTACAAAAAAAGAAAATTACAGACAAATAACACTGATGAATATAGATGCAAAAATCTTCAGCAAAGTACTAGCAAACAGAATCCAACAACAAATTAAAAGGATCATGCACCATGATCAAGTGGGATTTATCCCAGTGATGCAAGATTTCTTCAATATACACAAATCAACCAGTGTGATACACCATATTAAAAAAATATCTGAAGAAGAAAAACCATATGATCATCTCAACAGATGCAGAAAAAGCTTTTGACAAAATTCAATACCCATTTATGATAAAACTCTCCAGAAAGTGGGCATAGAGGGAACCTACCTCAACATAATAAAGGCCATATGTGACAAACCCACAGTAAACATCATTATCAACGGTGAAAAACTGAAAGTATTTCCTCTAAGATCAGGAAGAAGACAAGGATGTCGACTCTCACCACTATTATTCAACATAGTTTTGGAAGTCCTAGCCACAGCAATCAGAGAAGAAAAAGAAATAAAATGAATACAAATTGGAAAAGAAGAAGTAAAACTGTCACTGTTTGCAGATGACATGATTCTGTACATAGAGAATCCTCAAAATGCCATGAGAAAACTACTAGAGCTAATCAATGAATTTGGTAAAGTTGCAGGATACAAAATTAATGCACAGAAATCTCTTACATTCCTATACACTAATGATGAAAAATCTGAAAGAGAAATTAAGGAAACACTCCCATTTACCATTGCAACAAAAAGAATAAAATATCTAGGAATAAACCTACCTAGGGAGACAAAAGACCTGTATGCAGAAAACTATGACACTGATGAAAGAAATTAAAGATAACACATACAGATGGAGAGATATACCATGTTCTTGGATTGGAAGAATCAATATTGTTGAAAATGGCTATACTATCCAAAGCATTCTACAGATTCAATGAAATCCCTATCAAATTACCAATGGCATTTTTTTATGGAACTAGAACAAAAAATCTTAAAATTTGTATGGAGACACAAAAGACCCCGAATAGCAAAGCAGGCTGAGGGAAAAAACGCAGGTGGAGGAATCAGACTCCCTGACTTCATACTATACTACAAAGCTACAGTAATCTAGCCAATATGGTACTGGCACAAAAACAGAAACATAGATCAATAGAACAAGATAGAAAGCCCAGAGATAAACCCACGCACCTATGGTCCTCTAATCTATGACAAAGGAGGCAAGGATATACAATGGAGAAAAGACAGTCTCTTCAATAAGTGGTGCTGGGAAAAGTGGACAGCTACATGTAAAAGAATAAAAATAGAACCCTCCCTAACACCATACACAAAAATCAACTCAAAATGGATTCAAGACCTAAATGTAAGACTGGACACTCTAAAGCTCTTAGAGGAAAACATAGGAAGAACACTCTTTGACATAAATCACAGCAAGATCTCTTTTGATCCACCTCCTAGAGTAATGGAAATAAAAACACAAATAAACAAATGGGACCTAATGAAATTTAAAATCTTTTTCACAGCAAAGGAAACCATAAAGAAGATGAAGAGACAACCCTCAGAATGGGAGAAAATATTTGCAAATGAATCAGTGGACAAAGGATTAATCTCCAAAATATATAAACAGCTCATGTAACTCAATATTAACGAAACAAACAACCCAGTCCAAAAATGGGCAGAAGACCTAAATAGACATTTATCCAAAGAAGACATACAGATGCCCAAGAAGCACATGAAAAGCTGCTCAACATCACTAATTATTAGAGAAATGCAAATCAGAACTACAATGAGGTATCACCTCACACCAGTTAGAATGGGCATCATCAGAAAATCTACAAACAACGAATGCTGGAGAGGGTGTGGAGAAGAGGGAACCCTCTTGCAGTGTTGGTGGGAAAGTAAATTGATACAGCCACTATGGAGAACAGTATGGAGCTTCCTTAAAAAACCAAAAATAGAATTACCATATAGTCCAGCAATCCCACTACTCGGCATATATCCAGAGAAAACCATAACTTAAAAAGACACATGCCCCCCAATTTTCATTGCAGCACTATTTACCATAGCCAGGTCATGGAAGTGACCTAAATGCCCATCAACAGACAAATGGGTAAAAAAGTAGTGGTACATATATACAATGGAATCTTACTCAGCCATAAAAAGGAATGAAATTGAGTCATTTGTTGAGACGTGGTGCATCTAGAGACTGTCATACAGAGTGAAGTAAGTCAGAAAGAGAAAAACAAATATCGTATATTAATGCATGTAACTGGTACCTAGAAAAAATGTACAGATGAACCAGTTTGCAGGGCAGAAGTTGAGAATCAGATGTAGAGAACAAACGTAATGCCACCAAGGGGGGAAAACCACGGGTGGGTGGAGATGAAATATGTGGGAGTAATCCGTGTTGACTGAAATAAAAATATACAATGAGAGAGCTGTGAGTTTCAGTTTTATTGCGGTATTTACTGAGGACTGTAGCCTGGGAGACAGTCTCTCAGATAGCTCTGAAGAACTGTGCCCAAGAAGTAAGCGGGCAGGTCAGCATATATATGATTTTGGAGAAGGGGTACATGCAATCAAACACACACTTTGGTAGAAGGTTATTGTTAATCCTGAGGCACAGATATCTTAGTTAATGATTTCAGTGCTTTTCTAAGTATGGGAAGATGCAAGAAAATAGGTTCATAAAATTTTCATTCAAAAATGTCTAACTATCTGAAGGCCTGTTCTGCCAGTTTTCCCAGAGCACAGCATGTCTCATTGCTGATTTCCACCCTGAACTCATTTCAGGGTGTGTTGAAAGTCAGGGACTACAGTGGCTAAAGTTTCAACCCACAGAGAGCCAGATAACATTCTTTAATTGACGTCAGCATGTATAATGGTATTATTTAAGCACAGGGACTAGACATAATCACTCAGACAAAAATAAAAAAAATAGATAAAACCATGACATTTTAACATTTAGAATTTGGGTGGAAAAAGAAATCAGCAGTAAGACTGTGAAGAAGCAGCAGACAAGATAGGAGTGAAATTTGGAGTTATTTTCTGTCACAGAAACAGAAGAGTAGATTAGCCATCAGGAAAATGCATATCAAAACCACAATTGATATACCACTTCACATCCACTAGGATGGCTATAATAAAAAAGAGAAATAGTAACAAGTGTTGATGAAGATGCTGAGAAATTGAAACCTCATACATTGCTTGTGAAAACTGTAAAATGGTGCAGCCACTTTGGAAAAGTCTGGCAGTTTCTCAAATGTTGTACATGAATGTTCATTGAGGTATTACTTATAGTAGCAGAAACGTGGAAACAACCCAAATGTCCATCCTCTGATGAATAGATTAATAGGTGTGTTATATCTATTCAATGGAATATTATTCATCAATAAAAAGGAATGAAATACTGATACATCCTATAATATGGATGAGCCTTTAAGACACTATGATCAGTGAAAGAAGCCAGTCACAGAAGACCACATACTGTATGATTCCATTTATATGAAATGTCCAGAACAAGCAAGTCTACAAGGACAGTAAGTAGATTAGTGAGTTGTTGCTTAACTTTTGGAGAGAGGAAAAGGGGGCTGAAGGGGGGAGGGAGAGGACAGAGAGGGGCAGAAAGGGGAGTGATTAGGTATGGAATTTCTTTTGGCGGTTTTGAAAATTTTCTAAAATTGATTCTGGTGATGTTTCCACACCATTCTGTGGATATACTGAAAACTATTGAACTGTACACTTTAAATGGGCAAATTGTGTGATATATGGATTATATCTTAATAAATTGATTATACATATTAAAAAGAGTGTTTCATGAAGGCAGAATGTTTAACCGTGCTGAATATTACTGAAAATGACTAATTGGACATTGTTTTCAGCAAAAAGAAGATAAATCATGACTTTGACAAAGGAGTTGAGTATGAAAGTCTACTTGGATTGAAGAAAAAATGATGAGTAAGTGAAACCCATCACCCTAGGCAACAATTTAGAGTATTTACTACTGAAGCGTTCAGAGAAGTAAAGTTAGAGCTGGAAGTCAAAATATAGTTATTGTTGCTGTTGTTGCTTTTATGATGTGAGTTATTAAACCATGTTTTTATGCACATGTGAATAAGTCAATAGAGAAAAATAAATGTAGAATCAGAGAGATATTAGAGTGGCTAAGATGACATTGAATATTAAATGCAGTGAAAAAGGGTGGGGCTGGCCTATAGTGGAAGCAAGCACTTCTCCCACTTGAATAAGAGGGAAGACAAAAATATCGATTTAGATTAAGCTTAGTTGTTAGATTTTCTGATGGAAAGATAAGAAATTTTCTGACAGTAATATCCTAATAATGTTTAACTATACTGTTTCTAATATAGTTAAATATTAGGCTAGAGGGTTAGCTAAAAGGATGAAAGAGGGAAAAGGATTTCAGAGTAAAGAAGTATAAAATATTCATTGTGGAGACAGAAAATTTAGTATATGTGGTGTGCTTCATTGAATTTTGGAATCAAGAGCTTAAACTGCAATTGTCAGTACAGATGTGAAAATTTCTTCAATAATGTTTGACTTCTGTACTGTAGGTAGGTAGTAAATAAGCAAATAATTGGGTTTAACATATTTTTTAATGTAATATGTTCTTTTTTATTTAACAAAATAGTAAAGGGAGAGTGACCTGAAGGTTGATAGATGGCAGCAATAAGAAAAGAGAGCAAGTGACATAATCTAATGACAAGTTCTGTGAAGAATCTGCATCTTTTGGAAGTGGAAGGAGGAGAAATTTTCTAGAAATGGCAATAGGAAGCAAAAGAAACTCTCCTTTCTTTTCTAGGGCCGGAGGTTTTCTCAGAAATTTGCTAATGGTATATCTTAATTCCAGAGAAAGAAAAGAAAAGTTTAAGAAGTTAGAGAATTAAGCATTAAATAGTTTGGGATTATGATTTGGGTAATGATCAGTGATTGGAGCTGGACTTTGGAACTCAATGAAAGAGAGAAATATGATGCTATTCATTCTTAGTTGACCATAGGATAACAGTTCAGGTTGTCGTCCTCAGGGTTTTGTTGAACATTATGGACCTGCTGTGCTACTCTTCACTCCTACAGTTTACAGTGAAATGTCAAGTGAAATTATAGACAAATACGTATATGTTGGCACTGTGAGAGCAAAGTCTATATAAAATCCTCCAAGATTATTTTTGTATCAATAAATCTCTTGATCAGACTTGGCAGACTAACTAGGTTCCATCATGAATACTAAGAAGAATCATTGCTTCATTAAAATACATGGTGCTCCAAGCATGTTTCATTATAGGATCTTTTCCTCTATATGATTAAAATCTTAGTTTTAATTTTTATTTATTTATTTAATTTAATTTTATTTATTTATTTTTTGCGGTACGCGGACCTCTCACTGTTGTGGCCTCTCCCGTTGCAGAGCACAGGCTCCAGACGCACAGGCTCAGCGGCCGTGGCTCACGGGCCTAGCCGCTCCGCGGCATGTGCGATCTTCCCGGACCGGGGCATGAACCCATGTCTCCCGAATCGTCAGGTGGACTCTCAACCACTGCGCTACCAGGGAAGCCGTAGTTTTTATTTTTAAAAAATAAAATCTGAGATGTCCACATCAAAATAAAACATAATTTGAGGCATTCATTTTCTCTCCTACTCCTCCTTTTTCTCGTTTCGCTACTTCTGCCTCCTATTCTTCTAACATTCAGCCTAATAACTAATTTCTAAGCACTTTGAAAAATCAAGAGAAATTTTTTCCTTTAAAAGAAGTCTACCTGGTAATATTTCTTTTTGACAATTCTATGAATATGGTATTTCTAAGCTGGAGAAAAATACTGATACAGAAGTATTTACATTAAAGCTGTTTTTTTAAGAATTAAAATTATTGATAAATAGCAGTCTTTAATAGAAAATACATTCTGGAAATATTATTTAGTGCTTTTTGATAGCTTCTGGCTATATCTACCCAACTTGACTTGAAAAAATGTGGACAACATGCAGAGAAAAAGAGGGGGAGTTAAGAAAATACGTTTGAATGAAATATAGCATATGATCTTTTTAGACTAATAACCTAAAATTTTCTAGCATCAGGGGCAGAAAGCAGAAGATTTATAATGAAAATAGCTTTGAATCAAAGTAAGCATTTCTGATAGGCAACTAGAGAACCATCAAGAAGTCATTATCCATGGTCAGTTTCTTGATCCTAATTATAGCTGCCTCATGGGTTGACAACTGAATATTGACAGCATAGTTACTTACAATAGAAAAAATATCAGGATTGATTTTTTTTTTTTCGGTACGCGGGCCTCTCACTGTTGTGGCCTCTCCCGTTGCGGAGCATAGGCTCCGGACGCGCAGGCTCAGCGGCCATGGCTCACAGGCCCACCCACTCCACAGCCTGTGGGATCTTCCTGGACCGGGGCACGAACCCGTGTCCCCTGCATTGGCAGGCAGACTCTCAACCACTGCGCCACCAGGGAAGCCCCAGGATTGATTTTTGAGGAGGGTAAACAAAAGAAAGTCTTATAATTTTATATTATTCATTTGAAAGACAAATGAAAAGAATAGATCTCGTAATTGAAAATATTTTTTTAAAGATTTCCAAATTGTGGAACCGAGAATTAGTCTCCTTTATGGCATAAGGAAATATTCTGCCCCTAGTGCCAAATAAATTTTAATAAAACTAGCTATTTTTCTTTTTCTTTTGTCTTATGAATAATTTACCTATTTTCCCTTGCCTATTCTATTTTTGCCTATTTTATAAGACTGAGTGTTCCATGACATGTTTGATGTAGAAACTGTGATAGAATTTTAAGGACAGAGGGTTGTACTGGGTTTTGTATTTCTCTTTTACCTTTCAAAATTGTCATTATAATTCTCCACATATGACAGATGCTTAATAAACACTGTTGACTGCTAAAACAGTTTAAGTTTTATTAGTTGCAGATCTTATCCAAAATAATTGCAATTAAATTAATTCAATTCAACATATATTTACCAGAAGCTTCTCCACACCAGGCACATCAGGGATCAAGATAAACGAGGTCCTTGTAGTTTCAAGGTACTTACATTCTAGTTGGAAGAAAGATTAATAAATAAACAAACAAAAAATATTTTTTTCCTATTGTGATGTGTATCAGGAAAGAAACAAAGTGATGGGAATAACCAGTATAGGTCACCAGATGGAGTGATCATGAAAGGCTCCTTGTGATTCCTTAAAAAAACTAAAAACAGAGTTTCCATATGATCCAGCAATCCCACTCCTGGACATATATCCTGAGAAAACCACAATTCGAAAAGATACATACACCCCAATATTCATTGCAGCACTATTTACAATAGCCAGGACATGGAAAAAACAACGTAAATGTCCATCAACAGAGGAATGGATAAAGAAGATGTAGTACATATACACCATGGAATATTACTCAGCCCCAAGAAAGAATGAAATAATGCCATTTTCAGCAACATGGGTAGACCTAGAGATTGTCATACTGAGTGAAATAAGTCAGAGAAAGACAAATATCATATAATATTGCTTATATGTGGAGTCTAAAATAACGGTACAAATGAACCTATTTACAAAACAGAAATTGAGTCACAGATGTAGAAAACAAACTTATGGTTACCAAGGGGGAAAGGGGGGGATAAATTGGGAGATTGGGTGTGATATATACACAATACTATACAAAAAAAATAATTAATAAGAACCTACTGTATAGCACAGGGAACTCTATTCAGTGCTTTGTACTGACCTCTATGGGAATGGAGTCTAGAAGAGTGGATATGTGTATATGTATGGCTGATTCACTTTTCTGTACAGCAGAAACTAACACAACCTTGTAAATCAACTATACTCCAGTACAAAAATTAATTTAAAAATTTTTTAAAAAAGAAAGTCTCCTTGGAAGAAGTACTATCTGAGCAGACATTTGAATGACATAAAATGAAAATATCTTGGGGAAAAGTGATCTGACAGGGAATAACAAATGCCAAGGAATGGCATTCTCATATTTGAGAAACAAACTGCCAAACCACTGTGATCAAGAGATATAATAGAAGAGGATGAGGTAAGAAAGTTAGGTAAGGACCTAATCACATAGAGCCTGGAGAGTAATACTAAGGAATTTTGGATTTGTTTAGTTTGTGATATGAAACCATTGCTTGTGTTTTGAGCAGGGGAATGGCTTGATCTGGTTTATATTTAAAATAGATCATCCTAACTTCTGTTTGGAAAATACATTGCAGGGAAATTAGAATCAAGGAGACCAAATGGTAATTGATTGCAGTACACTGAGCAAGGTGAGATGTCTTAGATTAGCCTGGTAACTGGATCGGGGTGATGCGAAGCAGATCCAAGGTAAATATGTGGAAATTAGCATTGATATGATTTAATTAACTGGATTTTCTTATTAATTGGTACGAGATAGAATGAGAGAACCAAGTGTAACTTCAGGCATTTAGCCTGATAAAATTGATGAAAAGAAGACCGTAATAAAAAAAATAAAATATTTATCTCAAAAGTAGAAATTTACCATTGAGAGGGAAAAAAGCATTGTCAGCATCAGTCAGTTGTCTAGTTGTAGGGGAAATATAAGTTAACCAGAACACATTTTTGAGCACCTAAATTATCAGATCAGGTACTATGTTAGGCACTCATAGACAGAGACAAAGGAAGCATAGCTTACCTCAATTCATATAAAATTCATAAGTTAGTCCCAAACTGTCGTATCTTTTAGAAGATTTTTGTTTACATAAAAGCCAGAAGTAAAATCAATGTTGCTTCAGTCTTCTAACATAACTTTCCTAAGTCTTAACAGACCTCTTATTTTCTGAACTTCTCTTCCAATAACAGCAAGTGCACAGAGAGTTATTTGGCTTTGAATAAAAATCCAACATAAACATATTTATAAACTGTTCTCTTTATAGTTTGTTGATATAAATTATTGGTTTGTATACTCTAGTACCTAATCCTCAACCTGGTAAAAAGGAATGGAAATAATGAAAAGAGAAAGTTATCTATACTCTGTTCTATCTCTTTCTATGACAAATGTCCATTCAGCATTGAGTCGGAGGATGATCTTTTTATAATACAATATATAGCATGGAGAGGCAGGTAATACAGAACAAGAGTAATCTGAAACAATGTAACCCCCAGCTGCAGAACAAAACTGTGTCATGGAAAAAATTCCAAAAAATAGGTTTCAATCTTCATTAAAGCAAAGAGACAGATGCCCCAAAATGTCAATTCACCTCTGAGGTTGCAAACAAAGACCCTTTGGCTAAATCCAATATAGAGGCATGTTCTGTTTAGCTCTCAATGTGTTTCTTTTTAATAATTTTTAATTTGCCAATATTTAACAGTCAAAAGATTTTACATCTTTTCCTTTAAATTACACACACACATACACACACACACACACACACGCGCGCGAAACCTGACAACACTGGAGAAAAGATCTATATTCTTGTAAGACAGCTGAAAGGAGCTGATTAAATGCCATGTCTTCAAATTTAGTATTTTGCCACATTCTGAGATACTCACTGTTGTCTCTCAATTATTTAGGCCAAGTGTCAATTTTAAGTTATCCAAATCAAGGCTGTTGCACTCATCTGTTTTTCCTTTGCTGCCACATTTCTCCCATAATCTATCCTTCCCATATCAGCATCGATTTGAATGATCTTTTGCAGTCAAAATCGAATTATACCATTCCTCTGTTTAAATGTCCCGAGTGGTTTCACATCTTCCTTAGAATAAAATCTGAACTGGCTCCACCTGATTTTTAGAACCAGGAATATTCAATCAATAAATATAATTCATGTGAATGTTATTCATTTTTGGTAAATGGTACTTTGTTAACCTAATTTAGATTAGTTATTCTAAATTGAAATGCAAATAATGAAGGATCTCATATAATGGCCACATAATGTTATTTTTTGTTTAGTACATTTTAAACAAATTTAGCAATCTGTTTTTATTGGTACAGTAAAGGGAATTTTTGTTTTTTTTTTAATTATATAACCTAGAATAACAGGGTCATTGGAAAAAATTCTAAAGTCATCCAAGAAAGTATTTATTTTTAATATAAAGAAGTTCTTAATATGGAAGATAGTGAATTCTTGGAATGGAAATTACTAAATCCCAAAAGTAAATTATAACCCATCATTTGTTATTATTGTTGTTGTTAAAATAATCTCAAATTCGAGCATGACATTTCAAGTATTGGCTTAAATTTCAACCATATGACTTCCAGTAAAGGCAATTAATTGAATTGATATTTCCCAAAATAAGTCCTTGGAAATTATCTAGTCTGACTTTTAAAGGTCAGAGGTTGAGAGATTAGTGTCTTAATTTTCTTTATTTCTTTGTCAAAGCTAGAGTTATAGTAAAAAGTGGAACAGTTTGTTTGTTTGTTTTTTTCTTCAAAGATGGGAGGTAATCATTTGAAGGAATGAATGGAAGAAGTATAATTACAGTCTCATGACTAGTTTTTTTTTTTCTTTTCCCATCCACCTCTTTCATGTACCCAGCCAAACCTAAAGAAACAAAATTCCCATGAGTAGGTACATGCGAAGAAAGAGAATAAAATCAGCTTCAGAAGTGGCAGAGTCCTAAGAACTTAATATATTTCAGTTAATCTCCCTATGACTAATAAGATTTATGCTTATGCATTTCTCTTACCCTGACATTTTATTTATTAGTCTCACCATCTCAGCAATAGCCATTGTACCTTTTTGTAACACTCCCTTGATGTGTAATCACTCAATGACAGCTTTTTACTCATCTTTACATTAAGAACAAATAACTGCCACCTATCGTATAGTATGGTCGTGAGGGTCAAATGAAAAGATGAGGATGAAGGAGTTTTGAAAATGACCCAGTTAGGAAAATATTATTATTCTATGTTTTATCAAATGCTGATTTTTTAAAGATGCTTTGGAATAATAGTCAAGCAGCCAATATAAACACTGCTTGTCTAGTGGTTTTTTATATTTACCTTGATTATTTTCTGAAAAAGTCCAGTTATCCTCTAAAAGGCAATCATCTGAAAGGCAGAAGAAAAACGTACTTTGGACACGATGTTCCAAAGCAAATTACCTCTACTGAAATAAACACTAAATAAATTCTTTCTTTGTCACAAATGTCCTTGGCTGTTGTATATCTACAACCAATGGCAGAATGCCTGAAATTCTTCTCCACATAATATGTAACTGAAAGAAATATTTTCCTTTTTCTTGTTCTTCTTTTTATGTATCCCAATGAGAAGTTATGTAATTTTGCAATATCAAGGATGAAAAGATGAAGTAACATGCTATACTCATTACTTTTCTTTGTAATCTGGGATATGTGTGTGTGTGTGTACATGCACACACATATAACCTTTAGGACATATATTTGAGACATAGTAGTATAAACACATATAATTTTTCTGGACCTCTGTAGTATTTCTCTAGACTCTACATATATGTATAAATGTTGTAAATATAGAACTATTTCATGACTCCTGACAGATTTGGGGCCAAGGTCTAGAGAAAATGTGCAACTGAGGTCCAACTGAGGCCAAGTCTCCTGTAGATGACATAACAAATGTACCAGTAACTCCAGTTCCCAGTTTTACTTCATTTTCAATCAAAACATCCCAATGCAAACAAGCCTTGTGCAGTGATAAAGCAAAATTTGTGGGTGCCAAAGGATCTAGAACTTTGTCACAGCTCTGCCACTAACATGCTGTGTGTCTGGCAGTGAATCACTTATAAAATATAGTCTTTTCCATATTTGTGATGTCAGAATGGGAGATAAGAACTTGAAAAATATTCTCTAAATTTTAACTTTATAATCTGATTAGATCTTGAATTTCTCTCTAGTTCTTAATTCAACAATAGTTCATCTGTTGTACAATTTGCCTTCCAATTACTATGTAGCTTTAGGACACCCTAAAGTCCAAAGACTTTCTCAGTAGTCCCTGGGTGGGCTGTAAGATTTCTGTATTTCTCTGAAATTGTATTTCCAGTGTTTTACGTATGTGCTTTATTTTGGAGGGGAGGATTTACAGATTTCATCAGATTTTCATTGGTGTGTATTGGCACAGACGTTTAGATTTTAGGTATCTAAAGAACCCAAACATAGCAGTTTAATTTTGGTAGTACTGTCTATAAATGACATCATGAGGATGCACAGAATATTTTTTTAAATTCAAGCCTATTTGGCACTGTCCTTGCTTCCAGACCACAAGGTCGCCAGTGTGAGGTTTTACTACATTAAAGCTCTATCTTTTCAAAATTCTACACAATAACATTTATTATTTTAACCAATAATTATTGGGCACCTTATATGTATTAAACATTCTTCTAGATTATAGGGAGTCAATTTGAGGAACATAAAGGCCAGTAGGGCTGGTTGGCAAATAGTGAGCAAGGAGAGGATTGGTACATGATGAGGTCAGAGAGTAGGGCAAAAGTCAAATTATGTGAGATATGTGGAGAAACTTGGATTTTATTCCCTTGGCAATAGAAAGCCACTGGAAGGTTTTCAGAAAGGGGATTCTTAGATATGATTTATATTTTTAAGTGATCACTCTACCAACTAGACAGACTACATTTTATATAAAGAAATGTGGGAACAGAAAAAAATATTTAGGAAGCAAACATAATTGTTCAGGAGATAGATGTTATGGCTTTGTCTAAGTGACTAGAAGAGGAGATGAAGTGACAGTATATGGATGTATCAGATCTATTTTTGAAGTAGAATAAATAGAACTTGCTGATTGCTTAAAGATTTGAGCTTAACTCGAAAAACAGGGTATTAACAGCATTTTTACTTGGCTCAAGTGAAAATCCAGGAAGATCACAGATTTAGCTCTGAAATTAGAAAAGTCAACTTTTTCAGCAACTTCTGCACAAGGTAGCATCAACTGAATTTAGATTTGAGTCACTCTAACAATTATATAAAAGAGAACTTGTTTTCATGGTTTTATTAAACCTTGAGGGTCTCTGAAATTCTTTCAGAAGATCTACAAAGAAAAAATTATTTCCATTATAATGCTAAGGTTTTATTTGCCTTTTTAACTGTATTGACATTTACACTGATGATACAAAAGCAATGGAGAATAAAATTACAGGTGCCTTATGTTAAATCAAGTTAGTGACACCAAAGTGTGTTAGTAGTCATTGTAGTCTTCACGATCAAATACAAGTAAAAAAAAATGCAAGTTTCACTTAACAAATATCTTTGAGGAAATCACCTATAAGAAAAAAATGCAAAAAACATAAACACTTGGAAGGTAAACAATATACTACTAAACAATCAATGGATCACTGAAGAAATTTTAAAATATCTGGAGACAAATGAAAATGAAAACATGACAATCCAAAATCTAAGAGATGTAGCAAAGCTGTTCTAAGAGGGAAGTTTATAGTGATACAAGCCTACTTCAGAAAAGAAGAATAATCTTGTATAAACAACCTAAAGGAAGTAGTTAAAAAAAAGAGTTAAAAAAACTAAAGTTAGTAGAAGGAAAGAAATTATGAAGATTAGAGCAGAAATAAATGAAACAAAGACTAAAAGTAGAAAAATCAATGCAACTAAGAACTGGTTCTTTGAAAGGATAAATAAAATTAATAAATCTTTAGCTGGATTCATCAAGAAAAAAAGAGAGGGGCTTCCCTGGTGGCGCAGTGGTTGAGAGTCCTCCTGCTGATGCAGGGGACGTGGGTTCGTGCTCCAGTCCAGGAGGATTCCATGTGCCGTGGAGCGGCTGGACCCGTGAGCCATGGCCACTGAGCCTGCACGTCCAGAGTCTGTGCTCCACAATGGGAGAGGCCACAACAGTGAGAGGCCTGCGTACAGAAAAAAATAAATAAATAAATAAGAGAAAGGGCCCAAATTAATAAAATCAGAAATGAAAATGGAGAAGTTATAACTGACACCACAGAAGTACAAAGGATCATAAGTGATTACTACAAACATCATATGCCAATAATATCGACAACCTAGAAGAAATGAATAAATTCCTAGAAATGTACAATCTTCCAAGACTGAACCAGGAAGAAATAGAAAATATGAACAAAAAATTATTAGTAATGAAACTGAATCAGTAATTAAAAAACAAGAACTTCCAATGAACAAAAGTTCACAATCAGAACCTTCACAGGTAAATTATACAAACATTTAGAGAAGAGTTAACATCTAGCCTTCTCAAAGTATTCCCAAAAATTACAGAGGAAGGAACACTTCTGAACTCATTCTGTGAGGCCAGCATTGCCCTGATAACAAAACCAGACAAAGACACCACAAAAAAGAAAATTACAGGCCAATATCCGTGATGAACATAGATGCAAAAATCTTCAACAAAATATTAGCAAACAAATTTACAATACATTAAAAGGATCATACACCATGATCAAGTAGGATTTATCCTGGGGATGTTTCGATATCTGCAGATAAATCAATGAGATGCACAACATTAACAAATGGAAGAATAAAAATCATATGATCATCTCAATAGATGCAGAAAAACCTTTTTACAAAATTAAACATCCATTTATGTTAAAAACTCTCAACAAAGTGGATATGGAAGGAACATACTTCAACATAATAAAGGCTATGTATGACAAGCCCACAGCTAACATCATACTCAACGGTGAAAAGCTGAAAGCGTTTACTCTAAGATAGGAAACAAGACAAGGATGCCCACTCTCACCAGTTTTATTCAACATAGTATTGGAAGTCCTAACCATAGCAATGAGAAAAAATAAATAAATAAATAAGAAGAATTCAAATTGTAAAGAAGAAGTAAAATTGTCACTGTTTCCAGATGGCATGATACTATACACAGAGAATTCTAAAGACACCACAAAAGAACTACTAGAACTCATCATAAGTGTTATGTTACTTTCACCTACTATGAAATGAAGAGGTCCTGGAAATCAGGGCAAACTTTTTTTCCCCTGGAATTCTAAGATGTGCTTTAGGCTCCTCTACATCTGGATGAATTTTGCTCATCTTTAAGACTGAGGTGAGGTGCCATCTTTCTCAGGAAGTCTTCCTTAATCAGAATTTGTCTCTAGCTGGGATAAGGCACTTCTATTTTGTGCTTCTATAGTACAGTGTAGATGTTACAGAAAATTACAATGATCTGTGTGCTTATGTATCTTTGTCCCTAGACTGTTGAGTGTGAAAAATTCCTGAATTAGTAGCATCTAGCAAATACCTAGTCCAGGAACACACCTGACATGTGAATGACACTCAAAATGTGTCTTGCCCTTGTCAATCTTAATTACCCTTACTGTACTCCTACTGTCCCCAATAGCACTTGTCACCTTCTAACCTAGTACATAATTTACTTATATTTTATATTTATTATTTAATGTCTATTTCCTCATATCAGAATGTAAACTTCTCAAAGACAAGAATTAATGTCTGTTTTATTTCACAGAATCCAGTGTTTGGTACATTGAGTCACGCAGTAAATATTTGTCATTTGAATGAATGAACTCATTAGAAGATTGTTGAACTATATGAGGGGTAATATTCTGATAAACGGAGATGTAATACCAATTTAACAAATATTTACTAAATAAATGTGATACTTTATATTCCTGTACAATATAAAATGGAATGACAATTTTGACCTAAAATGTTTGATAAAGATGTATGTGCTCAACTTAAAAAAACAAACTAGTAGAAAAAATGTCCTCTGCCTTACAACAAAGGCCAAACTTTTTAGCAAGACTTAAAGATTCCTTCTAATCTTGCCCCCCACAGACTTCTTCAATTTCAAATTCTACTGCTCTCTACCTCAGCATTTGTAACCCAGTCACACTGCACCTTTTAATGGTATCTGAAAGCACCATGCTCAGTCTTCTTCCCAGACCTTCAAACCCATTGATTAAATTGATATATCTTGTCTGGGATGATATGTAGACATACAGTTCTAATAACATGTAGGAAAAAAATTATTGGACTTTTAGTCCAACCTATATGAAGAGAAAATATCAATATGAAATGAATACTCATTTCATTTAAATAATCATACCTCTCACTCTGTCCAATAACTGCTCCTTCTTTATATCTCAGTTTAGATGTTACTTCATTCTATAAGCTATTTACAGCAGATTAGATACTCCCATGATATATTTCTATAATGCTTCTTAATTTCTGTGTCATTATTCTAATATTTTTTTAAGCCACAGTCTTCCCTAATGGACTAAAGTCTCAATGATTGTATAAATTATGAGTATCTTATTTAGTGTTCTGTCCTCAGTGCTTATAGTGTCTGGCACATAGTAGAAGCTCAAGGTGTTGTTGTTGTTTGCTGTTGTTGAAAGACTGAGTGACAAGTTAGAGGGGAATTTTTTTCCATCTTCTTTGGACCATAGAGGGTTTCTGACGGTATGAATCAAAACCAGCCACTGTATACATCAAATAAACCTCCCCAGCTTTATATTATAATTAGGAGAATTTCTCCAAATCGGGTAATCAGTTTTCTCAGAATTAATTTTTGGTATTTTACTTTATCTTCTTCTATGATTTTTTATGCATAAATTTAAGGAAAAAGGAAGAGGCTTCCTCAGGGACAGATTGTTAATGTTAGTTTAGTCTGAAAGCCTCCTATCCATTGATTAGTGAGCTTGCTTTGGGCAATTAATACATCGTGCTTTGAGTAGAAATGTACTATCACTTTGGGGCTAACATATAGGAGCCTTTTTGATTGCTTAAGAAGTGTTAGAGAAGAAGCCTGCCAACTGCACAGGAAAATTATATGTTTATCATTGTAATGAGAGAATTAACATCCTTGAAAGTCAGGGTCACTGAATGGGAAAAAAAATAGCAAGAATTAGGACTAAATAAACTTGTGTGAATGAAGGGTGGGTAGCCTGACAATATTTGATGCCCAATAATTCAATGGCATTATTAGTCTTTTTATAAACTGATAAAACTGTTTTGAGGTAAGATTATTTTTAATGCAAAACTATCAATCTAATGTTCATTAAGAGAACAGATGTGTACATAGGTCATTAAGGAAGACTTTATTTGCTAAAAGTGATCAGATGCAGCCTCAGTGAGCCTAATAAATGTAAAAATCCAGGTCTTCTACAATTTTTTGTTTTTACATTAAAAAGGTTGATATCTTTAAAGATATAAGGAAAAGCCTTTCAGCTGGTTCTAAGACTAAGGAATTTTTCTCATTAAAAAAAATGGAGGGCTTCCCTGGTGGCGCAGTGGTTGAGAGTCCGCCTGCCGATGCGGGGGACGCGGGTTCGTGCCCCGGTTCGGGGGGATCGCACATGCCGCGGAGCGGCTGGGCCCGTGGGCCATGGCCGCTGGGCCTGAGCATCCGGAGCCTGTGCTCCGCAACGGGAGAGGCCACGGCAGTGAGAGGCCCACGTACCGCAAAAAAACAAACAACAACAAAAACAAATAAAAAAATGGAAATAGAAAATGGTTAGATTTTGTAACAAGTCCCATATTCTTAATAGTCCCAGAAACATAAATCAAGTCTCGGTATCCAGGAGTTTTCATTTGAAAAGTAGATAGAAGAAGAGAAATGTAACATCAGTCTTAATGATTCTTCAAGTCAGAATTTTCTAATTTTCTTGTTTGTGTTTTTAAATGATAAAATGATGGTTTGGGAAAGATCTTAAAAGGAGAAAACAATTTTGACACTTTAACAAGAAACGTACTTGGTTGTAATTGGATGAAGGTAGTCAGTTGGATCCACCAAATTGGATAATAGTGGTGAAAAGGTAAAAGCTTCCAGGTACTTATTTATTAATAAGTACTAGGGATGTAATGTACAGCATGGTAAATATAATTAACACTGCTGTATGTTATATATGAAAGTTGTTAAGAGAGTTAATCCTGAGTTCTCATCACAAAGAAAATATTTTTTTTTCTTTTTTTAAATTTTATATCTGTATGAAATGATGGATGTTTACTAAACTTATTGCGCTAAGCATTTCATGGTGTATGTAAGTCAAATCATTATGTTGTACACCTTAAATTTATACAGTGCTGTATGTAAATTATATCTCAATAAAACTGAAAGGAAAAATATAAGAGATGTATTAGAAGTAGGAAGAACACATTCTAAATCAAATAAGTATCTTCTAATATATTTCTTTATAAAAAACCCTCTAGAATGCTTTATAATCACCTGATTTTTTTTCATTGATGGCAAGCTGTTGTATAGGACCAGAGCATTTTACTGAGTTTGTGTTTTGTACCAGGCACTGTGCTAAGCCTGGGAAATGCAAAGGTAAAATTAAACAGATATAGTCCATATTCTCATGGAACTTACAGTACAATATGTAGGACAGACATAAATCAAATAATCATACTGGTGGAAGGAATTTTCACATATTGAGGTGTGGGGGAGTCATTCTGGCTTATAAATGATTTAACTTAAACTTTATGCTAACTAGAGCAGCCTGTCTTATGGCCAAACATGGATGGTATATCTGTTTTAACCACTGAAAAAAAATGCATTTAAAAATCAAAGTGGAATAACTGTGGTTCAGGCATCCAAAATGGAGACAGTTGGCCATTGCGGATGTGGTCTCAGACAAGTTCCTGCATTACTGAGAACTTGAATTTTTGAACTGCGTCAGACTCAGGGACACCACCAGCTACTTTCCAAACAGTATCTGCTAACAGCTGCCAGCTGCAACCTTATAGTCTCAGGGTCTCCCCATGTAACTGTACAGCAATTTCAGATCCCAACCAATACTTGCTTAACAATCACCCTTACTTCTTGCCAGCTCTAATTATAATTCTTGACAAACGACATACAGTTTTTCAGGTTTTGCCTTCATAAGCTTCATTATTTTGTAGTCCGATGGAACACAATTCAATTGCTTCTTGAATCTGTGTCTCACAGGCTGTCATCCTCAGTTTGGCTCAAATGAAACTCTCTTCTATCCCTATTATAGATTGGTTTGTTGATGATTTCCATCAACAATACAAAACTAAATATATAATTACTTAAACTCTGATAACTGCTAGGAATTAAAATGCTGAACACTATTAATGTATGTAGCTAGAGAATTGATTTAGTCCAGGAAGGTTCAGTTAGGATCTGAAGGTGACTGGGTAGGTCCCAGTAATATTCCAGCCAGAGGGGAAAAGCTGTGAGTTGGTAGGGACCATGTTCTTCCAAGAAACAGAAAGAAAGCTAGTGAGGCTGGGGTACAGAGAGAGGTAGGAAGAAGAATATAAGATAAAGAGGCAGAGGTTGGCAGGCACCAGATCAGGCAGGGCTTTATGGCCATGGTGTGAGTTCAGGTATTTATCCTAATAAAAATGGGAAGCCTTTAAGCCTTGAAGCCTTAAAGCAGCACAAGTAGATATATTACGGACAAACAAGATAGAGTGCATAAAATTATTTCTATAAATATTAAGCAATAAATGTCTTTAAACTTTTTTCCAATTTTGAATTGTATTGTTTATTTCTCAATTATTTTAATCCAGGCTAACCCTAGAGAAATTAGACAGAGCATGTGGAAAAAGTCCTTCATGTAAACATTTATTGAACAAATATATTAACAAATATAGAATTAGCACTTCCCAATGATGCTGGGTTCATAAAAAGCACAGACACTCAAGATAAAAGGGTGAGTAAAACTAACAGAGCTACTGCTTTCCTGGAGCTCACAGTATAGAAGAAAAAAGGGAAAAATTCTTATGAACTCATGAACTCTTAGTGACAAGAAGGCATGATGAAAGCTAACTGAGAAGCTGGACAAACACATCTGGAGAGCATAGGTAACCTGGATATAGTATCCATACTTATTTAATTGCACTTGTTTATAAAACAGATAAGTTTGACCACATTGCCCTTGGATTCAGGCATTTGTCAACCATTTGTGGGGGGGGCAGTTATAAACGGTTAGGCTACTTTGTGTTAGCACACTGATCAGAGAAATGATACAACACATCAAATTCATCTTGAAACGACGCAATTATTGTTAGATATAGCTCCATCCTAAGCAGCCCTGTCCTACCTTTGTGCAGGTACTGGGGCTTGAAAGAGAGACATCACTTCATGCTTTCTCCCCAGTACAATCTGAATTTTGAGCCAGTTTTATTTATGCTATAGCAAAAAAGACAAATACTCTCTAAGAGTATAATTCCTGTTTATATTGAAACGGTGACAAAACCTTGAGGATCTAAATGTGAAATGTGACCTTTTTAAGAAAGGAAAAGCTAAGGATACTCTAGTCTTAGTGACTACCATAGTAACTTCACATATGGAAGTAAAAGGTGTTTTGTTTTGCTTTTTTCAATTTTATTTTTGTCTGCGTCTGGTCTTAGTTGTGGCACGCAGGCTCCTCATTGCGGCGTACAGACTTCTTTCTAGTTGTGACTTGCGTGCTCAGTTGTTGTGGTGCATGGGCTTAGTTGCCCTGCAGCATGTGGGATCTTAGTTCCCTGACCAGGGATCAAACCCACGTCCCCTGCATTGGAAGGTGGATTCTTAACCACTGGCCCACCAGGAAAGTCCTGGTGTTTTCATATTAAACATTAATAAATTTGGATATTCAATCTTGTCTCAATTGCATAATTGCATACTTGTGGTCGCAAACCACCTTGGCTGTCGGTTATATGTCATAATACTAGTCGTACTTCTTCTACTAATAATGTCGTAGCAGTTATCATTTGTCAAGTGCTCACCATATATTAGGAACTTTAGATATTAGTTTTAATCCTTATAAAAACCTTAACAAAGTAGACATTATAATCACTGTTTTTTAGTTGAAGTAATCACAGAGACAGATGCAATGTGGCTGGAATTCACATACAGAATTACCTAACTTTCAAAATTGTGCTTTTTGTACCTTCAAAAAAAGACTGAGTCTAAGTGAAGAAGATATTGTTAAAATGGAAGCACAAATTTCATACAATGTTTTCACGCTCTGTAAGGCCACATTCTACATGTGCTCATTAGAATGCCTGTGTAATAGATTGTAGAAATGGCCCAAATTATACACTCCTTCACATCCATGCCCTTTTTCATGGTTTGTTTATTTTGTTTTGTTTTGTTTTGTTTCTGTTTTGCAGTGCTCTCCCACTGTGGGCCAGGTAACATACCCTGCTCTTTGACACTCAATCATAAGTCTGATGCAGTCTGAGACTTATAACAGCTTGCTCTTTGGGCTTGCTTACTCTTGTGCTTTTGCTTTCATCATGAGAATAGCCCCAGCTAGTCTGCTGGAGGGTGAAAGACACATGGAACAGAGCTGAGTCACCACCGTTGCTCCAGCTGACGGTGAGTCAACGTCCAGATATGTGAGTGAACCCAGTCAAGATCAACAAAGCTGCCTAGCTGACAACCAACAGACCAAAGGTATGTGAGCAATAAATTCAACGTTGTGTGTCACTGAGGTTTTGTGGTTGTTACTAACATAGCATTAAAATAATGCAGCATTGTTGTGGCGATCAATAACTAAAATGTCTAAAGTCAATTTGTGTAGAAAGAAAGCTATATCCTTAGCAGTCATCCATAGCATCATTTCTAGCTTGAGTTATTCATACATGTGATTTCCTAAAAGGTGTGTCTGCCAGAATCATGGCTATGTTCTCTGCACAAACCTCTCTGAAGTCCAGACTTGGATATAGAAACATCTGAGCTGTCCAATTGGATGCCTAACTGGACAGCTCTAACCTAACATGTTCAAATCAGAATTCTTGTCCCCCTGCCACTCAAAGTCAATCTTTCCTGAATTTTTTACTTTTCAGTAAATGGCACCATCATCGACCCATTTACTCAGAACAGTACTCTACTAGTCATTTTCAAATCCTTTTGTACACAATCTGTAATTAAAACATTAGTAACTCCTGTCAGTTCCATCTTTCAGATATACAACCCTCTTCTATGTTATCTTCTCGCACCTAAATAACTACAATAGCATCTGAACAGGTCTCCCAGCCTCTACTCTTGTCTTGAAACAGTTAATTATCCTCATCATAAGTAGATCAATTTTATTTAAGTTGTAAATTAGATCACATTATTTTACAGCTCAAAGCCCTTCATACTCAAAATAAAATTCAATGTTCTTCATGTGGCCTATGAGAGACTACAGGATCTCTTCCCTCAATCCCCATCCACCTTCTTGTCTCTAATTTCACATCACTTACCTAACTCCCCCACTTGGTTATTAGAAGCTGGGATGCTGGCACTTTTACTTTTGCTATATGTCAAGTGTATGCCTACCAAGCTCGTTCCCATTTCAGGGCATTTATGTTTGCAGTTTCCTCTTCCCAGAAAAAACTTCACTCAGATATTTGCCTCACTCATTCACTTACTTCAATCAGGTCTCTGCTCAGATGCACCTACTACAGAGAAGTGTCATCTGGTGACTTTAAGTCATCCCGTTAACAACCCCTACCGCATACACACCATCTCCATTACTTGCTATCCTATTGCTTGTTTTCTTTAACCTTCATGCTCCATATTTCACTAAAATGTAAGTGTCATGAAGTCAGGGATTTTTGCCTTGTTCAGGACTGTAGCTCCCCGGCCTAAATAATGTGCCTCTCATTACAGTTACTCAATAAATAATAGCTGAATGTATGAATGTGTAAATATTATAGAAACTGCTCCAGTAGCTGCTACAACCCTCTCTGTAATAGAGGCTCATGTTCAAGAAGGATCTGTGTTTTGGTTAAATGTGATGGGCTAGTCTAGCTCTTTTCTACCACAACAGAACCAATACAAATAACAAATAAACAATTAGCTCTAATGGCACCCAGGTTAACTGTATCTTCTTGTTAGGGGCATTGGAAGTTAGAGTATGCCTTTT
Organism: Lagenorhynchus albirostris; assembly: GCF_949774975.1. Classification (NCBI taxonomy): domain Eukaryota; kingdom Metazoa; phylum Chordata; class Mammalia; order Artiodactyla; family Delphinidae; genus Lagenorhynchus; species Lagenorhynchus albirostris. Next base: position 22,228,912 of record NC_083111.1, read on the forward strand.
CAGGTCATGAACAGTAGGAGTTGCAGATTCAAAACTGAGGTTCTGCAATGTTTGAAGGTTTCCATGGGAACAACACGATTCTGTGTTCTGTTTAGAAGCTTAAAATATGTGGTGGCAAGAAAGCACTGCTGTAACACACCACATGAGGATGATTCAAAAGATGAAACCCTATAAAAATTAATGCTCTGAGAAGAATGTCAACTAGTAAATCAACAACGACATTATTAAAAACAGAGGAAATATAATTGGCCACATATGGTCACACTATAACAAGGCAAGAGTCATTGCACTCTTTAAGCCAGTTTCACACTTAATTTGCACCATGACGATTCAACGGAGGGAGCAACTGATATGTCAACAGCCTTGCAGAAATGAAATCCTTCCTTTATTAATACTTTCCATGACATCAAATTAGTTATTAAGAAAATGGCTTCACAATGAGAACGGGTACCTAAAATAAAACCATCTTAATGAATTACCACCATCACATTTCCTTATAAGTAGAGCAGGCTTTGGAAATAATAGACTCTAGGTTATAGAGGTTTAGAGGACAGGTAACAATTCAGATGGAATAAAATCAACGTGCATTTGAACTTCATTTAGTTTCCTTGTCATCTCAAGATTTCAGAAAAGAAAGAAAACAAAGCTTAGTCTTTTTACAGGTCACTATGTGATTTGAGGAAGAAAATGCTTATATATATATATATATATATATATATATATATATATATATATATATATACACACACAAAATATCTTTGTAAAAATTTTGTATTCTGTAGGTTACCACAATTGTGAAGACTTCTGGTAAGGCTCAAAGAAGATTCAGAGAACTATAAAAATGCTATTATAAATCTTCTATTTGGCCAGAATGTTTACTGGCCCACAAACGTTTTGCCACCATTTCTGAGGCTTATCAATATTTTAGAAACAAAGTATTGCTGATAGTAAAAAATGAAAAGGTCTTTTAAAAAATTTCCTTGAGATTTGGCTTGTCCAAAAATAAAATTTTCTATCTCCTTTGGATGAGTAAGTTGATGCTAATTTGCATGGCTGTGTCAAATAAAAATAGCTGATATTCACCGAATATTTTCAATCAGTATTCCACTTCCTTTTTCTATGCATCTACTTCACCCTTCTTTTTGAATTTTTTTCTTCATTCTAGGCATCATGGTAGACAATGGCAACCACTGAGTCCTGAATTTTACAGCTATATAGTTATTCATGGATATATTTACCTTGTCTTAGATATGTATCCAAATTCTCAAGGAAGGGGCTAGATGGACTAGAGTAGTTTTAGTAGCAAACTCTGAAATTGCTACTTTGCCTATGGAATGGAGAATGAAAATTTAAGGAAAAGGGTTGGCTATACCTTCAGATTTTATCCAGAATCTGACCAACTCTTACCACTTCTACTGCTATCTCTATTAGAATTACAGCAATAACCCCCAAACCAGTCTCTACACTTTCACAAGTGCCATTCTATGTCTGTTCTTAGCCAGTGATTAACGGGTTAGGTCAAATTACTCTCTTCTCTAAACCCTCCATTGTCTTCCCATCTCACTCTGAATAAAAGTCAAATTCCTACAATTGCCTACAAAGTTCAAGAAAATCCTCCCCTACTATAGCCACTACCTTTCCCCTTCCTGATTCCATTCCTGGTATCTATCTGATTGTCTGACTATATATATCCTTTTCTACTATCTCCTTTTCTCACGATTCTGCTCCAGCCACTCTTCCTCCTGCTGTTTCTCAAATTTGCCAAACACACTCCCACTTCAGAGTGCTTGCATTTGCTGTCCTATTTATCTGGGATGTTGTTCTCTTAAAAAGTCTTAGTGTTGTCTCCCATGATTCTTTCAAGTATTTGATCTGATGTCACCTTCATAATGAGGCTTTCTCTAACAATTCTATTAAAAATTTTAATGCCTCTGTGACAGGTAGACTATCTAGGTGTTCCCCCTGATCTCCACCTCCCCATATTCACAATATTGTATAATCCCTTCCCCTTGAGTGTGGGAGAGACCGGTGACTTGCTTTTAACCAATAGACTATAGAAAATATAACAGGATATCACTGTTATTATGTTACATGATATAAGACTCTGTCTTGCTAGCTGACTCATTTTAGAATCACTCTTTCCATTATTGACTTGAAGGCACAAACTGTCATGAATTCTACAACACACAATACAATTAATCTTGCCAATAGCATGAGTGAGCTTGAAAGCAGATTCTTCTTCATTTGAACCTCCAGATGAGAATGTAGCCTTGGTGGACACCTGAATTGCAGTCCTGCGATACTGAAAGAGAGACATTAATTAAGCCATGCCTGGAATCCTGATTCGTCAAAACAATAAGATAATTAGTATTTTAAGCACTAAGTTTGTGGTAATATGTTACACAGCATAGAAAATGATTACTGTCTCTCAAGCATTCTAGAAACTCCATATTCCCATGTCCTGTTACATTTTTTCTCTATATACTTACCACCTTCTTATATTTTACACATTTCATTTTTATTTTATACCACATGCATGGTTTGAATGAGCCTTTTTCTTTTAGTTGATAGTTTTGACATCATAAAAAATCAGCTTCCATTTCTGATTGGAATAAAATCCATACGAACTATAGCAGGAATTACAAGGAAGGCACTAGTAATGAAAGTTGTTGTACACAGACTGGTTTATGACACCAATTTGTGGAATCTCCTTCTTTAGAGTATGTTGAAATTAGGGATAAGTAGATATTCATCTCTCTGGGACAATAAAATTATATCTCTACTAGAAGCCATGGCTATTAAAACGTTGCAAAGTTCATTCCATCTCTATTATATTGTGACTAGGGATTGAGTAAAAAAAAAAACATGGTAATGTTCTTTTTTTTAATTTAATTTAATTTATTTATTTTTATTTTTGACTGTGTTGGGTCTTCATTGCTGTGTGTGGGCTTTCTCTAGTTGTGGCGAGCGGGGACTACTCTTCCTTGTGGTGCACGGGCTTCTCATTGTGGTGGCTTCTCTTGTTGTGGAGCATGGGCTCTAGGCGTGTAGGCTTCAGTAGTTGCAGCACTCAGGCTCAGTGGTTGTGGCATACGGGCTCTACAGTGCGCATGGGATTCAGTAGTTGTGGCACGCTGGTTCTAGGGTACACAAGCTCAGTAGTTGTGGCTCACAGGCTCTAGAGAGCAGACGCAGTAGTTATGGCACTGTCTTAGTTGCTCCACGGCATGTGGGATCTTCCCGGACCAGGGATTGAACCCGTGTCCGCTGCACTGGCAGGCGGATTCTCAACCATTGCACCACCAGGGAAGTCCCAGTAATGTTCTTTATTGAAATGACAAAAATCTGCTTTTCCCAAAAGGAATTAAAAACTTTTTGTTCTTTTCATTATTTGAGCAATATTACTAGCCTGGTCATAGATCACTCTGTTTTTACTGTTACCCACAAAAGAAAAATATAAATGTCACATACAAAGATATTTTTTTAATATCTTTATTGGAGTATAATTGCTTTACAATGGTGTGTTATTTTCTGCTTTATAACAAAGTGAATCAGTTATACATATACGTATGTTCCCATATCTCTTCCCTCTTGCATCTCCCTCCCTTCCACCCTCCCTATTCCACCCCTCTAGGTGGTCACAAAGCACCGAGCTGATCTTCCTGTGCTGTGCGGCTGCTTCCCACTAGCTATCTATTTTACGTTCATAAATATTAATGGTCCCATATCAAGAAGGGTCTGTTGTTCTATTTTCCTCCCAAAATATTATTTAGCCCATTTTGTCATTATGTATTATTGCATTATCAGGTGAAGTTTTATTGTTGTTGTTGTTTCAATCAAACAAAAAATCATTAGAAAGAGAGTAGAAGGAGGTTGATAGCAAAAATAAAGTATAGATAAATGAATATTTTATTGGATTTTCCCTTAAGTTATTGGTACATATTTATTTATCTTTTGTTGATTCAATAAAACATTTATTGAACATGTGTCAGTAGATAGTCACAGATTCAATCCTAGTCCTAGAGAGCCCTATGGTAAATGAGGAGGTGGAAAAACAACTGGGTTCCTTTGAGGTATGCCAGAAGAAATTGCTCTGCCCTTCACTGTGAAGGCTGCTGCAGATCCAAATGGATCTAAGTGAGAGAAGTGTTGCTTCAGTTCTTCGTATGTAATCCCTGAGAGGCCCTGTATTCTTATAATGGTTTGTAAAGGGTGGACATAAGTATTAAGGAATGAGGAACAAACTTGTTTTACCTCCAGATCTACCACATATTTCGAAGCAGCTTCCTAATAACAGGGTTGAATTTGTCGTAATACGTGAGATGTTACATGGGTGATATGTCGTAGAATTTTAGCCCTACTTAGGTACAATATTTTCTTCTCTAGCTTGAAGTAAAATTTATTTTTTCTCTACAGTAAATCAGCTTGAAACATGCAGCCATGTATAATCATATTGGGCCATCTCCTAAAAGTAAATAAATGTAGCATCAGGGGAAATATCCTTCAATTAATTCAAAAACTCTCCAAATATATTAATCATAAACTATTGAAATGCAGCTGATGAATTTCACATGACAAACAGCAGTACCTTAAAAGCAATTTCAGATATACAAATATCTTCCACCAGTTCCCTTTTCTAATTTGGAAAAGGTTAAGTATTTAGTGTTGTTTGTACATACAATAGCTGCAAAAATTCAATTTGCTTCCAAATGCTCTGTGAGGTTTCTACCTGAAAGTATTAATTTAACAGCACTTATTTTTAAAATGTTGAACATACACTAAGTTTCAAAAACTATGCAAAACTTTCTGGAGACAAAGATGAACAAAGTAGCCTTGTCTCTAAAATTCAAGAAACTTAAATGGGAGACTAATATAGACTGAATGTTTCTGTCCCCCCATATTCTATGTTGAAACTTAATAGGCAGTATGGTTAGGTACTTGGAGGCGGGGACTTTGGATGATTAGATCATGAGGGCAGAGTCCTCATGAATGGAATTATTGCCCTTATAAAAGAGGCCCCAGAGAGGCTCTCCCACCCCTTCTGCCACTTGAGGACACAGCTAGAAGACAGCTGTCTATGAACCAAGAAAGAGATTCTCACTAGATGCTGGATCTACCAGCACCTTGACATTGGACTTTCAGTCTCCAGAACCATGAGAAATAACTGTTGTTCATAAGCCACCCAGTCTATGGTATTGTGTTATAGCAGTCTGAATAGACAGAGACAGACAAAATTTTTCATGGAATGAAGTAAATGTTATAGAGATGAGTTCAGGGTATTTTGAGCACATAAAGAGGAATCCTTTAGATTAGAGTAAACATATATCTTAACTGCCTGATACAAACCCAACAAGCCTTTCTTCTTCAACATAATTATTAATAACTCTTCTTTCTCTCTCAACAGTGTCCCAGTTTGGATAATAAATTACAAGATCACACACCTAAAATACACTGGAGAAAGTCAGTTTGTTGGGGTACAGGGAGGATTCAAAGTAAGGAAAGCTTCCCTGGGTCATTCCACAGTTGAGAACTGCAAATATCTTAGTGTAGTGGAGTGTTGAAATGTGATTTGGGTCACAGGGTCCTCTGAGACAAGAAACAATAGAGTTATGCAGAAGCCAGATGATGAAGGCTATTATATGTCTTGCTAAGACATTTGACCTTTATTTTAAAAAATCTTGAATTTAATGAAAGTTTTTGAAAGCAAAAGCTTCAAAGATCAGATTTATATTTTTTTTAAAAAAAGCACTGTGACAGCAATACAGAGCATGAACAACAGATTAAAACATGGACATCCACTCATAGACTGTTTCGATAGTTCAATCAAGAAATAAGTCTCTAATCTATGGAAGTGGTAATGGGAAATAGAAAATGAGGTTGAAAAATATGAAATACATATTCTATAGGACTTGGTGACTGATTGGATAAGATGAGGTAAATGATTAGGAAGAGTAATCATATCTCCCTGGTACCTTGGTAAGCCACTGGGTAATCATTTACTGTGGCAGGGACACAGGAAGAAGATAAGTTTTATTTATTACTTTGGGGTGAGAAGGCAGTGGTGGGGAGATGGGAGAAGATAATGAGATGAATATGGGATATATATGCTGTTTTTTAAGTGGCCTTAGAGAACATTGCTTAAAATGATGGACTTTGAACTAGATTATAATTTCCCTGTAGGAAAAGACAAGATGTTCAGAATAGCCAATACGATACTGAAAGAGAAGAACAAAGTTGGAGGACTGACACTACTTGATCTCAAGACATTTTATAAAGCTACAGTAATCACGAAAATGTGATTAGTGAAAGAATAGACAAATAGGTCAGTGGAACAGAGTAGAGAGCTCTGAAATAGACCCATATAAACATAATCAACTTATCTTTGACAAAGGAGCAAAGGTGGTACAATGGAACAAAGACAGTCTTTTCAACAAATGATGCTGGAACAAATGGATATCCACATGCAAAAAAAAAGTGAATCTAGACATGGACATGACATGCTTTACAAAAATTAATTTAAAATGGATCACAGGGCTTCCCTGGTGGTGCAGTGGTTGAGAATCTGCCTGCTAATGCAGGGGACACGGGTTCGAGCCCTGGTTTGGGAGGATCCCACATGCCGCGGAGCAGCTAGGCCTGTGAGCCACAACTACTGAGCCTGTGTGTCTGGAGCCTATGCTCTGCAACAAGAGAGGCCGCGATAGTGAGAGGCCCTCATACTGCGATGAAGTGTGTCCCCTGCTTGCCACAACTAGAGAAACCCCTCGCACAGAAACGAAGACCCAACACAGCAAAAGTAAATAAATTAATTAATAAACTCCTACCCCAACATCTTCTTTAAAAAAAAAAAATGGATCACAGACCTAAATCTAAAATGCAAAACAATAAAACTCCCAGCAAATAACAGAAGAAAATTTAGATGATCTTTAGTATGGCGATGACTTTTTAGATACAGCACCAAAGGCACAATCCATGAAAAAAGTAATTGATAAGCTGGAGTTAATTAAAATTTAAAAACTTCTGCTCTGTAAAAGACAACATCAAGAGAATGAGAAGACTAGCCACAGACTGGGAGAAAATATTTTCAAAAGACATTTAAAGAACTGGTATCCAAAATACACAAAAAATTTCTTAAAACTGTAAAATAATAAAATGAGCAACCTGATTAACAACTTGGCCAAAGACCTTAACAGACACCTCACTAAAGAAGATATATGCATGACAAATAAGTATATGAAGTATTCTCCACATCATATGTCCCCAGGAAAATACAAATTTAAACAATGAGATACCACTACATACCTATCAGAATGGCCGAAACCCAAAACACTGACAATACCAAAGGCTGGCAAGGATGTGGGGCAATAGGAACTCATTCATTGTTGAGGGAATACAAAATGGTACAACCACCTTGGAAGACAGATTGTCAGCATAAAAATGTAAATGTATTTTTACTATATGATCCAGCAATCATGCTTCTTGATATTTGCCCAAATAAATTAAAAATTTATGTCCACACCAAAACCTGGACTTGGATGTTTATAGCAGCTTTATTCATAATAGCCGAAACTTGGAAGCACCCAAGATGTCTCTCAGTAGGTAAATGGACGAATACATTGTGATACATCCAGACAATGGAGTATTATTCAACACCAAAAATAAATGAGCTATCAAGGCTTTAGAAGACATAGAACCTTAAATGAATATCACTAAGTGAAAGAAGACAGTCTGAAAAGGCTACATACTGTATGACTCCTAATATATGATATTCTAAAGGCAAAACTATGGAGACAGTAAAAAGATCAGTGGTTGTCAGAGGCTGTGCGGGAAGGAATGAATAGGTGGAGCACAGAGGAATTTTAAGACAATGAAAATACTCTGTAAGATACCATAATGATAGATACATGCCATTATATATTTGTCCAAACCCATAGAATGTACAACATCAAGAGTGAACCCTAATGTAAACTATAGACTTTGGGTGATAATGATGTATCAGTGTAGGTTTATCAGTTGTGACAAATGTTCCACTCTTGTGAGGGATGTTGATAATGGGGGAGCCTATGCATAGGTCAGGACAGGGAATATGTAGGAAATCTCTGAATCTTCCCCCCAATTTTGCAGTGAACCTAAAACTGCTCTAAAAATGTCTACATTTAATAATAAAAAAACAATACATACCCATCTTGTACAACACTGTGTTACTAGGGCCTAATAGAAGGCTTGACAAATAGTGTCTAATAAATTGTTATTAAATGAATTATTGATTAATTTATTAGATGGATTGTGTTTTAAATCCCAACTCAAGTACTTTCCAGATGGGTAAATATGAGCAAGTTACTCCTGTAAACCTCAATTTCCTCATGAAAAATCAGGATATAATAAAATCTAATTTGTTGAATTTGTGTGAAAAGCAAGTCGTGTAGTACATATGGATAACTATAACCATATGTTAACTATAAAGTGATTCAGAAATATCAGAAACATTATTATCACATAGTGTGTTCTGAAGGATCAAAGCATCTAAGCTTTCCCCACTGTTAAACTCAATTATGATATGTCTACCCTTGCACCTTATAAACTCCCAAAATACTTCTCAGCCTTCACTTCCCAATACTTTCAGCCTGGAAGAGGAAATCTATCCCAACAAGCTAACCATGTTCTGAAATCCAGAAAATTCCATCATGAACCATAAGATGACAAATTATAATCTTTCTGGATGTATGTGTGCATACTGGAGAATAAGTAAGTGTGTATATCTTATACTGCCAGGTTGTTCAATCTTCCATGAAATCCATCACATTTGGGGACCTTTCCCTAACTCTAGAGTTACCTTATAAATTACAGCTCCTTACCTTATACCTCAAGATCTACCATATATTTAGCTTGTCTTCTCTGCCCTGCAAATCTGGATGCCATACACTATCCACAGGAAATGGAAGAGTATGCAGTATGGACCATCTTGTGTTCTTTTCTTTAAATCATGTAAGTATGTGATGCATTGAAAAAGCTATAATCCTGAAAATTAAACCTGAGTGCCCACTTCCCATATTCATTCAAGAATTCCAGATTTATGTAACAGTCTACCAGTCTCAAGTCAAACTGGCTTTCAGCTAAACATTATGTCTAGTCCAGATGACTAGAAAGAGAGATATATTGGGGGCAAAAGGTAATACTGGATCTCCACAAAAGAAATAAGTTAAAGGGGTCATGATATGAATCTAACCTGCTCTGAAGCCATGGTCTCTATAAATATATGAGGTACCTCCCTAGGAAGTCTGTATAATAAAACCAGAGCCCCATTTTAAAAGGTAGCATCAGAAACCAGCAAGAATGAAAATTCATGGGCCCAAGTTATGACAGTTTGTTTTTTTTAAAAAAGTGATTGCACTGGGTTGAAAATGCTATAATCATTTGAAAACAAAATTTCTTAATGATATTCACAAAAGAGAAAGCCATAAAATCTCATATTTTAGCAGGTGAAGTTGCTATTAAAACACCTTTATTTAAAAATTGATAAACAGAGAAAAAAAGTAAGCATTTACCCTCCATTCATGTAGGAACTCTGAGGTAAACAAATAGCTCCAGTTAATCCAAAAAGGTCTTCAAAAGAAAGAAGGAAGGAAGGAAGAGAGGGATGGAGGGAGGGAGGAAAGAATGAAAGAAAGAAAGAAAGAAAGAAAGAAAGAAAGAAAGAAAGAAAGAAAGAAAGAAAGAAAGAAAGAAAGAAAGAAGGGAGGAAGCGAGGAGGAATGAAAGGAGGAAGGAAGAAAGGAAGGAAGGAGGGAGGAAGGAAGGAAAGAGAGAGAGTGAGTGAGAAGGAAGGGAAGGAGGGAAGGAAGAAAGAGGAAGAAAGGGGAAAAACATCAATCTAATAAGAGAAAGAAAGGTAGAACTGAAGATCATCATTCTCTAACACCTAAAGAAATAAACTGATCCAAGAATTATCAACTGGTATTTAAAAAAATCAGGGGGTATGGTTGAAGAGAAGCCAGACATTTGTTCAGTTTCACTATAGCTACCGCATGGATTACTTTCTAGACTCAAGGCAAAAACTGTAGCTATGAAATGAAGGGATCAGACTGTCATCATCCTCATCCTGGGTCAACCAGATAGTGAAGTGTCTTCTGGTATGGTATAATAAGTGATGTACAACATTACCAGGTGTTCTAGCTGAAGTTGTTGAGTTTGTATCCATCAACTCTTCAGGCTTAAGTCTACATTTTTCAATCCATAGGAAATACAGGGATAGAAGAATAAACTAAACATGAATACTAGAGAGCAACTAAACCTGGACTGCTGTACAGTAGCTTCTAGTCACACATGATAGCTATTTAAATTCTAACCTAAATTAAATTTAAAAATAAATTACAAATTCAATTGCTCAGTAATTCTAGCCACATTTGGCTCTAGAGCCGCAAGTGGTAAGTATCTATCTTATTGTTTAGCATGAATATGGAATATTTCCATCAAGGCAGAAAATTTTGTTGGACAGTCCTGAAAAAGACAAATCCAGAAGTTAAGATTTTCCATGATTAGATCTATTCAACAAACCAGTGTCTTGGGAAAAAAGAAACACTGTACTAGATTATAAAACCTCAAGGGATATATAAGAAGCAGACTGCATCTGGTTTGAGCAGCTTAAAAAAACACTTTGGGAATATCCAGGGAAAGTTGAGTATGGACCAGGTATTAGATAAGATGAAAATTTATTAATGTTGAAAGGTAAATAAAGTGCTTTTAGGGGTTATTTCAGGTTTGTGGGAGTATGGTATCTTTTTGTTGTTGTTTATATCTATTTTCTAAATTTCTACAATGCATATATGACTTTTGAGATAATAAAAAGTTATTTTAATGTTTTTAAAGGTAACATTGCTTATCCACCAAGAAGAAATTTCAAAGGCTGTTCTTGAGCTAGGTTTACTCTTGTTTACATCACTAATGGTAAAGGAGAGGAATCCTGTAGGAAAGTTTCAGGCAGCCAAAGTCCATGGCAAGGGAGGGATGCCATAAACTAGAACATGTAAGACAGTGAAGAGGGTTTAAAGTGGATATTGGAAAACAAAACCTTATGGACAGTGACAAAAACAATCAAAGACTGAAAGCAAATAGTCAAGGCCAAACAGACAGAAATGACAGTCATTGAGGTAGTAATAGAAAAATATTAGTTCTAGAAAAATATTAAGAACAGACATTTTCCACTTTGTTATTCCTCTTGCTAGGATATCATTAACCACATAGAGTCACGTCCAATTCAGTGTTCTAGCCTTGGAGACCCTCCTTTTCTTTTTGTTCTGACCTTGAGCTCTGAATTTTTCTAAACCAAATTGCATTCCCTAGTGAGAAATTTGTTCTTTGCTAAGTTTCTGCTCCTATCCTCGTTCTACATAACCTATTCATGGGATTTTGTCCAGGGAATTTGTCCAAATACCCGCCTATTTTGCTATTGTTGCAGCCTCTGTTTTCTCAATTGTTCTACCTGCCTAAGATATACATATTCATCATGAGTTCTTGCCATTTTAGGCAACCCAGATTCATTAGCTCGTCCCTAAGATACTGTCCTTTGAATTTTGTCACTTACAACCAATTGCAGTGTGGTACATACCTTTAGCTGCTTACTCAAAATCCATTATTTCTTTCTTCCTCACTATGATAACTTTATTATATCCATTTTAAAAAAGATCAGGCTCATGTAAAACAACCCACCTCCCCAGACTCCTGTGCATTTTTGCAAGGTCCACGTGATCCAGTTTGGTACAAAGTAAGGTAAGCAGTTAGATTTCCAGAAGAGCCTTTTAAGAGGCATGATCTTCAATCTTTTTCCCTTTATCTTTCTTTGAGCCTGGATAGCAGGTGCAGGCATCATCTTTGTAATCAGGAAGATAAAAGTCAGATACTAAGGATGGTGGTATGGAAAGACAATGGGAGCCTGAGACGTGAAGGATATCCCGTGCCTGCTGCTGCACGTTTGGGCTGTCTGCTTTTAGACTCTTTGTTACGTTTGTCTTATTTACCATTTTCTTGACATGCAAACAAAGGCAACTTTGACTAATGCAGAGAGAAAGTAAAAAGCATCTCATAAGCTATTTTCAAATCTTGTTATTATTATTAGGTAAACATGGCCTATAGCTGGACCTGTAATACTTGATAGTTCACTTGTGTTTAGTGTAATTTTAAAGATTGTCTTATTGAGGGAGCAGAATTTAGTGTTTTTAGCATTTACATTTTTTAACTAGAAACTCATAGAAATATAAAAACAGGTGTGTCTTTATTCCTCAAATAGGAAGGTAAAATGTGTTCCTGTTCTAATTTAAAACCAAGATTGAAATCCAACCATAGGAAATAAGAGTGAAGTGACATTTTTCCCTCTAATTACCAAGTCAGAGTAAAATCATAAATCCAGTAAAATCATATTAATTTCTTAATCTAGGAAATCTATCTGAGCCTTTAAAGTCTAAGATTGCATTAATGTTATCTTCATCAAGCTTTCTAATGCTCACTTAGCTACTGAAAATGAAACAATGAGTAACATCTGTCCCATTATATAAATATATGTTACATTTTAAAGAGAATTGTCTTCTGGTTTTACTGAATTATTTCAAAGTCCTAGACACTGGAAGGCTGTCAGAGTCCTTGAAAGCATTACCTCTGTGTCCTATTTTCTGCCGTCAATATATAGCAGATGGTATGGACATTCTTTAGGTCTTTAAAGCAAATGATTTCAAAAAGTATAAACTTGGTACATTTCTGTATATTTCTATATGTAAAATGAGAGATCCATGTGTTCATTTAATTTCATTTACAACTGACTTGAATTTCTAATTGTTGGTAAGTGGTATCTGATTTATAAATCTCCTATACTGTATTGAAGAGTCTTATCTGTGTCTCTGAATCATGAATGCATTACATATGCTGGAATTTATTGTTCCAAATCTTCCATGGATGGGACCTGATTACTGTATAGGTCCTTCTTTCTACATTTGCTTTACAACAATTAAATTTGTACAATTATACATGCTCCCATCTCCCATCCTGTTCTTATGAAGTTTAAAATCTTTACAACAAGGAGCTTCTAAACAACAAAAGGGTGAGGGTGGTAAAAAGGCACTAAAGCAGAATTTTTCTCCTCCAGAAAAATTTCAAAGTGAGCAAGTAAGAAATAAAATTAGAAATATAATTTTTTACAACTACATTCCCTCATCACACAAAATTCCCAGGTTATTTATGATTTCAGGACAGACTTCATGACTTTGCTTTAAAATTTTAAATTCAATGGCATGATATTCCTTCCAATTTCAATGAAGGAGTTCTGCCAAGATGGCACATCAGTGTGGGCTCTTGGCTCACTCCCACAAGTTTAATGATTGTAAAAGAATTGGTGAAAAAAGAGCCAAGAAATAAGAAAACAAGAAAACTTACAAACTTATTAACAATAACAAATATTGTGAGATACTGCTGGGGAAACTAGAGCTGTTCCTCAACAGGAAGGGTAGGTATGATGTGGAGGACAAAGTGCCGAAGCCTTGAACAGGGAGGGGAACAACAGTATAGCTATGGCAGAATAAATGAGACAAAAGCTGGTTTAGTTCTGCTCTGGTTGAATTCCATTCCTGGAGTGCAGCTTCCATACTGGGGGAGGGGAAATTTAGTTTATTATCTAAAGTTAAAAATTAACCTGGACAGACACTTGTAGGGTGATATCAAACTAATATCTAACATCTCCTTCAACAGCCCATATTATCGTTTTGGACAAAACTGGAAAAGGTATTCCTTCCTCCAGTAAAATCGTGTTGAAGTAGTAGATAATTTATTTTTCAAGAATAAAAATTATAACATGTAATCATTGTATATACATTATACAAACCAAATTATTAAACCCATTGTAGATAATTCAAAGTTTTGATCAGAATAATTAGGCAAAGTCACTAGGTTATAATTTGCTGTGAAATAATTACATGTCTTGCTTTCATGGAAATAAAATTCATTACTGTACTTTAAATACTTACTTGCTCCAACACCTTGCTTTTGAGAGAAATGGTCATCGGACTTAACAGACTTTCTTTTGGCATTGTAGAAGTGATTTTTGATGAATTATTATTCTGAGAAGCTATATTCTCCACCATTATAGTTTTGTTTTGTTTTGTTTTTAACGCTGTCTTGACCCAGTTTTGAGGCTCTGGGTAAAGGTCAGTTAATTCTTTTTTTAACTGAGGTATAGTTGTTTTAAAATGTTGTGTTAGTTTCTACTGTACAACAAAGTGAGGCAGAGTTTCCTGTGCTATACAGCAGTTTCTCATTAGTTATCAATTTTATACATATTAGTGTATATATGTTAATCCCAATCTCCCAATACATCCCACCCTCCCTTTCCCCCCTTGGTGTCCATACGTTTGTTCTCTACATCTGTGTCTCTATATCTGCCTTGCAAACTGGTTCATCTGTACCATTTTTCTAGATTCCACATTTATGCATTAATATATGATATTTGTTTTTCTTTCTCTGACTTACTTCACTCTGTATGACAGACTCTATGTCCATCCAAGTCTCTACAAATGACCCAATTTAGTTCCTTTTTATGGCTGAGCAATATTACATTGTATTTATGTAACAAATCTTCTTTATCCATTCATCTGTCCATGGGCATTTAGGTTGCTTCCACGACCTGGCTAATAGTGCTGCGATGAACATTGGGGTGCATGTGTCTTTTTGAATTAAGGTTTTCTCTGGGTACATGACCAGTAGTGGGATTGCTGGGTCATATGGCAGTTCTATGTTTAGTTTTTTAAGGAAACTCTGTACTGTTCTCCATAGTGGCTGTATCAATTTACATGCCCACCAACAGTGCAAGAGGGTTCCCTTTTGCCACACCCTCTCCAGCATTTATTATTTGTAGATTTTTTGATGATGGACATTCTGACCGGTGTGAGTTGATACCTCATTGTAGTTTTGATTTGCATTTCTCTAATAATTAGTGATGTTGAGCATCTTTTCATCTGCTCTTGGCCATCTGTATGTCTTCTTTGGAGAAATGTCTATTTAGGTCTTCCACCCATTTTTTGATTGTGCTGTTTGTTTTTTTGATATTGAGCTGCCTGAGCTCTTCGTATATTTTGGAGATTCATCTTTTGTCCATTGATTCATTTGAAAATATTTTCTCCCATTCTGAGGGTTGTCTTTTCATCTTGTTTATGGTTTCCTTTGCTGTGTAAAAGCTTTTAAGTTTAGTTAGGTCTCATCTGTTTATTTTTGTTTTTATTTCCATTACTCTAGGAGGTGGGTCAAAAAAGATCTTGCTGTGGTTTATGGCAAAAAGTGTTCTACCTATGTTTTCCTCTAAGAGTTTTATAGTGTCTGGTCTTACATTTAGGTCTTTAATCCATTTTGAGTTTATTTTTGTGTATGGTGTTAGAGAGTGTTCTAATTTCATTCTTTTACATGTATCTGTCCAGTTTTCCCAGCACCACTTATTGAAGAGACTGTCTTTTCTCCACTGTATATTCTTGCCTCCTTTGTCATAGATTAGGTGACCTTAGGTGCATGGGTTTATCTCTGGACTTTCTATCCTGTTCCATTGATCTATATTTCTGTTTTTGTGCCAGTACCATACAGTCTTGATGACTGTAGCTTTGTAGTGTAGTCTGAAGTCAGGGAGTCTGATTCCTCCAGCTTGGTTTTTCTTTCTCAAGATCGCTTTGGCTATTTGGGGTCTTTTGTGTCTCCATAAAAATTTTAAGATTTTTTGTTCTAGTTCTGTGAAAAATGCCAGTGGTAATTTGATAGGGATTTCATTAAATCTGTAGATTGCTTTGTGTAGTATAGTCATTTTTACAATATTGATTCTTCCTATCCAAGAACATGCTATATCTCTCCATCTGTTCGTGTCTTCTTTGATTTCTTTCATCAGTGTCTTACAGTTTTCTGAGTACAGGTCTTTTACCTCCTTAGGTAGGCTTATTCCTAGGTATTTTATTCTTTCTGTTGCAATGGTGAAAGGGATTGTTTCCTTAATATCTCTTTCTGATCTTTTGCTGTTAGTGTATAGGAATGCAAGAGATTTCTGTGCATTAATTTTGTACCCTGCAACTTTATCAAACTCATTTATTAGCTCTAGTAGTTTTCTGATAGCATCATTAGGATTTTCTATGTATAGTGTTATGTCATCTGCAAACAGTTACAGTTTTACTTCTTCTTTTCCAATTTGTATTCCTTTTATTTACTTTTCTTCTCTGATTCCCTTGGCTAGGACTTCCAAAACTGTGTTGAATAAAAGTGGCAAGAGTGGACATCCATGTCTTGTTCCTGATCTTAGAAGAAATGCTTTCAGTTTTTCACCATTAGAGAATGATGTTTGCTGTGGGTTTGTCTTATGTGGCCATTATTATGTTGAGGTAGGTTCCCTCTGTGCTCACTTTCTGGAGAGTTTTTATCATAAATGGGTGTTGAATTTTGTCAAAAGCTTTCTCTGCATCTATTGAGATGGTCATATGGTTTTTATTCTTCAGTTTGTTAATATGGTGTATCACGTTGATTGATTTGTGTATGTTGAGGAATCCTTGCATCCCTGGGATAAATCCCACTTGCTCATCGTGTATGATCCTTTTAATGTGCTGTTGGATTCTGTTTGTTAGTATTTTGTTGAGGTTTTTTGCATCTATATTCATCAGTGATATTGGTCTGTAATTTTCTTTTTTGTGATATCTTTGTCTGGTTTTGGTATCAGCATAATGGTCGCCTTGTAGAATGAGTTGGAGAGTGTTCCTTCCTCTGCAATTTTTTGGAAGAGTTTGAGAAGGATAAGTGTTAGCTCTTCTCTAAATGTTTGATAGAATTCACCTGTGAAGCCATCTGGTCCTGGACTTTTGTTTTTTGTAAGATTTTTAATCACAGTTTCAATTTCATTACTTGTGATTGGTCTGTTCATATTTTCTGTTTCTTCCTGGTTCAGTCTTGGAAGGTTATACCTTTCTATGTGTTTGTACATTTCTTCAAAATTGTCCATTTTGTTAGCATATAGTTGTTTCTAGTAGTCTCTTATGATCCTTTGTATTTCTGCAGTGTCCATTGTAACTTCTTTTTCATTTCTTTAATTGATTTGAGTCCTCTCTTTTTCTTGATGAGTCTGGCTAAAGGTTTATCAATTTTGTTTACCTTCTCAAAGAACCAGTTTTTAGTTTTATTGATCTTTGCTATTGTTTTCCTTTTTTCTATATCATTTATTTCTGCTCTGATCTTTATGATTTCTTTCCTTCTTTTTTTTTTTTTTTTTTTTTTTTTTTTTTTTTTTTTTTGGTATGCGGGCCTCTCACTGTTGGGCCTCTCCTGTTGCGGAGCACAGGCTCCAGATGCGCAGGCTCAGCAGCCATGGCTCACGGGCCCAGCCGCTCCGCAGCATGTGGGATCTTCCCAGACTGGGGCACGAATCTGTGTCCCCTGCATTAGCAGGCAGACTCTCAACCACTGCACCACCAGGGAAGCCCTTCTTTCCTTCTTGAGCAGAGGATTAAGTTCACACCCCGACCACCTCCTTCATTGGGCTCTCACACTCCAAGCCACTATACACCCTAATCTCCAGACCAGGTACCACACAACCAAGAGCAGTTTCTATTCCCCAGATCCGTATGAAATTATTCGAGTTCGCCTATACTAAGCCTGCTTACCCTGCCTTGGCCTTCATTTTCACTCAGAAACCACATTAAAGGATTCTACCTGCAATTTCTCTCCCTGCCTCTGCCTGATGACAGACCTGGGTGCTTCCCCTCAGCAGCCCTGCATGGTACTGTATTTCTAAACTGTAAAACTCTTTCCACTCTCTCTCCCTTGAACCCAGTCTGGCTTTACCATACCTCACCCATGGTAATATTAAAACAACTGTCAACTCATACTGACAAAAATAAATATACCCTTAGAACTACCAGAGCATTCAGAAATATGCATGGTAGTTCTTTTCCTGAAAATGAAATGTCATATTCCAAAAAAGTCCTGATGGATTTGAGAAAACTATCTAAAGCTTTACTTACTCATCCACTGATGCTTTATCAACCTAACACTCCTTACTAATTTTATCAGTCAGTTTCAATTAGTATTTCCGTCATATACAGCATTTGTAATTTAAAGAATTGTGGTGAACATCTAGAATGCTAAAAGACCAAGCTCTACATTTAATATTACACATTTCTAAGAGTGATATCTCAGTATAAAATGTAGGAAATAATAGATTTTGAAATTTAGTTTGGGGTATTAGGCGGCCTGATTGTGAGATTTTAGTCAAAAGTGGGTAATTTCCTCCCTATTCTAAAAGTTTCTAAACATGAAAAAATTGACAATAGCAAGAGACTGCAACTTCTTTAGCATCAATAATATATATTTTCTTATTCATTGCTTTATTTTATTCTTCAAATAATTTCTTAACCTTTTTGATACTTTTAAGGACATAAAATTGAACTTGTTTCTGCAATATTTTGCTTAAAACATTAATATTAAAAGAATCATGCCAAATGAGTACTAAGCAAATCATTTGAAAAATGCTTTTTTCAAATATAGGCCTTTGGTTTAGCTTCTACGATGCCCATCTTTATTAACATAATCAACAGTTTCTAACGGATTCTACACTGCCTCTGAATTCTATGATGTTAAAGATCAACTCAATTTTCCAGTTATGTATTTGACAATGTTTTTGAAGCTAAAATTTAGTTTTATAAATACTAATGGATGCTATATAAAAAATAAGAAATTGATTTCTTTCTACATTTTTGCTACAATTTAAAGAATGAACAGAAGTAATAAGATGTTGTTTTGAAGTTTCTCACTGGTAGCTGATATTACCATGCATATTTGCAGCCTTGTTCTATCTTTGGCCCCTCAAATAATTTGTGTTTAAGTTCAAAATTTTTAGTAGTAAACTAAAAATATCTATAGTTCTTCTCAAATGATATCTACTTAAAAATTTCAAAATGTGTTCGTATAAAGAAAAATCTGTATTTGAAAGCCAACAAATCTAACAATAATTGTCTGTTCTACATGATCCATATCAAGGTTTTATCTTTAAAAAATTGAGTAGCAGCATTTCTACTTTTTCCAAAATTATTTCAGTTGTTACATCTACTATAATTCTAATGATTTTTTAAAAAGTTTTCTTTTTTAAGCAATGTGATAATCTTTTTGTGTTGATGTTTGATTTCTGCAGAAATGATCAACAACATGTTATCAACTTTCTACTCTAATTTTTGCCAGATGAAGGCAGTTATCATTATCTTATTCATAAAATTTCATCAGTAGTCATCAGAATGCCAGACATTACCATGCCAAAACTGAATCACACATATTCAATAATGGCATGCCAATATTTTGTTATATTCATATAGTCTATTCTTCAACATTTCTATTTGTATGGTTTCCAAATTGAATTTCAATGTGAATACATAGTGTTATTGTTGATGTACATTTCATTTTCTTTATATTAACTAAGCATATCTGATAAATGTTCCCAAGTTTTGTACTAATTCTCATTCTTCAGTGGACTTTTTGTATTCCTCCAAAGTTTGCAATATAGATAACATACAGAACAGCTTGTAATCGAATAGGATAACTTGAATATAGTGATTAATTTGACTATTTGGAATAATTCATGTAAAAAGAATTCCAAAAATCTTTCTTTCTGTAATGTTTTTCAGAAGTGTAAATTTTGTACTTGACATATACTTAAATTTCCAATAAAACTGTAACATTGCATAATATTTGAATCACACAACCATATACTTGGAGCAGCAGAAAGCATATTCAATTTAGTCAATTCTTCTATTTTGTCTTATGCTAGTTTTTGTAATCAAAAAGTGTTTGTTTACTTCCATCGACCTCAAGTGTTTCCTTGTGGTCATTTGCAAATGATCCCTCCCTCCACCCCTGGCCCTGGGCAACTACTGGACACAACTACTCATGTGATTTGTGTCACTAGAACATACTTTGCATTTTCTGGAATTTTATTTAAATGGAATCATACCTTATAAACATTTTTGGATCTAGCTTTTTTGACTCAGTGTAAGAACTTTGAGATTCATCCACATTGCTATGCTTGTCAGTAGCTCATTTCTTTTTATTACTAAGAGTCCTTTAGATAGACCACATTTTGTTTTTCTGTTCTCCAATTAATGGACATTTGGATTGTTTCCAGTTTTTGGCTATTGTGAATAAAGATGCAATGAACATCTACATTAAAAAAAATAAGTGTTTGCTAGTATTTGTCAAGGAAGTAAAAGTAAAGTCACATCTTCTTCCAACAGTGACCTATCTTCATTATATTCAATTACAATTTGTAGCTCTTATTTTTCTTCTCCTTGCATTCTATTTTCTCTAAATATTCAGTGATTTCACTTTCTAATAGTTTTCGGTGTCCTACTTTCTGATTCTAATCATTTTTTTCTTTCTGATATTTAAGGAGAAATAGCTACAAGTAAATGTTGTGCTCATGAAGTAAGAGTAACAAACAATAAACAGTATTTATAATATAATTTATGGGTCATGATGTGATAATTTCCCATTGAAGACTATAAAATAATTATTACTAATGGATATTAGTTATTACATAGTTATTCATGTTATAATTAAAGTAGTTATTGATTTAAAGTGGGAAATCAAAAATTCATTTAAATTGGAAAAATCAACAACAAGATAGTGAAAAGGGGGCAGATGACATTCTCCATAGTACTGAAATACAGTTTTTTTTAAAATACTATCTTGACGCAGTCTTGAGGTCCTGTCTAGAGGTTGGTCAGTTCTTCATTTTGATTAAGTCCACACTCCTAACCACCTCACTTACTGGGCTCTCAGCCATGCATCTACCCAAATCACCCCAGGGCCAAGGACCAGAAATCTAAGGACAGCTGCTTTTCCCTAGGAGTCCAGGAAATTATTCAAATTAATGAATTCACAGGGAACCTACAAAACCACCTAATTTACTCTGTCTTGGTGTGTAACCCACTGGCAACCTTTTCTTGCTTGGAGCTCTAAGTAACAGAGTTTTGCCTTTCATCTCTCCAAGTGTCATTGAGTTATGTTCCACCATCAAAAGAATTTGTCAAGTATGGAACTGTACTTTAACAAGTGCACTTTACCAAGAAGGCATTTTTAAAGATACTGGTCAATCAGTATATCAATTACAATTCCATCTTCTTCTGTGAAGATTCCTTTCATTTTACTTGTCAAATCAGCAATGTCTTTCTAATATCAAACTTGGATCTTTTCCATGATTTGAAATAGAACATCTTAAACATCCTTGTTAAAACAAGATATTTTACCATCACCGACTAGAAAATGTTTGTAAAACATATGTAATTTGTTTGGGAGATCGAATAGTTTTAAAGGTAATTTAAAAGTCAAAATAATGAAGACAACTATAATGTTCATAGTGCATTTTACTGTGGCACTCTTGTACAGTATGTAACCTGAGAAAGCATATGGAGCAGTCTTGCAATGAGGTATGATTCAAGACTGTTTTGTGGTCTTTTCCCTTCCCCTCTCTTTGAATCCATCATGATTGACATACACAAAGTATGCATTCCTAATATGCATCATTAGGTATGACAACATTGATCCTAAGGGAATTATAAGATCACAGGTCCAAATAAAAGACATCTGGGAAAAATAATAAACAAGAACGAGAATCTGAGAAACTGATAGCGAAGCTGAAGAGCCAAAATGGGCAAAACATAACTGAAAGAGGAGGAAATACTTGCCCTACCAGATATCAGGACTTATTACGAAACTATAGTATTTATGAAAAAATAGAGCTGGCACAGCAATAGAAAACAGCTCATTTCATAGATTAGCAAGCCTAGAATAAGACCCATGCATATAGACAACTATATTATATGACATTAGAGAACCCAGAATAAGACCCGTGTGTATAGACAATTATGTTATATGACAGAGAGCACAGCAGATCAGTAAAGAAAGGAGGGAAAACTGTACAATTAATGCATCTGGAAAAAATTTTCTCACATGGAAAAAGAAAATAAAATCAGACCCCTATTTTACCACTATATGAAAATAAGCTACAGATGAATTAAGATCTAAAATTTTAAAGTCAAAATTTTAAGTTTTAATAGGAAATGCAGGTAAGTAGTCTTCTGACCTTGTGGTTTGGAAAGATTTCCCAGATAAGACATGCACTCAAAAAACTAACCATAAATAAAATGATTGGTAAATTTGACTATATATTATTAAGAAAAAAATATCAAAAGACATAGAAAGTAGAAATATGAGTTAAACATTGGAAGAGGATATCTGTGATTCATAGAACTGACAAGTATTAGTTAAATATACACAATTCATATAATTTTAATAAACTTTATTTTTTAAAAGTAGTTTTAGGTTCACGGCAAAACTGAGCAGAAAGTACAAAGTTCCCATATATCCGCTACCTCATCATGCACACAACCTCTCCCACAATTGACATCCTGCACCAGAGTGGTACATTTGTTACAACTGATAAATCTGTACTAGTACATTGTTATCACCCAAAGTCCATAGTTTATATTAGGGTTCACTCTTGGTGTTGTACATTCTATGGAATTTTAATAAACGTGTGATGGCATGTTTTCACCATACGGTATCATAGAGAATAGTTTCACTGCCCTAAAAATTATCTGTGCTCCACCTATTCAACCCTACCTCACCCCCAAGCCTGACAATCATTGATCTTTTTACTGTCTACGTAGTTTTGTTTTTTCTAGAATGTCATATATTTGGAATCTTACAGTATGTAGCCTTTTCAGATTGTCTTCTTTCACTTAGTAATATGCATTTAAGGTTCTATGTCTTCTAAAGCCTTGATAGCTCATTTCTTTTGGGTGCCAAATAATATTCCATTTCCTGGAAGTGTCAGTGCATTTGCTATTTACCTACTGAGGAACATATTGGTTGCTTCCAATTTTGGGCAAACATGAATAAAGCTACTATAAAATCCATAAGCAGATTTTTGTGTGAACATTATTTCTCAGTTCATTTGGGTAAATACTAAGGAACACAACTGCTGGATAGCATGGTGAGAGTATGTTTAGCTTTGTAAGAAATGGCCAAACTGTCTTTCAAAGTGTTAATTTGCATTCCCACTCTTGCTCCACATCCTCAGCAGCATTTGATGTTGTTAGTATTTTGGATTTGGCCGTTTTATAGGTGTGTAGTAGTGTCTCACTATTGTTTTAATTTGCATTTCCCTAGTGACATATGATGTTTAACATCCCCTGTGCTTTTCTTTGTCTGCATATCTTCTTTGGTGAAATGTCTCTTTAGATCTTTTGCCTATTTTTTAATAGAGTTATTTCTTTTCTTATTGTTGATTTTTTTTTAAAAGGGCTTCAAATGCTTGGCTTTATTTTTTTATTTTTTATTTTTGGCTGTGTTGGGTCTTCATTTCTGTGCGAGGGCTTTCTCTAGTTGTGGCAAGCGGGAGTCACTCTTCATCGCGGTGCGCGGGCCTCTCACTATCGCATCCTCTCTTGTTGCGGAGCACAGGCTCCAGACGCGCAGGCTCAGTAGTTGTGGCTCACAGGCCTAGTTGCTCCACGGCATGTGGGATCTTCCCAGACCAGGGTTCGAACCCTTGTCCCCTGCATTAGCAGGCAGATTCTCAACCACTGTGCCACCAGGGAAGCCCTTATTGTTGAATTTTAAGAGATCGATTGATTTAATTTTTGAAAAAGAAAAAGACAAACTCTCCAAGAGAAAATGGCTAAAGACATATGCAGGCATTTTACAGAAAAGAACAAATATGTCCAATAAAATTGTAAAGAGATGCTCAACTTTATTATTAATCACAGAAATGCAAATAGAGGTAACAATGAGTGACATTTTATATATTCAATTGACAAAATCCTAAGAAGCCTGACAAAATCAAGTGTTGGAGAAGATTAACAGGAACACTTATATATTGCTTATGGAAATGTTCATTGAAAAACATCCAACCATGATCTTATAAAATTAAGTAGTCAGATACCTTAGGATGCTGCATTTCCACTCCTCAGAATATGCTCAAGAAGAATTCTTTCACGTATACTTCAGGATAGTGTGTAAGAATAGCGCTACATTAACCTACAAATGTACACACACATGCATATACACATATATACATACATGCATATATAAATACATAAACACATCTGTGAATAAAGCAGGTCTATCCAGGAGATGGATAAATATAGTATGTTCAAAGCAATTAAATATTATACTGAAGAGAAAATAAATGAAGTACAGTTACAAGCAACAACATTAATATATTTTAGTAATATATCAAGTCTGAAAAAAGAAGTTTCCAGAAGATAACATACACTCGATATTTTTTTATAAATTTCAAAAACAGCTAAATATATACTATATATTGCTTATACATACATACTTTTATTGATGAAAAATTGTTTAGAAGAAAAAAGATGATAAACTTCTAATTCAGGTTAGGAAAGGTGTGACAGATGACAATTTCTTCTAATATTGTATTTTTCAGATCATCTTGTGAATACACAGATACTTGCTATTTAGTAAGTTAATTCAAGTGATCATATGTAAGCCAATAAGACCACTATTAATTCAAATTTACATATATAAGCTTAAAAACATTTCTTAGAAAATAAATTCTCTTTTTCCTTATTTTTTATTCTGTGGAAGGACCATCTAAGGATAAAACAACTACTCAAGATGTGAAACCATAAATCTGAATATGTTGCTTACTTAAGGGTGAGCTATGCTGAGCAAAGCAAATTGCTGATCTTATACAGAGTTTGAGAGAGGAATTGAAAGGTAACAGAGGCAGGAATGGGCTGGCACCAGCCTTGAAAATGTGTTCACTCGAGTGAGTCCACCACCTCCAAATGGCTGAATTTTGAATCACGAGGCTGTCATTGAATGGTTGACTTTCAGGCTTTCAGTGTTCACTGAAGGGTATAGTATTTATCCAGTAAATAGATTTAAAACTAGTTCTTGTGTTTTCAGGTTTCCATAGGTATAGAATGGTATTTTTCTAAGGACTTAATTTTTTTCTCTGTATGTGTATTCTTTGTATGGGAAAGAATAACTCATTCCAGAACAGTGATTTTCAACTTGGCTACAGTTCAGAGCCACATCAGGAGATCTCAAAACTCCTGATGTCTAGGCTGCACCCCAGACCATATATCAGAATCATTAAAAGCAGACTTAGGCATCAGTATTTTTGGAAGCTGCACAAGCGATCCCAATGATCAGCCATTGCTGAAGTGATGGAATGAATGTATTGATGCTCATTATCTCTTTGCTAACAAATCATTTTTAATGGGGGCGGGAGGGCTCTGTCAGCTGATATCACTGTGTTAGGCACTGATTCCACTTAATATGAACACGTGTAACTCACTAGCTTTGTGAACAATAAGTACCTAACCTGGGACATTTGCACAATTATCTGGGGAGATTTTTTAAACTACAAATCTCTAGATCCCACCCAGATCTACTAAAACAAAATCACTTCACAGGGAGCAAAAGAATCAATAGTCTTTTTAAAGTTCCCCATGTAATTCTACTTATCATTCAAGTTTGATAACCCCTATTTTAGCACATCTAATAAAGATGATGCTGTAATATGATGGACTTTGCTTACCGATTGGGAGTGTAGAGTCCTCTTTTTTCATGTATCTTAGAGATCCATAATATCCACACATTAAAATTTTAGCTATGGTTACTCTAAAAACAAAACTGGAAAGAGAAAAATGTCTCTTACCTTTCTGTATTGATAGCAACCTACTAGTTCAACATTAATTGTCCAACCACTCAGGAGAATATTACCCTGCAGTTGCTTTGTATATTATCCCATTCCATGATTATTTCTGGTCTCCCTTCTCACCAGTAAATGTGATGCCTTACGCAGGAGATATTGCTTTATTGTTCTCTAAGAACAATTACCTATTTTACATAGATTGTAGATTTACTATTATTTTTCTATAGCAATTTCAGTCATCATTAATTTTAATATAATTGGGCATTTCTCAAGATGTTCCTCCAAAGTTTTTGAATGGAAGAATATATTTCCACTATTTTTTTTTTGGGTGATATTCTTGCTGCATTCACAGTCATCATTATCCCTGTCATCATCTAGCTCTGTAGCAGGATGTGTACTCTGGTATAGAGCTAATCACATGGATGCTGGAGCTAAACTTCATGTGTTTAGCTCCAGCATCCACTCTGCCATATGTTACCTGTTAACCCTTGAACAAGTCACTTAAACTTTTGTTATTAATTTTCTACCCCAAAATTGATTGTAAGCATTGAATAAGTTAATATATTCAAATACTTAGAACAGTGGCTGACAAGTAGTAAGCCAGAAGTAAAATGTTAGCTTTGTCGTGAGGTATGTGCACATTCACAAATATCTTAGTTTTTTTCTTTTAATTCTGTTTTTCAAAGGAAAAGGAGCCTCAGAAGAGTCTAATAACTTTCCCAACACCACATAGAAATAAATAGCAAAGCAGAAATTCAACCACCACAGGCTTACAGCACTTTTGAAACCTCTCACTTATCTTGGAATGAATGTTTGTTAGAGCAGGATAAAAGCTTATTTGTACCATAATATTGCTGCAAATGGAAATGGGGCTCTTGAGATTTTGTGTCAAATGAAATTTTCTTTTTCTCCCCCTTGTATCATTGCTATCATTTATTTTACTTATACATAAGCTATAATTATTGAACATATTGTTGCTATATTATTCTGAACAAAATGTTATCTGATAGATCAAGAATAAGAAACATAAATGTTTTTGTTTTTCCTTCACTTATTGCTTTTCTATTGCTCTTCCTTTCTTTATGTAGATATGAGTTTCTGACCTATATTATATTCTTTCTCTTTTTAAAAAACTTTTTCTATTTTCTATTGGAGTATAGAGATTGACCATGCCTATAAAACTTTCTAGTTCTATGCTTTCTACATCTTAATATACTGCCAATTTAGTAATAAATAGTATTACCAAAGTAGTATATTTTGTTCAATTCCATACTTAAAGCAATACAAAAGGAAATAAAAACTGAAATTATTGTTTCTCAAAGTGTTAATTTCAAACATAATAACAAGTAGCAATAGAGATGGATTTACTGTCTACTTTCTAACTGACTAGTATGTTTTGACTTTTATAAAGATTAAGTTGAATGGTTATTGTTGGGGAAAAAAAAAAAGGACTTGACCTTGAGGGTTTCATAAATCAATAACCTAGATACCATTAATGATATAGAAGAGATTATATCCAAATATTTATTGTAAGAAAATTCTTATGTAAATTAATAAGCATATTCTGATGAATAATTAAGAATTCTTAAAAGATTAATATTTGAAAGCATTATACTATATTAAAATTGAATACTCTTTTTAGATTAAACTTTGTTTAATATCCACATGTGAAAAATTGTGAATTAAATATATACATGTGAGTGTTTGTGTGTGTGTGTGTGTGTGTGTGTGTGTGTGTATGAAAGATTTGGTAAGTTTAGTATTTCTCTATTGCCTATATAAGCCTAGACCTAACCTAGAATGTTCTGGATCAGCTGAAATCTTTCCTATGATAGGGAGAGAGGGATTGGGAACATCCTTCTGGGGAAGACTTCCACTTTATTTTTTAATGACTCATCTTCTATTCCAGGAATGCTATGGAAGTATTATTTTTGAGAGTGAAAAGTTATGTATTAAAGAAATAAAGACAAAGAGAGACACATGGAGGAATGCTTTTAGGTTACCTCTAGAGTTAACCTAAAAGAGGTGTTAAAGGAGTGTGTTAGTTTAAAAAATTTAGCATAAACCATATTCCTCTCTATAGCTGAAGAAACTAGGAGATTAAATAACTTGAGATTTTATGTGGTGTGTAATAGTTAAGAGTAAAATATGGTGCCAGAAAGCCTGGATTCAAATTCTGACTCTATTCAGAGCTGTGTGACCTTGGGCAGGTTACCTCATCTCTTCCACAAGACTTACCCAAAATGGTTATTTTAAATATTATAAATAATATATGTCTCACCAAGGGTAATCAGACTTATTAGTCTTTTTAGACAATAAATTTTTGGTTTTGTCATTCTTTTTCTATTACATTCATTTCTGTTGTCTTTTTTTTCTTTTTTTCTTCTTTCTTTGGATTTAACTTTTTATCTAAACTTTGAGATAGATGTTTAGATCATATATTTTCAGATTTCTAATATGTGCATTAAAGATACACAGTTCCCTCTAAACATTGCTTTTGTTATATATCTGAAGTTCTGATATATATTATATATATGCATGTATATATTATTATTTAGTTCAAAATATTTTTACTTTCCATTGTAATTCTGAATTATATGATGAGTTATTAAATATGCATTGCTTAATTTCCATTATTTGAGCATATTCTAATTATCTTTTTATGTTTGTTAGAATATCATTCCTTTGAAATTTTTTGAAGCATGCTTCATGGCTAAGCATAAAGTTAATGGTCAATTTTAGTAAAATACATGAGCAGTACGAAGAGATATGTATCATATAGTTGTTGGATATAGTTTATTAAATTTTTAGTCATATTATTCAAATCCTCCATATCTTTACTAATGCTATCTATTTATTCTATCACTTACTGAAACAGTGATATTAAATTTTCCCACTGTGATTATGGATGTAAATACCTCTCCTTTTAGTTCTGTGAATTTTTGCCTCGGAATCTCTGAGGTTATACAATTTGTGTACAGATATTTAGAACTTGTATTTCTTTCTGGCGAGTTTATCCTTATCATAGATATTCTTCTTTATCTCTAGCAATGCTTTTTTACCTCAACTCTATTTTGATGAACATTGTAATACATACTTACACCAACTTTCTTTTGGTTAGAGTTTAGAAGGTATATCTTCTTCTGTACTTTATATTCAAACTTTACATTATCATTATGGTTAAGATGTATCACTTATAATCAGCTTATAGTTATTTTTACTAGTTTAGTGATTTTTAAATCTTAATTACACAAGGTTTCCATAAAGTCTGGAAATGTATATGTATATACATAATGTCATCAATGACATCTTAAGTCAGTAAAAATAAAGTAAATGTTTCTAGGTGTTATGGTTAGCCTATAGTACCTAATCCATTTATATATGATGAAATTAATATTACACATGGATTTAGATCTACCATCTTTCTATTATCTCACTTTTTCTTTGTTCACTTTTCTCTGTATTCTTGCCTTCTCTTGAATTAAGTATGTTTATTATTACTTTTTAAAATCTATTATTTTCAATCTGTTTGCTAATTATACATTCCTTTAATATGCTTTTATTTTAGTACATTAAAAATTCCCTAAATAATTCAAAAGCCTTAGAACTATTTATTCTTTCTTGGTTTATGAGTTATTATCATTATGTATTTTAATTCATATACATTTTCCAATATTTTATTATAAAAATTTCCAAAATAAAGTTGAATGATTGCACTATGAACACCCATATACCCACCCTTTATGTTCTACAATTAACATTTTTTATAATAATTTGTACAGTTTATATATTTGCTTTATCATAAGTCTATTTCATCTATCATGAATCTAGCATATATTCATACCTCTTTCAATTCATCAATCTACCATCCTATGAAATGCATATTTTTATTTATTTCGAAGTAAAGATATCAGTATACCGTATCCATAAACACTTCAGCATGTATATCAATTACTACAGTTCAATTTTTGTTTATATTTTGTTTCTTTATATACACTAAAATGCACAAATCTTAGTGTATCATTCAATGGGTTTTGATAATTGCATTTATTCTGTAACCCAAACCTCTTTCAAAATATAAACCATTACTGTCACCCCAGAAATTGTTCTCATGACTTCCCAACAATCAATCCTTACTTCCACTCCCTTCAGGCACATACTGTTCTGATTAACTTTATAAATGCAAAGAGTAATTTTTCTATAGCTCTTCATTTTTTTCTGCTTTCATTTGCAATACTTTTCTTTAAAACACTATTATTTAATTCAGTTTTAGTCTACCGGTGAGTTTTTCTTTCCTAGTTTTTCTCAGATGTTATCCCTTTAAATACTGATTCTCTGTTTTCTCTCCCTCTCCTCCTTTTGGACCTCCAATTGGATCTATGTTAGATCTTTTTACATATCCCACATGTCTCTTAAGCTCTTTTCTGTATTTTTCATCAGTTACTAATTCTCTCTTTGTCTCTGCCTATCTCTTATTAAACTCATCCACTGAGTGGTTAATTTTATTGACTTTTTGTTTTTAATTTTAGAATGTCCATTTATTTATTTTGTTTATAGAATCAATTCTTTCCCCCAATTCATCTTATAATTAACTTCTTAAACATATTAATCACAAGATTTTTTGTTTGTTTCACGTTAGATTACTGCAGCTCCTGTGGGTTGCTCATATTATCTGTTTTGCACATTATATTTTTGTCAAGTTGAAACTGTGGTTTTTAACTGAATCCTAAGTATTTCAATCAAAGGTACAGAACTGAACACATATGAACATGTATTTGAAAATATTTTACTTAAGATATGTCATTACTTTCAAATCCAGTTTTAGAGATCATGGACAAAGATTTATATCATGCTCACTGTTAATAGAAGGAATTATGTAATTAAATATAATCTGCAAACTCATTAATATTAGGTCTCAATAATATCACTTTAGGGTTTTCAAAGAACTTTTACATAGATATTGTATTTAATTTTCAAATAATTTTAGTAAAACACAATAATTTACATTTCAAAGATGAGAAAACTGAGTCTCAGAGAAATTAATCTCTCAACATTATACACTTACCTAATCAAAAACACACCTAAATCAGTATTTCAATTAAGTTTTCTAATTCCAACTCCTGGAGACTTTCCATTATACTACGTTTACCATTGCCTTTCTTATTTTAGATTATGATAGAATGAAGAAAGTCATTAAAGTCATTCTCTTTCCTTGGTCTGCTTCTCTTTGTCATGATTTTGGTATGAAATTCTCCTTTAGGATCAAAGCATGAAAATGTCATACTGTCCCAACTGAAGGAAGCAACAAATTCTTCCTCTCTCATATCCTTTTTTAGGATCATTACAGATTGTTGCAATTAAAACTAAATTTACATGAATTTATCATCTTCACTGTAACATTCTGACCGGAAGAGTCTAGAATCCATATGGCTTTAGAGAAAATCATGTTATATACTTAACAGGATCCAAATCATCTCCTGGACATACTTCCTTTCCTGGGTTGCTTCTGTATGTATCCTTCCACCATTGTCTTTTAGCAAATCTCTTCATCTTAACATATTCTCCCTTCTCTAAAGACTACAAGAATGACAGCTTTGTATTTTTGCCCATCAATATCCATTCTGTCTTCTACCAGTCATTGCATCTGATTTTCCTTTGGGTTAACTATTCATTCTCACTCACAATGAAAATGGTTCTATCAGGGCCAATCCTTCCTCCTAGACCCAGGCATTGTCACAAGAAGCAGATGTGATCAATCAGAGCTTTTCAGGAGGACTAGGCATGTAACCCAATGAGGACAATAAACATAAAAATGGAATTTTTTTCTGGAATTATAAGCCAGAAAATCCTCATCTCTGTTAGGCTTATTAAATAGGCAAGGTACACACCTAAATCTATTTCTTTATAAAGAGGAATCCTATCTGAGAAAGAAACCAGTAGAGAGGAAGGAATAACCAAGAGATGTAAAGAGCTGCCGTATTTGGAAGACATCATTTAAGGGGTTTGGATTCAGCCTTGCCTGAATTTGCTAATCTATCTCTACAGTTTATATGTGTCTTTTCCTTCCATTAATATTTAAGCCAATTTAATCAAGGTTTCTCAAATGCTATTCTATCTTGTATTCCCTCTTACATATTCCTCATGGAACACCATATTTAAGTGGTACTCTTTATCTCTTTTTCCAATAGATTATGCATTCTTATTAGGCAGAGTATTATAATATTTGTCTCTATTCCATCAATGCTTAATCAATTTTCTGTCTCATAAAATAAGCTCAATAATTGTGGGCAAAAGAAAAGAAGGATAAGGGAAAGAGGTGAGAGAAAAGAGAATGGGATTGACATAAAGTCAAAATTTTAGAAAAGTCATTTATTCTTTTTTTTTTAACATCTTTATTGGGGTATAATTGCTTTACAATGGTGTCTTAGTTTCTGCTTTATAACAAAGTGAATCAGTTATACATATACATATGTTCCCATATGTCTTCCCTCTTGCGTCTCCCTCCCTCCCACCCTCCCTATCCCACCCCTCCAGGCTGTCACAAAGCACCGAGCCAATATCCCTGTGCCATGCGGCTGCTTCCCACTAGCTATCTACCTTACTACGTTTGTTAGTGTGTATATGTCCATGACTCTCTCTCGCCCTGTCACAGCTCACCCTTCCCCCTCCCCATAACCTCAAGTCCGTTCTCTAGTAGGTCTGCGTCTTTATTCCTGCCTTACCCTTAGGTTCTTCATGACATTTTTTTTTCTTAAATTCCATATATATGTGTTAGCATACAGTATTTGTCTTTTTCTTTCTGACTTACTTCACTCTGTATGACAGACTCTAGGTCTATCCACCTCATTACAAATAGCTCAATTTCTTTTCTTCTTATGGCTGAGTAATATTCCATTGTATATATGTGCCACATCTTCTTTATCCATTCATCCGATGATGGACACTTAGGTTGTTTCCATCTCCGGGCTATTGTAAATAGAGCTGCAATGAACATTTTGGTAAATGACTCTTTTTGAATTTTGGTTTTCTCAGGGTATATGCCCAGTAGTGGGATTGCTGGGTCATATGGTAGTTCTATTTGTAGTTTTTTAAGGAACCTCCATACTGTTCTCCATAGTGGCTGAACCAATTCACATTGCCACCAGCAGTGCAAGAGTGTTCCCTTTTCTCCACACCCTCTCCAGCATTTATTGTTTCTAGATTTTTTGATGATGTCCCTTCTGACTGGTGTGAGGTGATACCTCATTGTAGTTTTAATTTGCATTTCTCTAATGATTAGTGGTGTTGAGCATTCTTTCATGTGTTTGTTGGCAGTCTGTATATCTTCTTTGGAGAAATGTCTATTTAGGTCTTCTGCCCATTTTTAGATTGGGTTGTTTGTTTTTTTGTTATTGAGCTGCATGAGCTGCTTGTAAATTTTGGAGATTAATACTTTGTCGGTTGCTTTGTCGGTTTTTTATTCTCCTTTCTTATCATAGAAGGCAAACAAGGAAATCAAAACTTGCCCTTTGGATTTTCCAACTGCCCACACTGCCTTCACACAAAGGCTGATAATGCACCATAAATTTTATTGTCAGGGCTGATATTATGTATTCCATCTTACTGTCAGAACATGTGCTGGATGATGTATCCTCAATTTTTTTGATTCAGAAAATATGACCATTGTACTTACTAATAGACATGAGAACTATATTCACCAAGTAATAAATCTTGGCTGTCTGTAGAACCCACAGGCCAACGCATTTCAGGATGTGATGAAATCCCTCCTGTATTGACTCAAAGTGCAGGATTCCTGTGAGCAATGACAGAGGAGCTGAAATCATCACTTGAGCTTGTAGAAGTAGTCAGAAGGAATACTTAAATCATGTTACCGAAGCTGGAGTAAAGTGTGGCTAATGGAGAAAAAAATGCTTGCTTTCAAATACAGTTACTGAAAGAAACTAAATTAAAATGTCAGATGCAATAGCAGAGGTAACCTTCTCTTTGGTTAAAAAAAAATGCACAGCAACCATTCTAGTTATTGGCTAAGGCATTCTCTTTTATATTGATCTGCTAGAGCCGACACTAAAGCCAGTCCAATCTTACTTTAAATGTGTCTTCAGTTCTCAGCAAGACAGGAATTTCTAAAGGTAAGAATAGTTTTCTGATACAATAAACTTTATTATTGTGTTAGTGTTTTCATTTATAAACACTACCATAGTGGTTATAGTGAATAATAAAACTCAAATTGAAAAAAAATGGATTATGCAGATTGGAGAAATTAAATTTGAGGAGTTCACTTATAGGCATTTCATACACTTCCTAGTCAATCATTAATTAGAAATATAGGAAATGGAAACCTGTATTATAACTAGTGGGTAGATGATTGGACCTTAGAGCTAGACTGCTTATGTTTAAAACTCAGCTTGACTATTATAAGACCCTGGACATGTCATGAAACTACTCTGAGCCTCGGTTTCCCTGGCTAAAATCTAAGGATGAAAATCATAGTACCTATTTAGTAGGGTTGTGGTGAAGGGTAAATAAGTTAATGCATGTAAAGGTCCCAGAATATTGCCTGGCACAGAACAAGTGCTAAACAGATGTAAGTTGTTTTTTCTGTGTGTTCCTGTGTTCTCTGATATATCCATATTTATATGTTTGCATATATACATTAACATATATATATAGTACACATATGCATATGTAGATATATATATATGATAAAACCTAGCTTATTTTGGAAAGGGTAAAAATCTTTTATAACTCTCCTCAGAGAAGCAGGACTAAGTGGCAGAATACAAACTTGCCCTAAGGGATGAGCAGGTCTAACTTGCTTCCTTATTATTAAAGCCTCCCTAAAGAAGCCTAAAACACGTGAATGCAGTGACCTTCCTGGGGTCTTATTAGACATAACTGACAGCCACAGGTTATTTTTGACAAGTGCAGTCTCTGGAACCAGTGTCAAGATCCCATCCTTGGCTCTACAACTAACTAAATGTACAACCTTGAATAAGTCATTTATCTGCCTATGCTTCAGTTGTCTCATCTATAAAATGGATATAGTTAAGAATTCCTACTTTATAAGATTGTTGCAAAATTTTAATGAGTTAAGTAAAGAACGTAGATTACTTGATGCATGACAAGAACCGAGTAAGTCATTATTTTAAATAGGTACTTGTTAATGTATCACAACATGCAGCTTTCCACTCATTGCTAATTTGAACATTAGATGACGGATACTACCACCTGTCAATAAATCTGCAATACTAATAAAATCTCATCATATATAGCCTCCCATAGCCCTAAAAATAGGGTGACATTTCAGCAATTTCCAATTTGCAGTGCATGATAAGAAAAAACCAGCCTAAGTGACCCTTAATTCCATTTTCATAGCAAATGGCTTTTAAACCAGCCACTAACTGCCATTTGCTGCTGTTGTCCTCCATCTGCAGTGATGTCTTACATCAGGGGTAAATTGAAATCCTCTTACCAAAATTGTACAGTTTACAGATAGCAGAGAGGTAAACAAGAACAGTTACCAGTGGGTAAAATAAAATCTGTAATAAGACTAATGGAGCCAAAAGTCAATTCTGTAGACTTCTTTTCTTGTGCCTCTCAGCCCCCTCCCCAATATCCCAATGGGAAGTTTATGCTAATATAAGAGCAGCACAAATGATTTTGTTACAGCTTCCAGTTGCCAAGGGTTTTTTCTTTCCTTGACAATACAATAAAGCATGGGAAATATATTGACTTGTCTTACAGAATAGGAAGGATTTTGCTGAAGCTGCAGCCAGCTTTACTTTATGAGAAGAAAAAAAAACTTGAGTCAGCTTGATGATTTAGGTCAGTAAAATATAAACTATCAGGAATGCCATATGTGCTTTTGGTGTGTTCATTGCCTTGCATGTGGAGTTGAAGAGCCATGCATTAAAATCAAGTATTAACTTCCTAAATCAAGTATTAACTTCCTCTTTTATGGTTAGTTTATCTCTAAATAGATGTGGATGGTTGAAAATGATAATTAAGCCAAGTGGTTATTGTATTCATCATAAATTAGCAGGATAATAAGAGAACTTCTCAAGTATGCTTTTTTTATATATGTGGAACACTGACAGAATGTTTTATTGTTAGCTTGACAGAAAATCATGTTCATTCCAAAAAAACCCACCATTCCATGGTGTTCAAGCATTCATGTGTATTTAAAATGACTGATTTTGCTAAGTAATTTGAAGAAATCTGTGTTAAGTAGTAATCAATAGACAATTAAATATTTCCAACCAGCTTGTGATTATTTTGTGCATTCTGTTTTCATTATCTGACTTCCTATCTTTGTTGATACATTATGCTAAAATAGGTGAAAAAAGGAGGTGAGCCTAATGTAACTGAACATTTTAATTCTTTAGAATTTTGTGAGAATATCCAGACTTTTTTTTCCCTGTGAGAAAATGCTACTAGAATAAGCTATATTCAAATGACCAGGAATACATCTAATTTTCTATACTAGTACTTTACTGGAGCAGTTTGTTAAAATTCAAAAATTATTTCAAGTGTGACAAATATTTTAACTGGAACAAAAATTTCTGGAGGCCAAATTGACTGTATCTTTTAGGGAAACCAGGCGAGCTAGGATTACTGGGGATAGCTTACTTCTCTGGCTCTCATTTTCATTTGGTTGCAGCCTGGGAAAGAGCAGTTGCCTCTGACAGTACACCAGGGAGTGATAAACGTGCTCCCATTAAAAACTCTGATTGTGGAGAAGCAGTTATGGTAGAGAAGAAGTCTAATCAAGTCATAGCCATAATCAGAAATTCCCTTCTTCAGGGTCAAAAAATACCTAAGTACCACTGGCTTCTCCATAAGGTAAGATAAAGAACCATGGTACTATATCAAAGATAATCATGCATAATACTTTCATTTCTGAAAATAGTTATCTACAATTCCTCTTCATTCTTAGCATACTGTGGTGGCAAGAAAAAAATGCTTTCATGGTCAAGAAGGTACTATGCTTTACTATTTTGGCCCAAAACATCTGTTCTCTTCTATGTGGGAAACATAAGAATGGGAAAGAAAGGTTGGTACTCTTCAAGTTCCCTCTCCACAGACACACCACTACTTGTCCCTGTAACTGATGTCTGTTGTTGCACATGTGATAAACCAAGATTTAGTAAATAAAAACAGGATGACTCAGGCTTGGCATCTTTCCTTGCATTCTGTGGTAACTCATTTCCACAATGACTCCTCTTCTTTAGAATTTCTATTCTTCTCTAGAGGAGATTCCTTCCTACAAGCTGCTGTCAACTTACCCTCCATCAAACACTTAAAACTGTAAAAATATCTCTGATACTTCCTCAATTTCTCTCATTCCTGTAATTTGCTTGTAGCTCTACTTTGCCATTATTTTATTGTTAAAAAATTTTGTTTGGTTTATTGCTCCAAAAAGTTGTACACTTGTGCCAAAGTTGCTCACTACGTAGACTGTACTTGCTGGATTCCGGCAGGGATGGCTACCAAATCCCATACACTAGGCTCATTCATGTATTCAAAATATATTTACTGAGCACCTACCTTGAGATTGGCATAGACCCTGCAGAGGGTAAGTTAGTTTTTTTCACAGTAGCAACTTCCGTTTCACTTGGAAACTTTGTTTTACCAAGTTTGAACTCACTGTGAAACTGATGCATCTGCCTTCATGGAACACCCTAGTGGCCCCAAGAATAAAAGCAGATTCCTTAAGATATGCAAATAATCTGCTTTTAATCTTAGTAACACTGGGATTATAACCTCATTACACTGAATATACATTTTTTTGCCTTTCATTTATCAAACAGAAGTTTTACATTCACCTTTAAACTCTCAGGTGCCATATGAATCAACCTCAGAAGAAGATTCAGATGGTTACAATATCTTATGACAGACATCTTGGTCTCCTGTGCCCTTGTGGCAATCTTAGGAAATTTGCTTTCAGAGAGAAACATTGCATAATGTTTTGTTTTGTTTTGTTTTTTAATTGTTTTGGTCCTTTTTTTTTTGGACATTTATCTTGAAAAAGAAACTTATAAAACAGGGGAAAAATAAGATCTGCCAAAGAAACAGCCACATCACAGAATATAGGGAGTTCATACCTTGGGTGAAAAGATACATGCTGGAGCCATTCTTATATAAATAACTTTCTATGATCCTCATTCTTCTCAACCTCATTCTCCTAGGGAAATTTCTTTCTACTTATTCAATTTCAAACCATCTTATTACTGAATATCCTGTTGTTTGCACACAGATCCAGCTGCTCCAGAATAAGCCTCAATGACCTATTGATTGTTTTGAATTAAAGTTACTTGAGAAACAGCCAGTTTGGGGTGGGGGGTGATATATTAAAAACAAACAACAACAACAAAATAAACATACTCTGACCTCCCTCTTTCATCTTGAAAGTGGGAAATAAATCTCCCATGTGAAGATATCCTCCCTATGCCAGGAGGATAGAAAGCATCCTTATTACCAGGGTTAGGGAATTCAAGGCTAAAGAAAGCGGTGTAAACAAATTTTGTTACTTATTTATTAGCCTGCTACTCCAAGCACAAGCCCCTTTGTTTTGTTAAACTTTCACAAATAATTGTTTCTTTGTCTAAAAATTATACATAAACAACTTGCTTTGGTCACTTTGGGGGTTCCATTTCTATGAGACCTTTGTTCATATGCATTAAATTGTATTTTTTCCTCTTGTTAATATGTCTTGTGTCAACTTAATTTAATTTTAATTAGACCAGTTACTAGACCAGCAAAAAGAACTTAAGAGGGTTGGGGGAAATTTCCCCCTTCCTAACGCTGTTGATTTCAAATCCTAACATTAACCTCTGCAATCCTAACATTAACCTCTGCATTTACTGCAGCCCTTTATGGTTCAAGAGTCATGGCAAGAATACAGTGACCTATCTAGATCATGGAATCTTAGAAGATTTATAATCTCGTTATACCCAACAGGATCTCTTGACAATGGACTATATATGTCTTTCCAAATCTGACTCAAAACACATATCTTCACAAAGATTTGTAGGCTCCATATTACAGTGTCTTCTCTGATCTTTCTGCTTTGCTATCCTTCAATCACCAAAACAGAAAAACAAAACAAAACAAACAAAACAAAACAAAAGCCCCATATCCATATACGAAACAGGAAAGAAAGTTTTTGGTCTTTGCTTTTCATATTTATCAGTTGCCTCTGACATCCAAAGCCTACCTCACATAAAATCAAGTCATGGTCTCCAACCATGCCAGAATTTCTAGTGTCTCCAATAGTATGTTCTGGAGATTTCAAGAAACTTGATAACATTAGGTTAAAATTTTTGAATAATGTTTCTCTCTTCCTTCTCTGTCTTTATGTCAAAGTTAACAAAAATATAATTCTTAAACCTTCAAAATACCTTACACTCTACATTTCCTCTCAGTTCCAAACTGGGCAAACCTCAACACCCCAAGTCAGTGTTACCAGCAATCCCACTTGATCTTCTTTCATCAAGATTTTCCTGCATCCATTTCACCTGTTTATGAACTGCTACTAAATGAAACCTTCTACACTATCACATTCAATCTTTCACTTTTCTATTAAAACACAAAAATGATTTTCTTCTCTATCAATTTCAAATTCCTTTGCATAGTTTGGAAGCCCACCATAATCTGTCCCTACTTTGTTACAACACACATACACACACACACACACACACACACACACACACACATACACACCATACACAAACATACACCCCTTCTTTACCAGTATTCCTCTATACTATGTTATTTTTCGTCTTAGATCTCTTCTTTACTTCAATGCACAATATTTATTTGTATATTCATATCTCCATATATTTTTTCACTTTGTTTCCTCTATCTTCTCCTCTAAGCTTTCTGCTTAATCATTATTCTCATTCTTCTATTTCTTTAATACCAAATTCCCTTATGAAGTCTTTCTCTAATTTCAGCCCACACAATTGTCTCTCTTCTGCAGCAAGTGTTAGTAACATATAGGCTAGTATTTAATTGTTCTCTAACTGTTTCCTGTGGAATAAATGTGTTTTCCTTAGTTTGACTGAGAGATCCTAGATTTATTCATTCAACACTTGATGCCAAACACTTTTCAGGCATTGTGCAAGACATGAAGTTAACAATTCGTGAAAGAACAATGGCCGAGATGACACGTACAGAGCAGGCTACCTTACACGGCTGCATGTGTAGGAGGCATAGCTAATTGATCTCAGCACCCTTTCTTGATGACCTTGAAGGTGGCTTCAGAAGGGAAAACCAGTAATTATCAATCAGTTGGATTAAGGAGCAAGTTGAAACCTATTTGATATGCCTGACCTATAATCTAAATGAAAATGTGTGTGTGTGTGTATACGTGTGGGTAAAAATCAATCTCAATTCAGTTTTCTAAAGAGTGGGAACAGATTCTTATTTCTGAGTTGTATATCCAATATAATACCAGAAGAATCTCAATAGAGATGTGGGAATAGTTTATTAAAATGGAAAACAAATTTTATATTAATATTCAGGCCTCACAAACATTGTCTACAGCAAACTATGATTTACTCACATAAAGAATATAATAAAGTCCAATAGTCCCACATTGATTTATTTCTTGAACCACACTCAGGGATACAGAGCAACATAATTAGCATCAGCACCTTCAGACACAAAGAAAATCAATTCTTATGCATGCATCCATGTTAACTAGGAATCTTTTAGAATCTTCCACAGTGCCTGATTCAATAGATGGCATATACAATAGAGAAACCTAAGTGCATCTTTTTATAATACATCTTGACAAATGTTGCAAATGCTATAGACCCAGAAAGAGAACCATGACAAACAGAAAATTCTATTACAGTATGATTAATTAGTAGAAGAAATTGCTAGTTCAATTACTAAACAGCAACCTTATGAAAGTGGTTAGTATGGATATATGAGTTTGTATTATGGATGAAATTAAGAGAAAGCATGAAGGAGAAACAAAGGGAGATGGGAGAACAGTGGCACTGGCTGTGTATTAGGAGAAAAGAATTAATTGGTGACAATATTTTGGAGACATTATGGTACAAAAATTCAAGAACGTTATATTTTAGCATGACTATAACAATTAGTAGGCAGTTGTGAGGGAAATATAAATTAAGATATGCCTTCTTCCATAAATATCTTGAATGATTTAATGAGAGAAATTTCTTCTA
Source organism: Lagenorhynchus albirostris (assembly GCF_949774975.1). Classification (NCBI taxonomy): domain Eukaryota; kingdom Metazoa; phylum Chordata; class Mammalia; order Artiodactyla; family Delphinidae; genus Lagenorhynchus; species Lagenorhynchus albirostris. Next base: position 22,269,841 of record NC_083111.1, read on the forward strand.
TAAAATGGTTAATAAAGACAAAGCATATGCTTAGCTAGATTTAGGTCTACAAACTGTTCTTCAGCTTTAAAGAAAATATAATTTCCCTTACAAACCTTCTGGTTATCTCAACCTTCTCATCAGCTTGGACAGACTGATTCCCCTACTCTTAGCTGAAGGGTCATCAGCCATCAGAGTGGATAACATAGTGCCAAAGTGAAATAGTCAGACTTTTATTTAAATTTGAGGAGACTATCTTGTCTTCCAGATTTTTTGTACAATTCCCAATTTTTATGACTTGCAAAGACCTAGACGCAGTCCCTCTCAGAATAAAAAACTCTGCTGTTTTTATCTAGATATATGATTAACTCTGATGGACCCAGGGCTTTATCATAACTTTTGATTGACACATGTATATCCGCATAGACTCAGGAAAGGGCTTTGCACCCAGATGGAACTTAACATAAATTCATGGAAGGTGAAGATACTCACTTGTTTTTTAATGCTTTGCTTTAAAATTAAGACATAAAAATATAGCATTAAGCTTTATTGTTAAAATAATGTTAGATATCCATAATAGCCCAGCCTCCTTCTATAACTATACAGACAGCAAATTAGCTATGCCCTGTAGTGCTTACAAGGACTATTAATTCCTCACAATTATATAGATAAGTAGATTAAAAATTTTAATTGAATTAATTTTTTCTCCATCCAGGTATTTTTGTGCTGTAAAAAAGATTGGATAGAAATGAAGAAGAGCCTTAAAAGTTACAATCAGAAGCAATTTTAGTATCTTAATTTTTTTTACCCATGGTGTAGTACAAACTGACCTACTTTGAAGCCTTTGGAACATCAAAATGCGATTGCAATGTTCTAACCAAGAGACTGTATGAAACTAAGTGATTGAAGCACTTCATAATTGATGTACTTCATATGGATCCAGCACTGCCCCAGTTTCAGCTTTTAGCCTCTCTGTCATTTTTTTTTTTTTATTGAGAACTTTCTAGGATAAAGTGAAGAAAACTCTATGAGCAAAGGGAGGGAGGGAATTACAAACTAATGGAAAAATGAAGCAAATTAATAACATTGATTTTGAATCTTCTTGATATTTAATATGTGGAAACAAAATAAGTTAGCCGAAATTTTTACTTCAATGAGAAAATGCTTAGCAATTTAGATTAAAACAGTAAAACCAGTGGAACTTGCCTGGGCCCACCCATCACATCCCAGGTATCAAACCTTAGGAGAAAAGATGATGTAACTCTGAATTCTGTACATCTGAAATGAATTTGATTCAACAAAAGAATGTTCATTTTTTAAAGAACGTTTACCAAATAAAAAGTACAAATACCATATCAGGGAAAAATACTTTTGTAAGACGTACTTCCAATATCAGTTATTGCTATAAAAAGGTATAAAACTTAAAGTCTCTGGATTGCTACCAGGTACTGTCCTTTACTAACTGTACACCTTTAGGCAAACCACTCCACTCTGAGGCTGTTTTCCTACCCTTAAGTAGTAATAACCATACCTTTGTGGGGGAACAAAATTTGCCATCTCAAAATGTTTCTTTGGCATGAAGATTATTTAAAACTGAAAACAATCGAGGCCCAAAGGTCAGGAAGGAACTTTTACCTTTCCCCTAACCACCTAAAAGAATGTATATAGAGGACCTGTTCCAGGAAGGGAGCTATCCATAGATCACTGTAGTATGAACTAGATGCATAGACAAGGAGGAACCTAGCAAGTCTGTTAAAATTCTTCTCTGGTCTTATGGTCTCTGATGGCCCAGCAAACATTTGTTTAACAAATATTTGTTTTTCCACCTCCATGTAAATTGCCTTCCTCCCTTTTGAAGCCCCAAACTACTACCTCCCAACATCCTCTTTTGTCTTGAGGATGGTATTTAAGGCGAGGATTTTGGCCATTTTGACAAGTTATTCAGTTTTCCTGGGTCTCTCTCATCTAAATGTGTTATCAAACTTTTGTTTGATGTTCTCCTGTTAATCTGTCTCATGTCAATTTAATTCTTATATGAGCCAGAAAAATCTGGAAGGGTAGAGGAAAATTTCTTCCTCCCCAGCACCTTCCAAATTGATTTCATAGGGCAGAGTAAAGATAGAATGAGAAAATGTGTTTGAAAACATACAAAACCATATATAAGGTTTGACTGGTATAAGGTATAAGGCTTGATTGACATTATATTGGTCATTACAAGCTTACCCAAATGGCAAACATCCGACTGCGACTTTAACTACAGTCTCATAATCTGTCATTTTATAGATGATCTTAAGGATGGGAACATGAAAGAAAAAGAAAGCATGGCTACCAATCTGCAACAGTATTCAATCAGTAATATTTTGAGGTCAGCCTTTTGACATTTTCAAGAAACCAATACTGATCTCACAGTAATCCAAAGAAGGTTAATAATTTATATTTACAAACAGTGCCTAAGAATATCATGACTGAGATTCTCTTCTGTTTGAAAAAGTAGCTCAACATGGTATATGTCAAAAGAGCTTTTATTTGCAAACATTACATTCTTGTGCAAATCATTTCTTCTCACATACACCCCACTGGTTTGACCTTATATACATTTCCAAACAGGCATGGATCTGGCTAAGTCAAAAAAGTCAACCGTGTGTGGATAAAAAATAACAAAGAGTGTCAAGAGTGTTCCTCATTATCCAGTTATACAAGGGTTAAATCACAACCCACTACAGCCACCCATTGACAGTATACCCTGAGGGGAATTCAGGATGAAAAACACAGGATGAAGCATTCTGTGCTTGGAATAAATGGCCCCTAGAAACTTAAGATGCATACCTCAGGAAGAATTTCAGTGACCCCATATTCTTATATCTTCCAATCCATAGAAGAGCACAAAAATGATTAACTTGAGATATCTGTTCCTTGTGATTAGCAGTAATCTTTAACCAAGATGTATGCTTGACTACATGTATTTCCCAGCAACCCCACCACCTCAAATCATATGTATACTGGCTTCTCCCCTACCTCCTAGGCGTTAGTTAACTCAGAGCTACTGAGTGGCTGTCTCCCAGGCTATAGCATTCAGCAAGACCTTGAATAATACTTAAACTCACAACTCTCATGTTGCTTTTTCTTTGACGCATGAGACGAATAACATCTGTATCAAGTACTATGTGTAACATCTGTATCAGTACATAGCCTCTCTGAGCAGAGGGACAGGAAGAGAGATGGAGACGATGATTAGTGAGCAGAGAGGGGAGAGGAAGAAACTTTCATTTATCCCAAAGAATATTTCCTCAAACTGGGCTAACATTTTTCTGGTTGGTCGTACCAGTGGGAAGCTTTTAAAAGATTGTAGAGCTCTGCCATTGTTCTCAGTTTTATTGTAACTTTGGGTTTGCTAAAGTTACTGAAAACCTTGCTAAACTGGAGCTATAGATGCAAGCCTAGACTCAGATAAAATCATCAGCCCTTTGTGTAATAGCCTTTTGCACCTTTGTGTATCCTATTTCTCTTCTGTTCCCAGAAAGCCCACTATCTTCATGGCACAGCAGATTCTTTCTAAAATCTAAAGTTTCCTGTTAATATGGTAATGGCTTATGTTACCTTTTAAAGGTTAATTTCTATTTTTAAAATATAGCTTTAAAAGGACAGTGAATAAATCCTTAAAAGTGAATCTTCAGATCATACAACCCCCAGATGAAGGTATATATATATGTGTAGGAATCTTATTTTTCCAAACTATACAACCAATCAAATACAGATAAAAGTAATGTCCATTCATGTAGATAATTTACTTGCAACAATATGGTAAAATTAGGATTCAATATTGGTGACCAGAGTGTTAATACTGTTGAAGTATTTCTTGATGCCAAGTATCTAGATGACTATGACAAATATTCAAATATAAAATATGCAGAGCTGAACAAAAATGATGACATGCAATGACAATAAATTTGTAGCTCCAACTCAAGTATGCATGCAAAGTCACATTTTTTCATTTTTAATAAATAAAATTAAATCTACCTTTAAATCAGAAAAGTCAATATTGTAACAGAGAAGGACAAACCTGACTCCATGTGGTGCTTGGTTGCCTATGCTTAGTCATGCTGACTCTGCACTTTTGTCTTCTCAGTAAATAAAAGAATGATCCTAAAGCCTGAAATATACATAATAGCCCTTTCTCAAGGCTCTGCCTCCCAGGCTTGACCTTTAAGGCTGTAACACTTTTCATTCATATAGAGATTAAAAGTTGCAGGACAGAAAATAACATTTTTCTTGCTGAAGATTTATAGGAACATCATGACCATACCTACATGGACAGCTGCAAGAACAAAGGATTATCACCAAGAAGTCTGCAAAAACCAGCCACATTCCCTCCTCTTTTAGTCTAAAAGAAGCCTGAATTCTAACTAAGGGAAGATGGTTCTTTGGGACACTAGTCCACCACTTTCCTGGTCTGCTGGCTTTCTGAATAAAACTGCTATTCTTGCCCCAACACCTCGTCTCTCTATTTATTGGCCTGTTGTGTGCCTAGCAGTATGAGCTTGGACTTGGTAACAATATCAGGCATTATTACTCCCTTGAATTCCTCACTGCTTTCCCCTTATGCAGAGCAGAATATTCCGAAAAGCCTCTTTTGTGGTTAGTCTGCTGATTACTACTGAGATATTGCCATCCCTGTCTACTGAATTCTTGAAGTTTGATGAGTCTTTTTCTATGTCATATTTGGGCCTTTTTCTAAAACTATGGATTTGTCTCAGGGCCATATGTACACTTGGAAGCCATATTTTCCAAAGTCTTGCTATCATCTGTGTGTGCTGCAATAAAGCAGGGCATGAATGAATACCATTTGTAGAAACTGCCAACCTCTATAATCCTGCCAGTCTATAGGAAATATCTCCTTACCTTTTGCAGTTCTCAAAGATACTACCCCTCTACCCATTTCCCTTGCTGTCTCAGGAGCCCAGCATAACTTCATCAGTGCATGTGAGCTTTTGTCTTTGCAAAAGCACTTAAAACACAGAAATACAAAAGGTCTGCTAATATGCTTGGTCATGACGATAAAGGAAAAATAAGAACGTATCACTACGAATTAAAACCTCAATACATTAACCTTTATCAATGTATTAAGTGTTCTTTTTTCCCCACCTACAAAGTGGAAGTTTTATCAACTTTGGATAATTTATTTTCTCTTTTTATGCCTGCACCTCTAGCCTAGCCCTTTTGTTAGTGATTTGAAATAGATGTAATCTTCTTAAATGATACTAGGACCCTTAGATCCACAAAAAGGCCCCTACCCAGGACCCCATGCTTTAAAGGATATTTATTGCAAAGAATCAAATTAAATTATTACAAAGTACATAGTCATGTCATTAGGATCTGGTGCTCAAAGCTGACATAGTGCAACCCTGACACCTAAAATCACTGCCTTGACTCACACCAGCCAGGCCCAGAAAAGTATTGGTTCATCTCTTGCCCTATGTTCCTGAACAAAATGCAGAGAGGATTTGAATATTAGAAAGTCTTAGATAAGAGGGGAAACCTTGACAAATTCTTCCTCTTACAGGACATGAATGTCAGTATGCAGAGCATTCATTTTCTTCCTTTCATTTGTATTCCAATTCATGATTCCAAAGATATCTGGGAATTAGCAAAGTCTTTGCAACAGTTGTACAAGATGGTCTAGAAATGAAACCAAGCAGAACCCAACTGGGCACTCCCAGGTACAAAAGCCATTCTGTATCTCCTTTTTCTTGTTTGTAGGAAAAAGGCTTCAGCCTCCTAGACCTTCTCTGAGTTCCAAAGGGCAGATTCAAACAGTTACTAATGAGGGAAGTGAGGGAATGCAGAAAGAAGGAAAAGAGGTTAAGAAATAATAGCGCAAGATCCTGGTTACTCCCCAGGGGATGTGCATAGTAATCTGATACGTATCTCCGATTTTTTTCTACAGTACCTGGGGCCCCACTCAGGTGTAGAATGGTAACTTCAGGCTGAGCATAGCACATGGACTCCAGATGGTGGAACCAGAAGGCTGATAACTGAGATTCCTGGAACACCATCTTGTTACCTCACCACCAACCAATCAGAAGAAAGTCCCACACCCTGCAGTCCCCACTACCACCACCACCAAATTTGCCTTTGAAAACTCTTCTCTCAAACCCATCAGGGAGTTCAGGGCTTTTTTAGCATGAGCTGCCCATTCTCCTTTCTTGGACCTTGCACTAAACCTTTCCCTGCTCCAAACTCCAATGTTTCAGTTTGTTTGGCCTCACTGTGTGCATTGGGCAAACAAACTTAGGTTTGACAACAGAAACATTGGCAATATCAATGTATATTTCTCTCAAATTTATATATGTAGTCAGCATCCACAGGGGTTGGTTCCAGGACCCCCATGGATACCAAAATCCATAGATGCTCAAGTCCTTTATATAAAATTGTGTGGTACTTGCATATGACCTATGCACATCCTCGTGTATACTTTAAATCATCTCTAGATTACTTATAATACCTAAAACAATGTAAATGCTATGTAAAGAGTTGCCAATGTGCAGCAAATTCAAGTTTTGCTTTGTAAAACTTTCTGGAATTTTTTTAAAAAGTATTTTGATCTGAGTTTGGTTGGTATCCAACCATGGATGTAAAACTTGCAGATTGGAGGGCTGGTTGTATGTATATTTATGACATTTATATATATCACATAACATAAAGAAAGCCTGACATTGATTCTTTACATTGGCAATGATATTGGATATTGGAAACTAGAATTGTGAGCACTATTTTGGTAAAAGTATTTGATAAGAATTAATAAAATTTTCCAAAAAACTCTTAATTTATATTTATATAAATGAATTTTAAAATTTATACTTGTTAATTATAAATTGTATTTACTTCTACATTCAATAGAAAAGTTTGGATATTTGAGAAGAAATGAACTTAAAAATACAAAAATAGCATTGTATTCTTTACATTCACTTCAATTTATAATTTTATGTATTATTTTCAAAGTTTACATACTTTGAACAAAGTTAAATTCTTTTATATCATCACTGTCAAAAGAATATAAGTTTCTAAAAGTATCTATTATGAAACCATGATCAGACAAGAAAAAGCAAAATAAATACAAAGTAAATTAGAAGTCATGGGTGCCATTGTTTATTACTCATTTAAACATTGTAGTTCCATTAACAGAATACTTAGATTGGCACAATAAAAATTAAATTCAATTAAAATTTATATCTTGTCTACTTTTAATCTTATAAAACCATAGCTTTACATATTTTTTTCATGTTTTACCATGAAAGTATACTGTTCAATGAGCAGATAGAATGTATTTTATTTAGCACTTTGGTGGTTTGGATATACAGCTTTCAAACATTTAAACATCTTACATGTAGGTCTCTCTTTGTTTTCAGGCCCTGGGCCTTTCAAATATTAGAAGCAGGCCAAAGGACTGGAAGTGTAAAAGAATGTGAACAGATCCATTTTCCCTGATGCTGACCTTTAAAATTAGCCAGCAGACCTAAACATGCTTGATTTCCAGGCCTCAAAATGTACCTGTTCGTATAACAGGTAAATTTCCAGGATTTCTCTTGTTCTGTTTCCCAGTTGTTTCGTTAAAATTCCACCTCTATTCTGTTGTTAACTCTTGGTTCTCTATTCCCCATCCTAATTCCCCACCTCTGGCTTGTAAATGAACTTTGAGCACTCTCCACTCTTTGGTCTTCAGCTTTTTATATGTAGACATGAATGTTGTTGTTTTTTTCTTTTTTGTAATGCAAGTACCTAACTTGACCTTTGATTACTGAGGCCTCTACTCCCAAGAGGCATCCATTTCACTTCAAGTTGGCTGTCTTGAATAAGCACAGTGCCAGTCACAGGGCTAGACAAGGAGCAAGGCCATGCCCCTCTTCTCTATCAGTTTCTTTTGTTTTATTGTTTGATTTCAATAACTGACCATTGGGTGGCTTGTTTTTTCTTTTCCCATGTTTAAATTCTCCCTCTTGTGTTTTAAATCCATCCACAATACAGTGAACCCACAAAACCCTAGGCCTGCATCTTCAACCTCAATAAAAGTAGAACACCAGGCCTGCGTTTCCTCTCTTTCTACCTGTAACCTTACTGTGTGCCCTCAGGTGTGTCATGTAATTTCCAGGACTTGAAAGCAATAATTTTTTTTTCTTTTCTTTTTTGTGGTACGCAGGCCTCTCACTGTTGTGGCCTCTCCCGTTGTGGAGCACAGGCTCCGGACATGCAGGCTCAGTGGCCATGGCTCACGGGCCCAGCCGCTCCGCGGCATATGGGATCTTCCCGGACCAGGGCACGAACCCGTGTCCCCTGCATTGACAGGCGGACTCTCAACCACTGCACCACCAGGGAAGCCCTTATTTTATTTTATTTTATTTTTTTTCTTAATAAATTTTTTTCTGCAAAATTTCCTGATGGTTATTACTGAGGGCATCTTGCAATCCTAATAAAAATCACACAGGCCAGGTCAGCCACAACATTGGTTATTGATAGGCTGAGACCAGCACAAAACATTTTGATCTCAGATTGCTTGATTCATCTCTATTGTTGATAACGTCCCTGATGGCTTAGGTAGTGAGGGTCAGTTCTGGCCACTTGGGAGCCTGTTCTTAACCTTGGAGACTAAACTGGAATGTGGCAAAATAGCTCAGATTTCAACTATAGCTGGAGGGTCAGACAAGTTAAAACCAATCCATGATCACCATGGAAACAAGAGAAAGGAAATAACTTTATCATAGAAAGGAAGAAATTTTTTTCTTTCTATATAAAAATTCCACATAAGAATCTACACTTACAAATGTGTAGGCCTCCCTGTGAAATCTCATTTCTTTACTCAAATTAAAGGATGTCCCTATCTCTGAAATAAACATGCTAAATATTAACTGTCACATATATTTCTGTACCTTGTCATTAAATTTTAATGTTTGATTGCTCAGTGAAATAACATTGAATAAATCAGCACAAATAAATATCATCATCTAAAATTCCATGACTTGCATATATTATCTGTCACCTCAGCCTTACTTTTCTGTGCTTTAGAGAAATAACAGATAAATTACCAAAATATGCATGAGAAAAACAAGACAGCAACTAAATGCCACACTTTTTTGTGAACACTTGTCCTTTTGGCTGTGCAGAATGCAATCCCTCCATTATTGACACCCAAATTCCTTTTGTATGCTGTCTAAATTTTGGTCAAGTTAGTGTCATTCTGGTGCTACAGAAGCTCCTGGGTACACACTCTCTGAACCTCTTACCATCATGCAACCAAGAGTGGCCCAAGTTCACCTACAGAAATGGTAGTAGATGGAGTTTTGATTTTGAGTTAGAGATGCCAGACATGAGGAATAATTTGAGGCAAGACCTGATTTACAGCAGATGTGCACCAGTATGGTCCTACTGGGTTTTTTAGCTAAACACCAACTTGATGGATTGGTACCCTTGCTGTACAAAGAGATGTGTATTTTGAAATCCACCCACCCCTAGTTAAAGAGAATCCTTTACAGAAATAGTGATGCCTGCTGTCAGACTACTCCAGATGTGTACTGTGTTTTTCCTGTCTATTTGTCTCTAGAGGTCCCCTGGATCTACTTCCTAATTCTTGTCATATATATCTTATCATGTAGATTTCTACTTGTCCTGTGGGCATTCAATTCCATTCTGCCTGAGGCAGGATTTGTTTTCTTTGCTTGCAGCAAGTATCTTTGACCTATACTACAATATGCTGTCTCTTGAGAAATAATATTTTTAGAAAATTTTATAATCAGCAAGTTAAGTTGATTCACATTCAAGAGTAACCTAAAACAACCACAAAACTTATATAAAAATAATCCCAAGAAATAATTCTAATAAATAACAATGGAATGCACATGTTTAGAGCATTTCAGAGTGCTGTTTTTATCTCTTGCTTTCTTTGATAATGATAATAAGCAAGTGAGACTAGAAGGTCAGAAAATGTTATCCCAATTTTATACACAGACACAATGGGATTGAGATCCAGAGAGTCTAAAAGGCTTGTTTTGCTGCAGAGATAGTTAGACATAGGCTTGGGGCTGGAAAGCAGCCTCTGGACTGTTAACTGAGAACTTTTGAAAAGGAAATTTATAGGTTCAATTTTCTACATGCAGTTTATAAAGGCACAAGCAACATTATCACCTACTATCTTTACTAGATATGGAAGTAAGGTAAGCAGGCTTCTTATATACTGGAATCATGTTATAGTTGCTTAGGGCTTATAGTGCCCTGGACTAACAAGCAGTCACCCTGCAGTAATGTTCCTGTTACCCAGTTAGAGTCACTGGATCATTTGTTAGAGAATTTCAAACATCAAGAATTATGTTTATTTATCTCTATAACAGGAAACTTGTGTTCAGATGAAACTTTAGGCACAAACTCAATATGTAAACGGAGAAACCCTGATGCGCTTGTTGAAGTAAAGCTTGTCGACTACAGCCCTCTGATCCCCACACTTAAGGCCCCTCTGTTACCCAGGTCTCTCAGAAAAGAGGGTAAATACTGTTAACCTAGCCCTGTCCCCTGTTTTAGAAGTGAAAATATTCAAGCACAGATAAATTAGGTGATTTTTTTCAAGCCCAGCCCCATATAAGAATTTTATGGACGACATGGAGCCCTGACTCCAAACAAGTGTTTTTTCTTGTTTGTTTTTTTCAAATTCAGGGGAACACCTGTATTTCCACCCTATTCTCCAAAACACTACCTCAGAGGTAGATCCTGCTCAATGTCTGTGAAGATGAGCCTGAAAAGCCACTGTGGTTATACAAGTTGTATTATCTTCAACTGACTTGTTTGCTTCTTGAGGGTGGAGCCTCTGCTTTCAAACACGTTTCTATTCCCCATGGCTAGACAGGTCACATAACTTAACTTCCAAACAAGAATACTTTTGTGAGTGAAAGGAAAGCCATTTGTAATTATAACTGGAGAGAAGGCCAGGCAAATTAAGACAGATGATCACCCTGTCCATGGTACCCATTATGTTCTACATAAAAGTAATTACTCTATGAAAAAGACATTTTGGCATTCAAGAGGCTCCATCTTGCCCTTAATTATTCAGAATGCAAAATAAATTCTACACCACTCAGAGGTATAAATAGTCCCTGCCTCATGAGAAGAAACTCAGTCACTTGGACACATAAGTAGTTCCTGCCTGGTCTGCTCGGCAGACTCACATCTGAACACACATGAGGAGAGACTAAAAAGTGAGGGGATTTCATTGTAAAATAAAAATTGTAAATAATCTGAAGTAAAAGTAGTGAATAAAAAAAGAAAATTAATATCTGTTGAGTTTAGTTTTCTTAGAGAAGTTTCAGTGTTGAAGTCCATGTTACTTCCTCCCATAAACACAATTTCCACTCTGGCCTCACTTACATGCAGTACATTCTGGAGGTGGCCAAAAGCCAATACTGGGCTCTTTCTCAGCCCTTACAGGTACAATTTCATGTGAAACATTTATGGGATGTCCTTGCCCTTTCAGTCACCTGTCTGTTCTCCTTAGTTACAGAACAAATGACTTTCTGACCTGCTGACTCTGGGCCTTAGATTGAAATAATCACCTTCTACTACCACCTAAATGACTTGGGTGCCCACGTTTGCATGTGACACTGATCACTACAGCTCTGCTCAACACCACAGTCAATTTCCAATTCAGGAGAAAAGAGTGATTGTTCAGCTGGTCAGTGTATGTTTTCTTGATTCCTATATGCTTTTTGTTGCAAATTTGTTAATGGTATTGCAGAGATGAGAAAGAACCTTATAAATTAATTTTCATTTCCATCACTATTCTTGGCAACAGGTAAAACTTATGATCAGAAAATGACCATTAGACTATCATAAGAATATTTTATAAATCAATGTTTAACATTTACAAATGAATCTATGGAGAAAAGAACAAAAGCTAAAAAGCAAAAAAAGATGATTAAATTTTTATGAACCAGAAGGCTAAAAGCTTATCTAGAAAGTACAATAACATATGTTTTGTACACTTTTGGGTTTTTTTTTTAGTTCTATTTCACAATGAAGGAAGAGAAAATTAAAAGCTAAAGTATGATGGAATTAATTTTCTACTAGAAGACACTTCCATTTCTTTAAAACTTTTAATTTTCACTTCTTACACTTGAAAGATTTTTAACTGGTATCCAAATTATTATAACGTCTCCAGTCAAAGAGCCATTTTGGCCATGGAGCCTATCCTACTGGCTTGCTCAGGCAGGGAAGCAAATCCACAGCTCTGACCGACAGCTAAGTCCCACCCAACTAGGAAGCCTGGCCAGGGAACCTGACAGCAATGAAGTTCATCCTACAGCCCTGTTCAGGGAGCCAAGCCAGCAGCCTTGCCCAACTCTTGAGCATAGGTTCTGGACCCACATAACTAGGGAGACTTAATATTGACCCTGGGCAGCCTCATGGCCCAACCTACTGGACCACAAAGTTGCAGAGCTCAGACTTGAACCCTGCCCAGAAGATGAATCCAGCCTACCACCCTGCCCAACACAGCCTGTGGCTTCCCCCAAGCAGGGAGCCTGGTCAGTGACCCCGGCCAATTACAGAGCATAGTCTCCAGCCTCACTCAACTACTGGATACAGCTGGAGGCCAATGGCACTTTTTACAGAAATAGAAAAAGCAATCCTAAAATTCTTATAGAACAACAAAAGGTCCTGAATATCCAAAGCAATCCTCAGAAAGAAGAACAAAGTGGAAGCATCACACTCTTTGATTTCAAGCTATATTACAAAGTTATAGTAATCAAAATTATATGGTATTGGCATAAAAAGAGATACATAAACCAATAGAACAGAATTGAAAGCCTAGAAGTAAACCCATGTGTATATGTACAATTAATATTTTATAATGGAGCCAAGAATACTGAGTAGGAAGACGACAGTTTCTTCAATACATGGTGATAGGAGAAATGGATGTTCAAATGTAAAAGAATAAAATTGGCCCCTATATTACACTACTCACAAAAATTAACTCAAAATAAAGACTTAAATCTAAAACTTGAAACCATAAAATCCTGGAAGAAAACATAGAGAAAAAGCTCCTTGACACTGGCCTTGGCAGTGATTTTTTTTGGGGGGGGGGTATGACACCAAAAGTTCAGGAAACAAAAGCAAAAATAAACAAGTGGGACTACATCAAACTAAAAAGCTTCTGCACAGCAAAGGAAACCATCAAAAAAAAAAAGAAAAAAAAAGGAAAAGCAACCCACGGTAAAAGATAAATTATTTGCAAACTACATATCTAATAAGGGGTTAATATTCAAAATATATAAGAAACTCATACAACTTCAATAGCAAAAAAACCCAAATAACCTAATTTAAAAATAGGCGAAGAACCTGAATAGACCTTTTTCCCAAAGAAGATATTCAACTGGTTAACAGGTACATGAAAATGTGCTCAACATCACTAATCATCAGGGAAATGCAAATCAAAACCACAATGAGATATCACTTCACACCTGTTAGAATGGCTATAGTCAAAAAGACAAGAGATAACAAGTGACAGTGATGTAAACTGGTGCAACCACTATGTAAAACATTATGGATGGTCCTCAAAAAATTTAAAATAGAACTACCATACAATCCAGTAATTCCACTTCTGGATATACAACCAAAAGAAATGAAATATCTATCTCAAAAAGATGTCTACACTCCAATGTTCACTGCAGCATTATTTACAATAGCCAAGACATGGAAACAACATATGTGTCCATCAATAGATGAATGAATTAAGAAAATACTCAATGGAATATTCAATGTTCAAATATTCAATGGATTATGCAACTATAAAAAAGAAGAAAATCCCACCATTTACAAGAACATGGATGGACCTTGAGAGAATTATGCTAAGTGAAATAAGTCAGATAGAAAAAGAAAAATGCTGTATGATTTCAATTACATGTGGAATCTATTAAAAAAAAACAAAAAAACTCACAAAAACAGAGAGTAGATTCATGGTTGCCAGGGACAGGAGGAAGGGGTGGGGTGGGAAAACTGAAAGAAGGTAGTCAAAGGTACAAACTTCCAGTTACAAGATTAATAAGTACTGGGGCTATACTGTAATGTATGGGTACTGTAGTGAATAATACTCTATTGTATATTTGAAAGTTGCCAGAAGAGTAGATCTTAAAAGTTTCACCACCCCAAAAAAGAAATTTTAACTATGTGAGGTGATAGATGTGTTAACTAACATTATCGTGGTAATCATTTCCCAATGCATATGTATATCAAATCATCACAATATACACCTGAAATGGACACAAAGTTATATAGCAATTATATCTCACTAAAGCTGGGGAAATAATAAGATAAAGTGAGGGGAGAGATATAAGTTAGTGATTCTATATAAAAAAGAAGCCCCCAGGTTTGGCAGATTAGAAGTTATCACCTAAAAGGACTCTCAGTTTTCAAACCTCGATGGCTCAGAGAATAATGCTGTCATTAACAGAAAGAAAAACTCACGAGATGGGTTTGGGGGTGATGCAAGATTATAGGCTCAGTCTTACCCATGTTGACATTGAGTTCCAGGGAGACATCCAACTGGCAAAATCCAAAAGGAAAGAATGTAGGACCAAAGCTAAATATAAAAAGAGACATAAAGATTGGGGGAAGGAGGGAGTGTCGTCTACAGAGAAGTTTTAGCTGAATCTATGAAGATGGTGGAGGCTGCTGGAACTTGAAGCTAAGGTCACAGGCTCAAAGGAAACTTCATGTAGCCAAGTATACAGGTGTACTGTTAACTTCATGAAAGAGTGAGAATATATTTTTTCTTCAAAATATGCAAAGCAGAGAAAGAAAGTACAGGCATGCTTCATTTTATTGCACTTCATTGTGTTGTGTTTTGCAGACACTGTTTTTTTTTTACAAATTGAAGGTTTGTGGCAACCATGTGTTGAGCAAGTCTATCGGTACCATTTCTCTAACAGCATTTGCTTGCTGTCTCTGTATGGCATTTTGGTAATTCTCATAATATTTCAAACTTTTTATTGTTCGTGTTACTACTATGACCCACTCTGAAGTCTCAGATGATGGTTAGCATTTTTTAGCAATAAAGTATTTTCTAATTAAGGTATGTACACTACTTTTTTAGATATAATGCTGTTGCACCCTTAATAGACTACAGTATAGTGTAAACATAAATTTTATATGCACTGGGAAACCAAAAAATCATGTGGTTTGCTTTATTATGATATTCACTTTTTTTGCAGTGGTCTGAAACTGGACCTGCAATATCTCTGAGGTATGTCTGTGTAGGTGAAGTCACTAAAACTGTTGAAGAAGAGAGATCTTTTTCTATAAAGAAGGGAGCAAGCTGTAATTAGATACCAAATACTAATGAAAAATATTCCACTGTGGAGATTCAATTGGAAATCAACAAGAAGTCAATAAGAAGACTGTTAAATACTTATAGATAGCCAATGAAACAAAATTTAAACTGCTATAGATACAGCATCTTTACTTTTTTGTTTTTTTCTTCTAACATTACTAGAAGCAGAGAAATCAAACAAAGTGAGCCCTGGGGTATAAACCAGAATGGTATATAGCACAAAACATCCAGTGATAAATCCTATAGGTGACAGCAAAATCAATGTGGAAGAAACAGACCATAAAGTCTATACTGGGGAATGAGATAAGCAAATTAGAAAGGTACTAAATGATCAGAAAAAATGGAGAAATAGAGCTCGGACCAAAATGAGAGAAGAAAAGTTGGGAAGAAATACAGTGGTAGAAAAGGATGAGGGTAAGAAAACTGTGGTCAAAGAGAAAACACTTTTAAATTCAATGTTTTGGAGGTTGTGCAGCTCTTAGTAATGACAAGGCCAAGGCATTGTTATTTAATAGCTAAAGTAGAGATGAAGTTCAATGGAAAATGAAGACAGGTAAATGCCCTCTCCCATGCTCATTTGGAAGAGAGTTCTTTGAGTGCTTACTCCACAGTGCCTAAGTATGTTATACGTCTCAAAGTACTCAAAAAGTAACAATGGAAAAGAAAAAAAATGTAGTCTAACTCTCTAGAATACCATAATACCAAGTATATACCATAGAGCAGCTGTTCATCAAATGCATATACAGCATATTGGAGGAGAGATCCTCAATTCCACAGGATATCGTTTGAGAGCTTGTGCCATATCTGAGACTTCATGGGCCATCCACCGTTCTATTAGACTGGCTGTTTCTGAACATTGCAGTAGATGATAAACCATTGAATCTCATGGTCATGATAGTATTGTCATACTTCTTTGCTATACAATTGGTCCCTTGATCAAGACAACGTTGCACAGAATAATGTGAAAATGAGTAAGGAATTTTGAAATCCATCACTGGCAGAGAAAAAAAGCCTAAATCTGAAACATGTATTGCTCTATGAAGGCCAAATTATTTCCCCTTTCAAACTGATTCATTAGGTAGCTGGTTTGTCATCACTAGAAGTTTGGTGTTGCTCTCTCTTGCTGACAGGTTAGGTACTCAGCAGATATAATGTCCAATTTAGCGTCATTGGAAAGGAACTCATTTCTAGATACAGGCACAGCCCATATCCTTATTTTAATGGCCACTATGGTCATTTTGGCCAATTGGGAAAACACTGAAGTGGCCAAAGACACAAGCTAGCAGATTTCCAGAGAATAGATTATCCTGTGAAATTGTACTGGACGTCTCCTCCATGGTGAGAGAGACAATGATTCACGTATTTTGTACTCCTCCCATAATTCCATCCATATACCTCTTCCTAGACCCCATTATCATGTTCCTTCCTTGTCGCTGATCCATCAGCTTGACTATCTCTGTTTCTTACTTATTCTGGGCATTTCACATAAATGGAATCATACAATATGTGATCTTTTGTAACTGGCTTCTTTCACATATCATAATGTTTTTTCAAAGTTCATTCATGTTGAAGCATATATTCAGTAGTCAATTAGTTTTATTGCCAAATATTTCACTGTATGGATATTTTGTTTATCCATTTGTCAGTAGATGGACATTTTAGTTGTTTAAAATTTCTGGCTATTATGAATAATGTTATGCAATCAATCACACTGTGCCAGTCAACACTGGCATCTGTTCTGCTGCATGTTTCTCTCTCTGAAGTGTCTCTGCCACCAGCAATCTCCTTAAAGATAATTTCATAGCCCTGAACAGATTTTTAAGATATCATATTGACCATGTCCCCAGAATTTAGCAAAAATCCATTCAAGTCATTTTTACCTGATGCAAAATAGGCAGAAACCTAATTTATTAAATATCATAAAAATTAGATCACCACAGATAGGTTTTTGCACCTGCATTCTTGTTTAAACACTGTATCATGAATATCTTTATTATTCAGTCCCTATGGATCTACTTTATTCTTTATAAAAGCTCTATAATATTATGTTGTAGAGCTCTACTAGAATGTATTTAATTGGTCAACTATTTTGGACATTTTGTTTTATCAATATTTTATGCTGTAGTGAACATGTTCATACATTTATGTTTACGTACCCGTGGCAAAGTTTCTATAAGATAAAATCCCAGAGAAGGGCTTACTGGCCAGAAATTCTAAATATCTCCAATTAATTTTTAATAACATTCACTATCCAAACAATAGAAAAACAGCCCTTCACCTGTGCCAGACAGGAGGCGCTATTTCCCCACACTTTCACCAACACTGAACAATGTCAGTAGCTTTTGTTAGTGTCAATATGATAAGTATACAATGGTTAGATTAACAGTAAATTGAGCCACTATTCAATTCAGTCTTATTCTATTTTTGTTTTTGTGGGTTTTTTTTTTCCATTTGAGGAGGCCTGGTAAAATGAAGTGATTTATGCAATTCCTTTCTTTACTAAACAGGTATAGGAAGAAGCCAATGTGATTAAAATTAAATGCTGTTATTTAATTTTCATTGGCGTCCTATGAACAGCCTCTCCAAATGATACTTTTATCACTTAGAAAATAAATGAATGAAACAGCAGGTTTAAATATAGATAATCTTTAGGTAAGTAGGTAGATACTGATATGTAATAGTAGGTAATACCTATTATGGTATTTTAAAGTACCACAGGTAAATAGTCAAGTAACTACCTGACTGAGGACAGTTACCATCACTGAACTTTATTATGTAGTCAAAGAATGTGGTATAAATGTAACAATTTTCCATTGATTTTGAAGGGGTTACAAAATGCTCATCAAAATATCCTTGTTGACTAAGCAGACTTTTCTAAGTTGTAAAGAGGTTTCCTCTCAAACTGAACTTTCTTTGCTATCTGAAATAATGGGGCTTACGTGAATATCCACTTCTCTGAAAGAAATGAGCATTTAGCAGCTGGAGAAGAGGCCCATTTTAGAACAATAGACGTGATGGTTATGAAATCTTCCATTACCTCTCACCCAGATGCAAGACATAAAACATAGATACTTCTCTCACTGAGTCCATGTCTGCCACTTGAAATAGCAAAAGAAGTGAATTGTTTGATCCGGTTACTGTTAATCACTGTTATATCAGATGGAGTTCTTGGTTGCAAGAAACAGAAGCCAACCATGACTAATTTAAGCATAAAAATATTTTATTTAGAGAATATTAAATAGTTCACAGAATCTTAATGTGGGAGTGATGGGAGTGGATGAAAGGAAAGGGAAAAGGGAAGGCAGAGAACCAGATTTGGGGATACAGAATTAAGAAAAATTCCCCAAAACACCATTGCATCTTGAAACAGATCTTGACCGTGCAGGCAATGCTGGACAGAGTAGAATCTGCCACAGGGACTGCTGCCAGGATTGCCTCTTATGACCTGATAGGACCTCTGCTACCCATCTCCAGAATGCACCCCCCAGGCCTGCTTCTTTGTTATCATTACCTTCTCTGTCAAAGGCTAATGCAAGTGCATGACTAAGCAGAACTCCAAGGAAGATTGAAAAATATGTGTCTGGCATTTTATGCTTTTATATTAGGGTGGCTCTGTGCCATACAGTAGGTGATTAGTCAAACATAAGGAGAGAATCCAGAGGCTGGGAATCCAGAAGGATGACAAATATTCATTGAAATTCCAGAATATCAGGAGTATTTCTTTATTAGGGCTGAAGTTAAAATTGTTCCTTAAATCTTTTTTTGATGATAAAAATATTTATTTGAATGAAAGGACTACGGTACTGTTAATTTTTTTTCTACTCTCTTTTTGTCATTATTTATGTTTCCTTTATTTTGAGGACAGCATATGCTGGATTAATTTCCAATCTGAGTGTGTTAGTTCATTTAGCCTCTTAGAACTATTGTATTAACTATTATAATTATACTTATTTCTGCATCTTTGTTATTGTTTTCGATTTGTCAAAATTATTTGGCTTCTACTTTTCTTCTTTTTTCTCTATGGATTTATATTTAACACATTCTCTTCCATTTTTTGGTTACTTATTAAATCCTATGCATATATTTCTATTCATGTCTCAATATATTAAACCTATCAATACTTATATCACTTCCTGGATTAAGACAAGTAACTTAGCATGTTCTCACATAATTTTCCACTGTCTTCTCAAATCTAGTGACTCCACTGAGAAATTTAGTGACAATCTCAGGTATATTGAAATACTGGCTCCAATTTTTTATTTATCTCTCTATCCATGTCCTTTGCATGTAATATCACAGTTCCTCATAAACAGGCTTAGAGTACTCTCCATCTCCTTAAATTTGGATTTGGCCACATGACTGACTCTAGTCAATATAATGTAATTGAAATGATAGAGTGCCAGTTCTGAAAATAAGATTTAAGAGACCTCCTGGGTTTCTACTTTCCCTTTTGCAACCCGGCCATTATCATAAAAAGAGCTTCCCCTGATTACTGCTGCCCCTCAGCCTAAACTACAAAATGAACAGAGGCAAAGGAGATCTTTTGAGTTTATTTTATGTTAAAATTATATCTTCATACTCAATATTTCCAATTAGTTCTTATTCATACTAACTCATCTCTTTGAGGGCCATGTAATTATCAAATGTCATAACTCTTAATGCTTCTGAAGTAGAAAAAAAGTCTAGATTTTAGCTTGTCCTCCTCTAGGTGAGTTTTGGGAGGAAGTGGTCTCAAGGCAAAATGTTGCATTCTAGTGCTGTATTCCAAGTTACCTACTGTGTATTTTTCCACCTCTGCCATCCCCTAACCCACCAAAAAACCGTGACATACTGTACATTAGGCACTGCTTTTTTCTGAGAAGCCATAGTGCTTTTTTTACATTATTATCTGGCTTGGTGACTTTGGAGGCAGAGGAAGCTCCAGGCTCTGCTGAACTGTCTGAGATCACTGTAATAACTGGTTTACCCAATTCTTGGGCTGCACTGATATACATTTATACAATTGTTAACCCTGGTCTGGATCAATAGCTTTCCTGACCCTTGGGAGTGATGGTGCAGGTGCAGTGATGGTCTACCCAGTTTATGTGGACAACAGATATGGGTATAAAGAGAAAGCTTTCACCCAACTAATTATGTGGTCTCGCTATAGGTTCCATAACACCCAACATACACTCTGGGGCCCCAAATCTTTAGCTTTCCCAAAGGTTTTTTACTTTTTTATGTTACTTGCTAAAATTGATTCTAATGTCTACCTGCCCCTCTGTTTCTTGTGAGACATGTCCCAAAATCTAAAGGGACCAGAATCCTTTGTAGTTCACCATCATGTGCCTCAAATATTTTTTATAAACATTACAATCCCCAGAATTATTATGAAGAAGATCATTCCCTGGTATTACAAGGGCAATTTCCAATGATGCATTCAAATTAATTGTTCAGCACATGAATTTGAAATAAAACCAGTAACCATCTGGAAGAAACTCCTTTAAACTTTACTTTGTTGATTTGAAAAGTAAATACAAAATACTCTTTTTTTTTAATCTCTTTGTATGGTCCTTTCCTGACGAGCCTATCTAGGCATATCTCCTTGGCTATGTTTTATAATATTATCCTTTTTATTCTGTCATTGTTTTATCTCAATCAGAAATAATCCTAATTTTAAATTTTGTTTATTGCTTGTCTCTCTCCATCAGGTTGTAAACTCCCTGAGGGTCCTTATCACTCTGTGTTTTACTCACAATGCCTAGGAAATATATCTTACATAGTAGATACTTAATGAATATTTGTTAAATAGATGAACAACTCTCATTTGGGAATTAAATGATCTTATTGAGTTACTGAATTTCACACAAGACATATAAAAGGTCACTGTTGGAACTTTCTTGTACTTTTCTTGGTGTTCACAATAAATCCCTGTATTACCTTGTTGGAGCTGTAGTTACAAAGCACCACAAACTGAGTGGCTTCAACAACAGAAATTTATTTTCTAATTGTTCTGGAGGCTAGATGTCCAAAATGAAGGGGTTGGTAGTATTGGTTCTTTCTTTTTCTTTTTTTTTTTTTAATTGGAGTAAAATTGCTTTACAGTGTTGTTAATTTGTGAGGGCAATTTGTGAAGAAAGAATCTACCCTAGGCCTCTCTCTGGCTACAAAGATGGTCATCTTCATGTTCACATAACATTTCTCCTTGTATGCATGTCTCTGTTTCCAAATTTTTTCTTTTTATAAACCAGTCATGTTGGATTAGTGTCCACTCTAATAATCTAATTTTATTTTACTTTAATAATTTTTATTAGTTTTATATTTTTTTATTGGAGTATAATTGCTTTACAATAGTGTGTTAGTTTCTGCTTTATAACAAAGTCAGTCAGTTATACATATACATATGTTCCCATATCTCTTCCCTCTTGCGTCTCCCTCCCATCCACCCCTCCATCCCACCCCTCTAGGTGGTCACAAAGCACCGAGCTGATCTCCCTATGCTATATGGCTGCTTCAACTAGCTATCTATTTTACGTTTGGGAGTGTATATATGTCCATGTCATTATCTAACTTTGTCACAGCTTACCCTTCCCCCTTCCCATATCCTCAAGTCCATTCTCAAGTAGGTCTGTGTCTTTATTCCCGACTTACCACTTGATTCTTCATGACCTTTTTTTTTCTTAAATTCCATATACATGTGTTAGCATATGGTATTTGTTTTTCTCTTTCTGACTTACTTCACTCTGTATGACAGTCTCTAGGTCCATCCACCTCATTACAAATAGCTCAATTTTGTTTCTTTTTATGGCTGAGTAATATCCCATTGTATATATGTGCCACGTCTTCTTTATCCGATGATGGACACTTAGGTGGCTTCCATCTCCTGGCTATTGTAAATAGAGCTGCAATGAACATTTTGGTACATGACTCTTTTTGAATTATGGTATTCTCAGGGTATATGCCCAGTAGTGGGATTGCTGGGTTGTATGGTAGTTCTATTTGTAGTTTTTTAAGGAACATCCATACTGTTCTCCATAGTGGCTGTATCAATTTACATTCCCACCAGCAGTGCAAGAGTGTTCCCTTTTCTCCACACCCTCTCCAGCATTTATTGTTTCTAGATGTTTTAATGATGGCCATTCTGACCAGTGTGAGATGATATCTCATTGTAGTTTTGATTTGCATTTTTCTGAAGGTTAATGATGTTGAGCATTCTTTCATGGGTTTGTTGGAAATCTGTATATCTTCTTTGGACAAATGTCTATTTGGATCTTCTGCTTGTTTTTGGATTGGGTTGTTTGTTTTTTTGATATTGAGCTGCATGTGCTGCTTGTAAATTTTAGAGATTAATCTTTTGTCAGTTGCTTCATTTGCAACTATTTTCTACCCTTCTGAGGGTTGTCTTTTGGTCTTGCTTATGGTTTCCTTTGCTGTGTAAAAGCTTTTAAGTTTCATTAGGTCCCATTTGTTTATTGTTGTTTTTATTTCCATTTCTCTAGGAGGTGGGTCAAAAAGGATCTTGCTGTGATTTATGTCATAGAGTGTTCTTCCTATGTTTTCCTCTAAGAGTTTGATAGTGTCTGGCCTTACATTTAGGTCTTTAATCCATTTTGAGCTTATTTTTGTGTATGGTGTTAGGGAGTGTTCTAATTTCAAAGTTTTACATGTACCTGTCCAGTTTTCCCAGCACCACTTATTAAAGAGGCTGTCTTTTCTCCACTGTATATTCTTGCCTCCTTTATCAAAGGTAAGGTGACCATATGTGTGTGGGTTTATCTCTGGGCTTTCTATCCTGTTCCATTGATCTATATTTCTGTTTTTTGTGCCAGTACCATACTGTCTTAATTACTGTACCTTTGTAGTATAGTCTGAAGTCAGGGAGCCTGATTCCTCCAGCTCCATTTTTCGTTCTTAAGATTGCTTTGGCTATTCGGGGTCTTTTGTGTTTCCATACAAATTGTGAAATTTTTTGTTCTGGTTCTGTGAAAAATGCCAGTGGTAGTTTGATAAGGATTGCACTGAATCTGTAGATTGCTTTGGGTAGTACAGCCATTTTCATAATGTTGATTCTTCCAATCCAAGAACATCGTATATCTCTCCATCTGTTTGTATCATCTTTCATTTCTTTCATCAGGGTCTTATAGTTTTCTGCATACAGGTTTTTTGTCTCCTTAGGTAGGTTTATTCCTAGATATTTTATTCTTTTTGTTGCAATGGTAAATGGGAGTGTTTTCTTGATTTCACTTTCAGAATTTTCATCACTAGTGTATAGGAATGCCAGAGATTTCCGTGCATTAATTTTGTATCCTGCTACTTTACCAAATTCAATGATTAGCTCTAGTAGTTTTCTGGTAGCATGTTTAGGATTCTCTATGTACAGTATTATGTCATCTGCAAACAGTGACAGCTTTACTTCTTCTTTTCTGATTTGGATTCCTTTTATTTCTTTTTCTTCTCTGATTACTGTGGCTAAAACTTCCAAAACTATGTTGAATAATAGTGGTGAGAGTGGGCAACCTTGTGTTGTTCCTGATCTTAGTGGAAATGGTTTCAGTTTTTCACCATTGAGGACAATGTTGGCTGTGGGTTTGTCATATATGGCCTTTATTATGTTGCGGAAAGTTCCCTCTATGACTACTTTCTGCAGGGTTTTTATCATAAATGGGTGATGAATTTTGTCGAAAGCTTTCTCTGCATCTATTGAGATGATCATATGGTTTTTCTCCTTCAATTTGTTAATATGGTGTATCACATTGATTGATTTGTGTATATTGAAGAATTATTGCATTCCTGGAATAAACCCCACTTGATCATGGTGTATGATCCTTTTAACGTGCTGTTGGATTCTGTTTGCTAGTATTTTGTTGAGGATTTTTGCATCTATGTTCATCAGTGATTTTTGCCTGTAGTTTTCTTTCTTTGTGACATCTTTCTCTGGTTTTGGTATCAGGGTGATGGTGGCCTCGTAGAATGAGCTTGGGAGTGATCCTCCCTGTGCTATATTTTGGAAGAGTTTGAGAAGGATAGGTGTTAGCTCTTCTCTAAATGTTTGATAGAATTTGGCTGTGAAGCCATCGGGTCCTGGGCTTTTGTTTGTTGGAAGATTTTTAATCACAGTTTCAATTTCAGTGCGTCCGATTGGTCTGTTCATATTTTCTATTTCTTCCTGGTTCAGTCTCGGCAGGTTGTGGAATTCTAAGAATTTGTCCATTTCTTTCAGGTTGTCCATTTTATTGGCATAGAGTTGCTTGTAGTAATCTCTCATGATCCTTTGTCTTTCTGCAGTGTCAGTTGTTACTTCTCCTTTTTCATTTCTAACTCTATTGATTTGAGTCTTCTCCCTTTTTTTCTTGATGAGTCTGGCTAATGTGTTATCAATTTTGTTTATCTTCTCAAAGAACTAGCTTTTAGTTTTATTGATCTTTACTATCTTTTCCATCATTTCTCTTTCATTTATTTCTCATCTGATCTTTATTTCTTTCCTTCTGCTAACTTTTGGGTTTTTTGTTCTTCTTTTTCTAATTGCTTTAGGTGCAAGTTTAGGTTATTTATTTGAAATGTTTCCTGTTCCTTAAGTAGGATTGTATTGCTATAAACTTCCCTCTTAGACTGCTTTTGCTGCATCTCATAGGTTTTCAGTCATCGTGTCTCCATTGTCATTTGTTTCTAGGTATTTTTTTGATTTCCTCTTTCATTTCTTCAGTGACCACTTCGTTATTAAGTAGTGTATTCTTTAGCCTCCATGTGTTTGTATTTTTTAACAGATCTTTTCCTGTAATTGATATCTAGTCTCATAGCGTAGTTGTCGAAATGATGCTTGATACAATTTCAATTTTCTTAAATTTACCAAGGCTTGATTTGTGACCCAAAATATGATCTATCCTGGAGAATGTTCCATGAGTACTTGAAAAAAATGTGTATTCTGTTGTTTTGGGATGGAATGTCCTATAAATATCAATTAAGTCCATCTTGTTTAATGTATCATTTAAAGCTTGTGTTTCCTTATTTATTTTCATTTTGGATTATCTGTCCATTGGTGAAAGTGGGGTGTTAAAATCCCCTACTATGAATGTGTTACTGTTGATTTCCCCTTTTATGGCTGTTAGTATTTGCCTTATGTATTGAGGTGCTCCTATGTTGGTTGCGTAAATATTTACAATTGTTATATCTTCTTCTTGGATCGATCCCTTGAACATTATGTAGTGTCCTATGTCTCTTGTACTAGTCTTTATTTTAAAGTCTATTTTGTCTGATATGAGAATTGTTACTTCACCTTTCTTTTGATTTCAATTTGCATGGAATATCTTTTTCCATCCCCTCACTTTCAGTCTGTATGTATCCCTATGTCTGAAGTGGGTCTCTTGTAGACAGCATATATACAGGTCTTGTTTTTGTATCCATTCAGCCGGTCTGTGTATTTTGGTGGGAGCATTTAATCCATTTACATTTTAGGTAATTATCGATATGTATGTTCCTATTCCCATTTTCTTAATTGTTTTGGGTTTGATATTGTAGGTCTTTTCCTTCTCTTGTGTTTCTTGCCTAGAGAAGTTCCTTTAGCAGTTGTTGTAAAGCTGGTTTGGTGGTGTTGAACTCTCTCAGCTTTTGCTTGTCTGTAAAGGTTTTAATTTCTCCATCAAATCTGAATGAGATCCTTGCTGGGTAGAGTAATCTTGTTTGTAGGTTTTTCTCCTTCATCACTTTAAATATGTCCTGCCAGTCCCTTCTGTCTTGCAGAGTTTCTGCTGAAAGATCAGCTGTTAACCTTATGGGGATTCCCTTGTGTGTTATTTGTTCTTTTTCCCTTGCTGCTTTTAATATGTTTTCTTTGTATTTAATTTTTGATAGTTTGATTAATATGTGTCTTGGTGTGTTTCTCCTTAGATTTATCCGGTAAGGGACTCTCTGTGCTTCCTGGACTTGATTAACTATTTCCTTTCCCATATTAAGGAAGTTTTCAACTATAATCTCTTCAAATATTTTCTCAGTCCCTTTCTTTTTCTCTTCTTCTTCTGGGACCCCTATAATTCGAATATTGGTGCATTTAATGTTGTCCCAGAGGTCTCTGAGACTGTCCTCAGTTCTTTTCACTCTTTTTTCTTTATTCTGCTCTGCAGTAGTTGTTTCCACTATTTTATCTTCCAGATCACTTATCCATTCTTCTGCCTCAGTTATTCTGCTATTGATCCCTTCTGGAGTATTTTTAATTTCATTTATTGTGTTGTTCATTGTTGCTTGTTTCCTCCTTAGATCTTCTAGGTCCTTGTTAAATGTTTCTTGCCTTTTCTCTATTCTATTTCCAAGATTTTGGATCATCTTTACTATCATTATTCTGAATTGTTTTTCAGGTAGACTGCCTCTTTCCTCTTCATTTGTTAGGTCTGGTGGGTGTTTACCTTGTTCGTTCATCTGCTGTGTGTTTTTGTGCCTTCTCACTTTGCTTATCTTACTGTGCTTGGGGTCTCCTTTTTGCAGGCTGCAGGTTTGTAGTTCCCATTGTTTTTTGGTGTCTGTCTCCAGTGGCCTAAGTTGGTTCAGTCGGTTGTGTAGGCTTCCTGGTGGAAGGGACTAGTGCCTGTGTTATGGTGGATGAGGCTAGATCTTGTCTTTCTGGTGGGCAGGTCCATGTCTGGTGGTGTGTTTTGGGATGTCTGTGGGCTTATTATGATTTTAGGCAGCCTCTCTGCTAATGGGTGGGGTTGTGTTCCTCTTTTGCTAGTTGTTTGGCATAGGGTGTCCAGCACTGTAGCTTGGTGGTTGTTAAGTGAAGCTGGGTCTTGGTGTTGAGATGGAGATCTCTGGGGGATTTTCACCATTTGATATTATGTGGAGCTTGGAGGTCTCTTGTGGACCAGTGTCCTGAAGTTGGCTGTCCCACCTCAGAGGCACAGCACTGACTCCTGGCTGGAGCACCAAGAGCCTTTCATCCACACGGCTCAGAATAAAAGGGAGAAAAAGTAGAGAGAGAGAGAGAGAGAGAGAGAGAGAGAGAGAGAGAGAGAGAGAGAGAGAGAGAGAGGGAGGGAGGGAGGGAGGGAGGGAGGGAGAGAGAGAGAGAGAGAGAGAGAGAGAGAGAGAGAGAGAAAGAAAGAAAGAAAGAAAGAAAGAAAGAAAGAAAGAAAGAAAGAAAGAAAGAAAGAGGATAAAATAAAATAAAGATAAAATAAAATAAAGTTATTAAAATAAAAAATAATTATTAAGAAAAAAAAAATTTTTTAAGTAAAGAAAAACAAAAGGACAGAACCCTAGGACAAATGGTGAAAGCAAAGCTATACAGACAAAATCTCACACAGAAGCATACACATACACACTTACAAAATGAGGAAAAGGGAAAAAAATAATATATCTTGCTCTCAAAGTCCACCTCATCAATTTGGGATGATTTGTTGTCTATTCAGTCATTCCACAGATGCAGGTACATCAAGTTGCTTGTGGAGATTTAATCTGCTGCTCCTGAGGCTGCTAGGAGAGATTTCCCTTTCTCTTCTTTTTTCCCACAGCTCCCGGGGTTCAGCTTTGGATTTGGCCCCGCCTCTGCATGTAGGTCGCCGGAGGGCATCTGTTCTTCGCTCAGACAGGACGGGGTTAAAGGAGCAGCTGACTCGGGGGCTCTGTCTCGCTCAGGCTGGAGGGGAGGGAGGGGCACGGAGTGCAGGGCGATCCCGCGGCAGCAGAGGCCATTGTGACGTTGCACCAGCCTGAGGCGTGCCGTACATTCTCCCGGGGAAGTTGTCCCTGGATCACAGGACCCTGGCAGTGGCGGGCTGCACAGGCTCCCCGAAGGGGAGTGTGAATAATGACCTGTGCTCGCACACAGGCTTCTTGGTGGCGGCAGCAGCAGCCTTAACGTCTCATGCTCGTCTCTGCGGTCCGTGCTGATAGCTGCGGCTCGCGCCCATCTCTGGAGCTCCTTAAGTGGCTCTCTGAATCCCCTCTCCTCGCGCACCAGAAAACAAAGAGGCAAGAGAAAGTCTCTTGCCTCTTCGGCAGGTCCAGACCTTTTCCCGGACTCCCTCCCGGCTAGCCGTGGTGCACTAACCCCCTGCAGGTTGTGTTCACGCTGCCAACCCCAGTCTTCTTCCGGTGCTCCAACCGAAGCCCGAGCCTCAGCTCCCAGCCCCGACCACCCTGGGGGGTGAGCAGACAAGCCTCTCGGGCTGGTGAGTGCCAGTCGGCACCGATCCTCCGTGCAGGAATCTCTCCGCTTTGCCCTCCGCATCCCTGTTGCTGTGCTCTCCTCCGTGGCTCCAAAGCTTCCCCCTCCGCCATCTGTAGTCTCTGCCCACGAAGGGGCTTCTAGTGTGTGGAAACCTTTCCTCCTTCACAGCTCCCTCCCACTGGTGCGGGTCCCATCCCTATTCTTTTGTCTCTGTTTATTCTTTTTTCTTTTGCCCTACCCAGGTACGTGGGGACTTTCTTGCCTTTTAGGAGGTCTGAGGTCTTCTGCCAGCATTCAGCAGGTGTTCTGTAGGAGTTGTTCCACGTGTAGATGTATTTCTGGTGTACCTGTGGGGAGGAAGGTGATCTCCACGTCTTACTCTTCCGCCATCTTCCTCAACCGCTAATAATCTAATTTTAATTTAATTATCTCTGTAAAGACTCTATCTCCACATCACATTCAGATGTACTAGGTTAGGACTTTAACACATGAATTTTGAGGAGCCTGTCCAACCCATAACAACTACTTACATTTCTATCACAGTACTTCTCTTATTGTGTAATAGTAGTTTACTTGTCTTTCTTCACAATTAGACTTTAAGATAATTTGAACACAGACTAGTCATTCACTAAATATCAAGGGTATGAGTGAATATATTCTCTGAAGAAAAATCACAGATCTTAACACCTAGCTTCAGCCTTTCCTACAGTACTTCTTAAAAATAAGCAGACAACCTCCTGCTTCAAAACTCCATCTAAACCTAAGCACCCCTTTTCTAGGCTTTTCCTACCTTTTACCATGTTGTAGTGAATTTATGAATGAGTGAATCTGAGGTCCTTGTTAACACTGCAAGGGCAGGGCCCTGAGTTAATGTTCATCTTTATACTCCCAGTATCTGTTGCCTTGTTTGGAGCATAATAAATGTTCAATGTTTATTTTTTTATTTTTATTTATTTATTTATTTATTTTTATTTTTTTTTTTTTGCGGTACGCTGGCCTCTCACTGTTGTGGCCTCTCCCTTTGCAGAGCACAGGCTCCGGACGCTCAGGCTCAGCGGCCATGGCTCACGGGCCCAGCCGCTCCGCGGCATGTGGGATCCTCCCGGACCGGGGCACGAACCCGCGTCCCCTGCATTGGCAGGCGGACTCTCAACCACTGCACCACCAGGGAAGACCCTGTTCAATGTTTATTGAACTGACAGAAACCAACAGAATTATGACCCAGACCAAAGAAGTAAAGACAAAAATCATTTCCACATGAATATCTTTGGAATGGCTGCAACCTCCTTGACTCCAGGACACAAAGATCTTTCACTGTTGTCCATTTAATCAGCTTAACCTTCACACTCTAGCTGCCTCCTATCACTGTGTCCCATGAGAAGTGGAAGTCAAGTTACATTCAAAGCGAAGTGAAATTACTTAAGGTCTGGTCCCTGTTGTCAGTTCCCAGGAAAAGAAACAGTGTCACATTTCACTATCTGTATGGTACAACAACAATAAAATAAATAATTCCCTTACTTTGGATCCTAAGGCTGCAGTGGCATAGGATTTTTGTGGGAAGATGCATTTGTAAGAGAATTTGGCAACACAGGAAGTGCTGCAATCCACAGTTTTAATGACATCTTGGCAACTTCTAAATTCCCATTCCAGATGTTCCAGTAGGGGGGTGGTGAGGGTGTCTTCCAGTAGTGGACATTTTTTGCCTTGGAAATTCAGCAAATACCATAGCAGTGTGTAGTTTATCCTCATCTCCAGATAGATATGCTAAAAGGAATGCTTCACTTGGCACAAATTTGAGGACACTCATTATACTAGGAGAAATCATGCATCACAATAAAAAGAAATGTCAGATTTCACTTAATATCGACAACTTGCCTTAAGATATATTTTTATCCTAGACTCCTTCTGTGAAGCCTGCAGTCTTGAGAGAGTAAACGAACAAAGAAATAAGAGTATAGATACATACCAGGCAATAAAATCTTACTTAAAATATCAGAGACACTTTAGCTCTTTATAGAAGCTAAAGCAGCTTGGGCATCCCCCCCGTATGTGGATAAAATGTGTGCTGAATCCTGAACAGTCTTTCAATTTGCTATTGAATGATAGAGTTTTGATTTTCTGTTTCTTTTCTTTTCAGTAAAATTTAACAACCTATTATGACATTAAAATTGTTCTCTTCACAATTTCTATGGTGCCATCCTTGATTTTATGCTATAGGATCTCCTTATGGTTGATTTTGTAATTTAAAATTAAAAACTTCTTTTCAACTAAGCCTTAATGGAGACAGTTTCAAGTCTTGCCTAACTTTGAATATGGCTCTTCAGGAGGTCTCAGGAGATTTTGCCCCAAGACATTCTCTCCTGATGTGTCTCTGCAGTTTAGGATTATATTTATGCAGGCTTATATTCATATTTGAGCTAACCAATAACTCAGTAATGTTTTTACTGATCTTACTTTTAAAAAGGAGAGCTTAATTGGCAAAAAGAGATTGGTTCTGTCTGGGTGTATTTGATAAGGTAGCCCCTTAGGAAAGATCATTCGGCCCTAATTGGAAAAAGGAATAGGTCTTATTGCTGTCCCCTTAAGCTGTTTCTGCTTATCTTATCATGAGGGTGGTGGTGGAGCTCTGTGTTTAGGCATAAGGTTGACCTGAATTTCATGGAATCATATGCGGTCTGGGGGACCAATAAGAGACTGTTGCTAGGGAGACATTGCAATGTACTCTAATTAAATCAGAGTTGACATAAATGTTTTAAAAAGAGGAGGAGAGGAAATTCTATTTGTGCATTTCTATCACTCTCTCTACCTCCTTCCCTCTCCCCCTTTCTCTGCCTCCCTCCCATGCTCTTAGATTTAGGTAGTCTATGTGTTTCTGATTATAGTACTATTATTTTTACCTCTTGTTTACCTAGAACTGTTTTTTTTTGTTTATTTTTGTTTTTTTCGCTGTCTGTCTTACATTCATAAGTCACACTTTTCATTCTGTTGCTGAAAGCTTGGCCCCTATGCACCGGTGTTGAATCGAATCTCGGAGACAGAGTTTTGGGTGAAGTAGAAAAGAATAGCTTTATTGCTTTGCCAGGCAAAGGGGGACACAGTGGGTTCCTGCCCCAAAAAACTATGTGTCCCCACCTGAGAGGGTTTAATGAGGAGTTGTATAGCAATGTTTAAGGGCGGGGTTCCTGATAAGATTAGGGTGTGTGCGGGGCCTTCACTCCTCTCATCTGGTCTCAGGTAATTTTCTTGATGAGCTTCCCTGGTTCCTTTAATGTAGGCTCAGATGGTCCTTCTTTGGTATAAAGAATGATGACATCTTAAAGAGCTTAAAGACGTTGTTATTTGTATCCCTTGAGGTGGAACAAAGATCCGGTCCAAAGGCTACATTATTGTTTCCTAGCTGCCCCTCCCCCATCCCTGCATCTCCTCCTTTCCCTGTTGGTTAGAATCTGCCCTTTCAAACCCAGGGCAAGTCATGGTGGTCAGAGTCTGTTTCCTACAAGAAACGAGGGACAGAAAGGCTTCCATGCCCAGGAGCCACAAAGGATCCTGCTGGGTTTTAATTCTAGCTACTCTATCACCTTCTACCAACAAAATCACTATCTCTCAATCCATCATGGATAAACTGCTAGTGATTCTGTTAGTAAGAAATCTAAAATCATAAAAATATTTCATCAAATATCAAGGGTTCAAGGTGATAGGAATAAAGTGGTCTACATCAAGGCAGCAGTCTTCGGAAAAAGTCTGGACAGGATCCCAGAAACTGAAATATCTGATAGTATGTCTAGCCACAGGGTAACACACTTGTGCAGAATTCTACTTAATAGGAATAAACAGAAACTCCTAAAATATGCCAAGTTATACAAAAACCTCAAAATAATACAATGCCTATGGCTCAATGATTATTTGTTGACTACAAATGAATAGGAAATTAGTCTTTGCCCTTCAGGAAAAATAATACAGTGTGGGTCCTTTAAGCAGTTCAAGAATGAGTTAGAGGAATCATAAATTTATGAAAACTTCAATGGTTAGAGAAAATTCATGCTCATGCCCAACCACAATCCCTCATATACTCACAAATCCTATATTCCATTAAGAGATTATCTCCCTATTCCTACTGTGAATGATGTTGAATCTTTAATTAAGCTAAGTATTAAAAGATGAATTCTTTGTTGAATTTTGACATGCTTAAAAATTTTTCCATGATACAGAAGAAACTCTGTGTCACTTACCCTAATTTCTTGTCTGTGCTTTGACTAATGTTTTAATACATTGCTATGCATTTGTAGTAACAGATCAGATAATCCAAAAAAATTAAAAATGAATTCTCAGTTTTATTAATATTTACTTTAAATTAACTCTCTTTCTAAGCCAAGAGACTGGCGCAACATAAATAAAGCTATTTATTGCTGATGATAAGGCCAAATTAGTTCTGTCCACTATTCCACTATGTTGATAGGTGCCTTTGTCTTTCCAACAAATGATTCCGTTCCCTGAGCACAGTTAGTAAGAGTTACTGATGTAGCTGCCCCTCCTTGAGCCAAGGCCTGGGATGAGCTCATTCTTAATCCCATTGAAACCATTTTCTCATTTTTTGTGGGTCCTAGCTCCTGTGGACTCAGAGTGTATAAGCCTGGCTCCTGGCTGTGAACGGAAGGACAGATCAGCCACGATATGCAGCCTGACTTCCTTTGATTTCAGAGTGGGTATTCACAATGTAAGAGCAAAAGGTCTCGAGAAAAAACAGTTTAGGGCTTTTTAAAAATTTTTTATTGGAGTATAGCTGATTTACAATGCTGTGCTAGTTTCAGGTGTATAGCAAAGTGAATCAGTTTTACATATACATATATCCACTATCCACTATTTTTTTAGTTTTTTTTCCCATATAGTTCATTATAGAGTATTGAGTAGAGTCCCCTGTGCTATACAGTAGGTCCTTATTAGTTATCTATTTTATATATAGTAGTACCACAATCATAGTGGGGAACTTTAA
Organism: Lagenorhynchus albirostris; assembly: GCF_949774975.1. Classification (NCBI taxonomy): domain Eukaryota; kingdom Metazoa; phylum Chordata; class Mammalia; order Artiodactyla; family Delphinidae; genus Lagenorhynchus; species Lagenorhynchus albirostris. The sequence continues at coordinate 22,303,309 of NC_083111.1, forward strand.
CACCCCACTTTCACCAATGGAAGGATCATCCAAAATGAAAATAAATAAGGAAACACAAGCTTTAAATGACACATTAAACAAATGAAATTAATTGATATTTATAGGACATTCCATTCAAAAACAACAGAATACACTTTCTTCTCAAGTGCTCATGGAACGTTCTCCAGGATAGATCATATCTTGGGTCACAAATCAAGCCTTGGTAAATTTCAGAAAATTGAAATTATGTCAAGTTTCTTTTCTGAACACAATGCTATGAGACTAGATATCAATTACAGGAAAAAAAAACTGTAAAAAATACAAACACATGAAGGCTAAACAATACACTACTAAAGAACCAAGAGATCACTGAAGAAATCAAAAAGGAAATTAAAAAATACCTAGAAACAGATGACAATGAAAACACGACCACCCAAAAACTCTGGGATGCAGCAAAACCAATTCTAAGAGGGAAGTTTATAGCAATAATCCTACCTCAAGGAACAAGAAACATCTCAAACAACATAATCTTACACCTAAAGCAATTAGAGAAAGAAGAACAAGAAAACCCCAAAGTTAGCAGAAGGAAATAAATCGTAAAGATCTGATCAGAAATAAGTGAAAAAGAAATGAAGAAAACAATAGCAAAGATCAATAAAACTAAAGGCTGTTTCTTTGAGAAGATAAACAAAATTGATAAACCATTAGCCAGATTCATCAAGATAAAAAGGGAGAAGACTCAAATCAATATAATTAGAAATGAAAAAGAAGTTAACAACTGACACTGCAGAAATAAAAAGGATCATGAGAGATTACTACGAGTAACTATATGCCAGTAAAATGGACAACCTGGAAGAAATAGACAAATTCTTAGAAAAACACAACCTTCCAAAACTGAACCAGAAAGAAATAGAAAATATAAACAGACCATTCCTTAGCACTGAAATTGAGACTGTGATTAAAAATCTTCCAACAAACAAAAGCCCAGGACCAGATGGCTTCACAGGTGAATTCTATCAAACATTTAGAGAAGAGCTAACACCCATCCTTCTCAAACTCTTCTAAAATATAGCAGAAGGAAGAATACTCTGAAACTCATTCTATGAGGCCACCATCACCCTGATACCAAAACCAGACAAAAATGTTACAACAAGAGAAAACTACAGGACAATATCTCTGATGACCATAGATGCAAAAATCCTCAACAAAATACTAGCAAACAGAATCCAACAGAACATTAAAAGGATCATACACCATGTCAAAGTGGGGTTTATCCCAGTAATGCAAGTATTTTTCAATATACACAAATCAATCAATGTGATACACCATATTTTCAAATTGAAGGACACAAACCATATGATCATCTCAACAGATGCAGAAAACGCTTTTGACAAAATTCAATACCCATTTATGATAAAAATCTCTTCAGAAAGTAGGTGCAGAGGGAACTTACCTCAACATAATTAAGGCCATATATGACAAACCCCCAGCCAACATTTTTCTCAATTGTGAAAAACTGAAACCATTTCCTCAAAAAAAAAAGGAGCAAGACAAGTTTGTCTACTCTCATCACTATTATTCAACATAGTTTTGGAAGTTTTAGCCACAGCAGTGAGAGAAGAAAAAGAAATAAAAGGAATCCAAATAGGAAAATAAGTAAAACTGTCACTATTTGCAGATGACATGATACTATACATAGAGAATCCTAAATATGCTACCAGAAAACTACTAGAGCTAATCAATGAATTTGGTAAAGTAGCAGGATACAAAATTAATGCACAGACATCTCTTGCATTCGTATACACTAATGAGGACACATCTGAAACACTCCCATTTACCATTGCAACAAAAAAATAAAATACCTAGGAATAAACCTACCTAATGAGAAAAAAGACCTGTATGCAGAAAACTATAAGACCCTGATGAAAGTAATTAAAGATGATACAAATAGATAGAGAGATTACCATGTTCCTGGATTGGAAGAATCAACATTATGAAAATGACTGTACTACCCAAAGCAATCTACAGATTCAATGCAACCCCTATCAAACTACCAATGGCATTTTTCACAGAACTAGAACAAAAAGTTTCACAGTTTGTATGGAAACACAAAAGACCCTGAGTAGCCAAAGCAATCTTGAGAAAAAAGATGGAGCTGGAGGAATCAGGCTCCCTGACTTCAGACTATGCTACAAAGGTACAGTAATCAAGACAGTATGGTACTAGCACAAAAACAGAAATATAGATCAATGGAACAGGATAGAAAGCCCAGAAATAAACCCACACACATATGTTCACCCTATCTTTGATAAAGGAGGTAAGAATATACAATGGAGAAAAGACAGCCTTTTCAATAAGTGGTGCTGGGAAAACTGGAAAGCTACATGTGAAAGAATGAAATTAGAACACTCCATAACACCATACACAAAAATCAACTCAAAATGGATTAATGACTAAAATGTAACACCAGACTCTATAAAACTCTTAGAGGAAAACATAGGCAGAACACTCTATGATATAAATCACAGCAAGATCCTTTTTGACCCACCTCCTAGAGAAATGGAAATAAAAACAACAATAAACAAATAGGACCTAATGAAACTTAAAAGCTTTTGCACAGAAAAGGAAACCATAAACAAGACAAAAAGACAACCCTCAGAATGGGAGAATATATTTGCAAACCAAGTAACTGACAAAGGATTAACCTCCAAAATATACAAGCAGCTCATGCAGCTCAATATCAAAAAAAAAACACACAGCCCAATCCAAAAGTGGGCAAAACATCTAAATAGACATTTGTCCAAAGAAGATATATAGATTGCAAACACATGAAAGGGTGCTCAACATCAGTAATCATCAGAGAAATGCAAATCAAAAGTACAATTAGGTATCACCTCACACCAGTCAGAATGGTCCTCATCAAAAAATCTAGAAACAATAATACTGGAAAGGGTGTGGAGAAAAAAAACCCTTGCACTGTTGGTGGGAATGTAAATTGATACAGCAACTATGGAGAACAATATGGAGGTTCCTTAAAAAACTAAAAATAGAACTACCATATGACCCAGAAGTCCCACTACCTGGCATATACCCTGAGAAAACCATAATTCAAAAAATTCCTGTACCACAATATTCACTGCAACACTATTTACAATAGCCAGGATATGGAAGCAACCTAAGTGTCCATCGACAGATGAATGAATAAAGAAGATGTGGCACACATATACAATGGAACATTACTCAGCCATAATAAGAAACGAAATTGAGTTATTTGTATTGAGGTGGATGGACCTATAGTCTGTCATACAGAGTGAATGAATTAAATGAGAAAGAGGAAAACAAATGCCATATGCTACCACATATATATGGAATCTAAAAAAAGGTTCTGAAGAACCTAGGGGGAGAAGAGGAATAAAGACACAGATGTAGAATTGGACTTAGGAACATGGGGAGGGGGAAGGGTAAACTGATATGAAGTGAGAGAGTGGCATTGATATATATACATTACCAAATGTAAAATAGATAGTTAGTGGGAAGTATTCACATAGCACAGGGAGATCAGCTCCGTGCTTTGTGACCACCTGGAGGGGTGGGATAGGGAGGGTAGGAGGGAGACGCAAGTGGGAGGCGATATGGGGTATATGTATAGTTATAGCTGATTCACTTTGTTATACAGCAGAAACTAACTCAACTTTGTAAAACAATTATACTCCAATAAAGATGCTAATATATATATATATATATATATATATATATATACTTTGCCACAGATATAATTTAATTAACTTGCTATTTTGCTATCTTGCATTCACTGTTCATTCCCGTCATATTTATTTGATAAGTATGGACATCTTTGTCTTTGGGAATTATGTTCTCTGAGTTAGCATTATGGAAATGCAGAGTGACCCTGCCTTGGTTTATTGGGTCATGTCAAAGATTGAAAGGTCCCAGATGGCTGCACGATCTTGCAGTATGCAGGTCTGTTGCTCAGAGACCATATTGATCTTTTCCAGCCTCTTTGCAGATGGCCTCCATCTACTTTCTGGTGATTGATTATAGTTATTTACAGCATTAAGTGGTTAGAAGCTTTACCTTGTCTTCAATATTTATAAAGTTAAAAATCTAATCATTTGAGCTTAAAACACTTTATGGAATTTCTTTTTTATGCCGATAGCAGCCTATCACTAGGAACGTCTGCTCGTTTAGTCTGGCCAATTTTGAATATGGTTAAACAGACATATATTTTCCTACTTTAATATAAGTACAATGTGATTATCAAAACCAACTGGTCTGTATTAACCGAAGTCACTTTGCTTCTTTCTTGACATGTGTGCCTCACCCACCTCTTTGTCTTCAAAAAGCTTCAGCTAGAATGGCTTTTCTCAAGATGATTCTGTTTCAAACATTAAAACCGTTCCACTTGTGGAAAATAACAGAAGACTTAATAGTACCTCAGTGCTTTGATGTCTGGTCCCTAAAGGTCAAGTTGGACAGTGTAGTCAATAACTGGATAGCTAGTCCAATGAGGACACTGTCTCCTCTCCCTCTCTTGTGGTCCTGGTGGAGGAGTTCACTAAATTAGTATGCTGCTGCAGTCAGTCAAGTGGAAGCCTAAACACAATTCATGTTTTCTGATTACAGTGCTCAATGATGAAATGCCTGTTATAAATATAGTTCTGTCTAATATTTTAAAGTAGATTAAAAGAATCAGATGGAGGCAGACTTGAAAAGGCCAGCTTTTTATTAGATCTGTGAAAGATCCCATTTAAGTGGATACTTCAGCAATACTTTCCTTAGCTTGCCATGTCTGAGAGAGGGGGACTTTTAAGACCCTAATGAACCTTGACTTCTCTGAGGTTTCCAGGAGAATGGAGATGCGATGGGAGTTTTCATAAAAAATAATGGTAATAGATACGAGGTGCTTATTTTGTGCCATTGATCTCAGTGACAGATAGGTACAGGGCAGGGCAGGGGATGGGGGGGCTCTTACTTTTCTTATCCATGGTAATGACCCTATTATGTAGGTATTATTATTTTAAATAAGATGAGTATATTTGTTATCAAACCAAACGTGGGTCTGCTCACCCACACGCAGTAAAGCCAATCCACTGATACTGGGCTGTGGTGAAGGAAAGTGCCACATTTATTGCAGGGCGCCATGCATGGAGTGCAGGCAGCCAGGGATCAAAAAACCCGAATTCCCTGATGGCTTTTGGGGAAAGGTTTTTAAGACAGGGTGAGGGAGGGGGGTTTGTGGGGTGTGTGATCAGCTCGTGGACCTTCTTCTGATTGGTTGGTGGTGAGATAATCTGGAGTCAACATCATCAACCTTCTGGTTCCAACTAGTCTGAGGTCTACATGCTTGTGGGCAAAATAGAGTTAACTTCTTCTACCTGGTAGGGGTTTCAGTATCTGCAAAACAGCTCAAAACCAGAATATTATCTATAGCCTTTGAGGAGGAACTAAAGCCTTGACTTTAATGGCCGAACAATTATTATTTTATCTTGCTTGAGCGTTTTGCTTCATTTCTGCATTTTCTCATTTCTCTGATTAAATTTATTATTTGGAACTCGGGGAAGGCCTAGGAGGCTAAAGTTTTTCTACAGACAAAAAGCAGGCAGAGGACATGGGGGTTCTATTAAAGATGAGAAGGACCCTGTCAGGCTCCTGGGCATGGAAGCCTTTCCGTGTCCCCCTTTTCTTGTTTGTAGGAAATATGCTTCAGCCTCTTTGAGTTCCTTCCCTGAGTTCCAAAGGGCAGGTTCAGACAGTTGCTAATCAGGGAAGGGAGGGGATGCAGAGACAAAGGAGGAGCAGTCAAAAAACGATAGTGGGTCTTCCCCACTATTGTTGGCGCAGTGGTTGAGAGTCCTCCTGCCGATGCAGGGGACGCAGGTTCGTGCCCCAGTCCGGGAAGATCCCATATGCCGCGGAGCGGCTGGGCCGGTGAGCCATGGCCGCTGAGTCTGCGCGTCCAGAGCCTGTGCTCCGCAACGGGAGAGGCCACAACAATGAGAGGCCCGCGTACCGCAAAAAAAAAAAAAAAAAAAAAGTGGAGTCTTGGGGCAGGGTCCTAGTTCCGCCTCAAGATATACACATAACAATACTTCTGAGCTCTTCTGCAGAACTAAACCCCCCTCAAAATGGAAGATGTTAGCTACTTGACGCATTCTTCAATCCAGAGAGGTCACAGTTTGATAACCTCGAGAACCACAAAAGTGCATCAGGAGATCACCTGAGACCAGAGTAAAGGAGTGCTGGACCTGTACACACCCTGATCCTTATCAGCAACTCCACCCTTGAACCATTGCTATAAAACTCCTACCAAATCCCCCTGGGGTTGGGACACACAGTATTTGAGGGCACTAGCCTGCTGTGTCCCCTTTGCCTGGTGAAGCAATAAAGCTATTCTTTTCTATTTCACCCAAAACTCTGTCTCCAAGATTCGATTCAGCACGGGTGTACAGAGGCCGAGTTTTCAGCACCACTATCCTGGCAAGGCCCCATTATGTTTCTGCTTGGTTACATATTCAGGCACACACTTTTCAAACGATTTGTTAAGGTCTATGCAGCTAAGAAGCAGTTGATTGAGCCAGGATCAAACCCAGGCAGTTTGAAGGCAAAGCCAGAGCTCCTAACCACCACCATCACACTGTACCTTGCAGGAATGGTGACTCATGTCTGTCTGGACCTTATCCAAGAGCAAAAAATCTTTTTAGCAAAGCTCCTGTGTAATCATCAGGAAACGTCAGCGACTCCCATCACTCCACTCACCTCATCATCAGTCCCTTGATGCTTTGGTGACAGCAGCCTCCATCAAATATTTTGCTAACCCAAAATATGGGTCTGAGGACTTAGTTAGGGCAGCAGCAACAGGCCTCCCAATGGAGAGGCTGGAATAGGTTTCCAAACCATGACTGTAGAGTAGGCTTGTCATTCCCTCTCCTGTATGAACAATGACCATGAGGTCTTACATTTCCACATTCCCATTCATTTATACATTTTAATTCAGTTACAGTCATCTCACCTTCCTAGATGCCCCTAATCTTCTCCCATGAAAAATATAGAGATGATTAATATCTTTAAGGCACTAAGAGAGATGCTGGGAATTAGACAGTATCCAGTATTGGAGATTGGGCCACAGGGAGCACATTCCTATGGATTTAGTTCTCTTTCAGATTCTGTCAGTGTAATTTTTACTCCATAAAAGCTAACTCAGATGTGCTTCAAGCCAATGATTTTATTCTTTTTTTGTCTTCTGAAAACGTTGACTCCTTGAAACTCATGGAATAAAAACAATTTTAAATATTTTAGGATTCATTATTTATTTTGATCTCCTCTTATGCTGTAGAATTATGTCTTAGAGAATTTTGAGTTTAGTCAGTAAATAAATTAAACTCTAGAAAATATTTAGGCATAATACAATAAAAGAGACAGTGTGGATATATAACTAAAGTGTGGTCATAGTAGGTAGCACATACTGAGGGCTTATTCTGTGCCAGGCACTATACTAAACACTTTACATGTATTATCTCATTTAATATCCACAACCACCCACCCTATGAGGCAGATACTACTATTATCTCCTTTTAGCAGATGAGGAAATAGAGGCGCAGAGAGGTTAAGCAACTTGCCACAGAATACACAGCAATTAATTGCCAGAGATAACATTTGATCCTAGGCAATTAGGCCGAAGAGCCCATATTCTTATGTAGAGTGTTTACATTCATTTTAATTATTAGAGAACTCTTTTTCATTAATCTCATCTATCACCATAAAATTTTCATTGTAATATGTTTTCATGAGCTAGAGATAATGGTTTATTAATATAGTGTTTTAACTGGAATTTTTCTATTGGCTCAGTTTTTATTAGAAATGGAGTTTTCCTCATATTTCACCTCAGAGAATTAATCTCCCCAGCTAAATTTGAGTTAAATTTACATATTGTGTCTATTGTGAAAAATTTGGTCTTATCTCAAGGTCACTGTTATATCAATACAACCAGATCTGAAACATGCTTGAGCAGGAACATATTTCTGCCTGTTTAGCACAAAGTCCTAGAATGCCAATAAATAAATAAACAAATAGTTACAATTATAGAGTTTTAATTTTATATATAGTTACATATATATGTAATACACACATAATTTTTATAGAGACTTGTATAGTTAATTATAGCTATATATGCAAATGTAAGACAGGCTTCTATAACAGGCTAACAGGTTTCTCCCTGTGGGAGCTTAGGTGTTTTGTAAATAAAGTTTATTTTTTTTAATAATGCAAAACAGATTTATTTGCATGTACGACAATGAGGATTAGAATGCTAGATAAAAAGGAAAGCAGTCTTCTGTCAAATGCAGATCAAGATTAAGTAGCTGGTTTTGAGATCTTCTCTGTGGGAAGACTTGCTGTGTTACCTTCAGAAGTTAAATCTTTTTACCTGATGCTTCAGCAGGCTTTTAAAACAGGTCTTGATGCTGGGCTAGCTCCTCTAATTCCTTTTGACAGCCAAGATGGCTTCAAATGGATTTGGTCCACTGGCCACTATTTGCCAACCACTGATGTAGATGATGCTCTCCTGTATTCTGAATCAGAATATGCTTTTGTGAATTAGTCTCTATACTGCCTGCTTTATTGTATAGTAGGGTACTTCCAACTGCACATGGGAAAAAACAAAACCCAAACTGACTTTCTCAATGAAGGAAACTTATTATCTCATATAACTGGAAAGTCCAGGCATAAATTTAACATTAGGCCAGACTTAATCCAGGAATTCAACTAATACCATAAGGTATTTGTTTCTCTCCACCTCTTGGTTTAGTCTTCCGCTGGTTGGGTTTATCCTCAGGCTACCTGTAATGGTCCCTGACACTTCATTGCTTACTTCTTTCTGCCAGTAGTTCCAAGGGAAACGGCATCCATCAAAGTCCTGGGATTCATTGGAATCAAATCAATTTGGGAGATATGTATATTCCTGCACCAATCATTGTTGGAACAGGATAATTGGAATTATGCTAATGGATCAATAATGTGTCAGTGATCAAACTAATCCTCCTGATATATCCCTGAAATCAGGAATGGTGCCATTTCTGAATCATACAGACCAAGAATGGGCAAATAACACAGAACACTGAGAAAGAGTATGGTGTCAAATATCAATTGTATTTACTTCTTGCAACTGAATACAGTTTCTGTGAAAAGTCATATTAAAATTGTAGAATATGTAAGCAATGACTATCACCTCTTCTGTAAAACCAGTCCTGACCACTGAGGGAAATGACCACTTCATCCTCTGTGCCCCTACAGTTCTGTCCCCCCATCATATCATCACAACCCTAAATCCCTTGATAATATATATAGTTGTCCCCCCTTATTCATGGAGGATATGTGTCAATATCCCCAGTGGATACCTGAAACTGCAGATAGTACCAAACTCTATATATACTATGTTTTTTCCTATCCATACATACCTATCATAAAGTTTAATTAATAAATTAGGCATGGTAAGAGAATATCCAAATTGCCAACATCACTACTCTTGTGCTGTAGAGCCATTAAGTAATACAAGGCTTACTTGAACACAAGCCTTGCTGAAATACCATGACAGTCAATCGGATAACCCAGCCAGCTACTAAGTGACTAAAGTGTTGGATATGCTGGACAAAGGGATGAATTATATCCCTGGATGGGACAGAGGGGGGATGGTTCAAGACTTCATCACCATACTCAGAATGGCATGCAATTAAAAACTTACAAATTGTTTGTTTCTGGAATTTTCCATGTGATATTTTTGGAACTTGATAGACCTTGGGTAACTGAAACTGTGGGAAATGAAACCTCGGATAAGGGAGGGGGCTACTGAATATCTCCCCACCCATGGCTACCTCTTCCATGAGGGTAAAGTAGATATCATTTGTGTGTCTCCATTGATTTCATAATGTCTGACAAATAGTAGGACTCCTAATAAATATTTATTTCTTGAATAAATTATCTCTATTTCTAATCATATAATAAGCAACAATGTTAAAAGACATGAGATTACATTATAGAATGAACTCAGACTACCAGTTAGCTTAAGATCCTAAAATCAATATCACTGTCTCCTCTCCTCTTCCCCAAATACTCCAAATGGAGCTGGTCTTTGTTCAAAAGTTTTACATATTGTAGAGATTAAGTGACCCATAAGAAGAGAAATATAAAGAAATAGAAAGAGTAGTACAAAACCTGGGCCTTAGCAGCTAATTTGGGATTTTGGTGACACTGCTTAAAATCAACATTGAAGAGCTTATCAGAAATACAGGTTGCTAGACAGTCGTTGCATCTATAGAGTCTTATCAGTTGGCCCAATCAAACCACTTAATTCCTTCAAGGTATTATATTTTATTTTAGGAGCTAAAAACTGTGTCAGAAAGACCATTGGACAGAGATTTTAAAAAGCTAGGGTCCAGTCTTAAATACTGCACTTGATGTGTATATGATCTTGAGCAAATCAGTTAGTGCCCTTTTACTTTAGGTTCTTCATGAATAAAATGAAAAAAGGGGACCATGACATCCTTAAACTCCATTCTAGCTCAAATAACTCATAATCTTGCCATAGATCAAGGGTGTAGTACGTGTTCAGTAAACACTTATGTAGAGAAAAGAGAATAGAGATTTGAATATTTTTTAAATAAACTTTTTATTTTGGAATAATTTTAAATTTACAGAAAAATTTCAAATTTAGTACGGAGAGCTCCCATTCGCCCTATACCTAGTTTCCACTATTATTATTATCTTATGTTAGTATTGATATATTTATTACAACTGAGTGAACATTGATACTTTGTTACTAACTAAAGTTCATTCTTCATTTAGATTTCCTTAGTATTAAACTAATATCCTTTTTCTGTTTTGGGATCCCTTAGGCTCCTCTTGGCTACAATAGTTTCTCACACTGTCTGTTTTGATGACTTTGACAATTTTGAAAAATTCTGGTATTTTTTAAAATGTCTCTCAATTGAGATTTGTCTGCTGGTTTTCATATGAGTTCTGGGGATGAAGACCACAGAAGTGAATGTGCCAGTCTCATTACATCAAATGGAGGCTACATATTATCATGACTGTTGATGGTGACCTTGATCACCTGGCTGAGGTAATGATACTTGAGCCTTTTTTTATTCAAAAATTATTTTGTGCCTTCTGTGTGTCAGGTACTATGCTAGATGTTGAGCAAATAAAGATGATCCTTGCCCTCATTGAATGTACAGCTGAATAGGGAAACTTAACCAAATAACTTCACAATTAATTGTGTATATATCTATATCTACATCTACATCATCTATATCCATATCTAAAACAGGGACACCTAATTTAAACTGGTGGGTCAAGAAAGACCTCTCCAGGAAGTGATGTTAAAATGGAAATATAAATCATGAATAGAAGACTAGACAAAGAGATTTGCAAAGAGAGTTTAAGACAGAGAAAATTGCTTATCTGAACACCCTGCTGAGCTGCGTGGAAGAGAGAGAGAATGAGAGAAAGAGAGAGAGAGAGACAGAGAGAGAGAGAGAGACAGAGAGAGAGAGGCAGGAAATGACCTGAAATGAAAGTTGAAAGGTGACAGAGTTGATAAAGTTGAAAGCCTTAGCCTTTCTCTGAGCTTGATTAAAATTTGGACAGTTTCTTTTCGGACTACACATCCCTGACCTCTCTTTTCTTAGAACATTTACTTAAGAAAACTTGGAATTGTAAATTCTTTCTCTGATCCTTTGAATTGTAAATCACTTCACAACCCAGATATGTCTTTCTCAAGGACCCTGGGAACCATCCTTTTGAATTGTAATCATTGAAGGAGATAGCACCCTTGTCTCCCATTCTCTGTAGGAGGCTAGGTGCTTAATTTCAAAAAGGGAAAATTAGCAAACATAGCTAGACTTAATCACATTGACCAGTCTCCCCACTAATGTCCTTCTGTACTTTTCCATTAGCTCACCCCACAGTTTAAATTATCCCCTGCCTTTTGTTTCAGCAGAGTTTAATCCCTCTCTCTTATTGCAATAGTCTTGAATAAAATTTTCCTTGCCTGTATTTAACTGGTCTGGTGTAAACCAAGAATACTTAGAAAAGGTGAAAAAAGTTGTTTAAAAAATTGATTTAAAGGTAACAGAGAGTTAGAAAGTCCATGAGGACTTGAGGGGCCAAGATCTCAAAAGAAAAGGGAAGCCAGCACCAGGTAACACTTTTGTCTGCAAACCATTTGAGTAATCTAGAATGGTGACTGAATGGCTGAGAAATTGAGTAGAACTTTCAGAAGTTTCATCTAGTGTGATTTTCCCAAGTATTTCTGTCCCTCCCTATACACACTCAAGGAACTTCTCTCTCCTTCTTTGGAATCTGGGCTGTGTCTGACTGCTTTGAACAATGGAATGCAGAAGTGATGTTCTGAAATTCTTAAGCTGCTTCTACTGCTTCTCTCTTGGGACACAGCCAGCACACTGTGAGGGAGCTCAAAAGCCACATGGAAATGTTGCAGGAAAGAAAGGTGGGGCCAGAGAGGATGGTCACCTCCCAGGTTTCAAGTGAATCCCAGGTACGGCCACTGAGTGTGGGTACTTGGCTTTGCGCAGGAAAGAATTCAAGAGTGAGAGCCATAGTAAAGTGAAAGAAGGTTTATTCAGAGAGATACACATTCCATAGATAGAGTGTGCATCATCTCGGAAGGTGAGAGGTACCAGGGTACGGGGTTGTCAGTTTTTATGGGGGAGGTAATTTCATAGGCTAATGAGTGGGAGTATTCCAGCTACTTTGGGGAAGGGGTGGGTATTTCCAGAATTGGGCCACCACCCAATTTTTGACCTTTTATGATTAGCCTTGGAACTGTCATGGTGCCTGTGGATGTGTCATTTAGTTTGCTGATGTGTTACAATGAGCATATACTGAGGCTCAAGGCCTAATGAAAGTGAACTCCTCTGCTGTCTTGGACCTAGTTGGTTCTAACCAGTTTATGTTGTGTCCTCAGGTTATGTCATTCTTTTAAAGTTTGTGCCCTGCCCTCTTCCTATGAATGGTCACAGTTGCATTATTCATTGCAGTCCACAGGTGAAACAGCCCAAATATTTATCACCTTTAGAGTAGACAAATATATTGTGATATGTTCATACAGTGGAACACTAGAGAGAATGAAAATAATCTACTGCTGCATGCAACGATATGTATGAATTGCACAAGCATAATATTGATTTAAAATTAAGCAAATCTAATCTATGGCCTAAGATACCCTATGGGAATGTTATGACTAGAAGGTGCCTGGGGATTACTTCTGCAGCACTAGTAATATTCTATTTCTTTATCTGGGTGCTGTTTATATGGGTGTGTTTACTTTGTAACAATTCATTGAGCTGTTCTGTATATTATAATCTAATTATGTTTTTTACAAAAGAAACTTCAGATCGAACCAAAACAGATGAATGTTCCTTAGCCATAACTAATAGTTTTTACCAATACTTTAGAAGCAGGAAGAAAAGCTGGAAGTTTATGAAAGAAATTAGAGTCTCTAACTGTATGCTGCAAAATATATGTGATAGAAATTGGTTTTACTTTAAACAGTCTATTGTGTAATCTAATTTGTGTTGGTGTCAAAAATCTGTCCCCTTTCCTGGTTTATTGGTCATTTCCTTTAATCTTTTGGAGTCCATATTATCAGACAGCTTAGTTTTTTTGTTTTGTTTTGTTTTGTTTTATGGCAAGGCCTCAGCTCCCTTTCCTTGTCACTCACTGATCTCATTCTGTTTCAGTAAATCTACCAAAGCAGTTCAAGTGAAAATGCTCAGTTGTCTTATCCCTCAGCATATTTGTTTTCTAATTTACATTTCTCCATCTAGTTTATGTCTTTAAATGTCACACTCTAAACTGATGGCTTTCAATCTGAGGCATGAAGTTTCTCAGTTTTCGCAAAGGAAACAACCTTGTCTGCCTACCAAACATAAAGTATCAGAGAGAAATGTGACTGTTGGTGAAGTCATTTCAACTGGTTCAGGAAGTTTGCTCTTACTTATTCACTTAGTGCCATTAAACCTGACTGCTTCTAGCCTTCAAATGATTCCCATGGTGTTTAAAGTCTATGTGTGGATTTCATGTCATGTGGCTAAGTTATAATAGTTGCTAAGCTATTTCCTCTCCACAGATATCTCGTACAGCCCCTTCCCAATGATAATTATAATTTTTTTTTCCATCTATTCTTTTGTAGACCTTCTGGGCATATTTCTGTACCATTTGTTGCCATTTTTAAAAATTACAATGATATTCAGCTTTTTACTCTTACGTTTTATAAAATAGCAGATTATACCACAATACGTTAAATCATGAAGCTACACAGCCAAAAATGCATAACCACACAGCACCATTGATTTATTAAGAGACTATCAGTTGGGTGTTTTCTTTAGGAAGAGCTATGCAAAGCATCATTATAATAGTTTGGAAGCAATGGCACACACAATCCCTTAAAGAGATAAAATAACAAATAAATTATATCAAGAAAGAAATACAGAATTCTCAAACTAAGTAACCTTAAAGATCCAGCTCAAAACTGCAAGTTTATAGCTGAGTCAACCAAAGTCTAGAACGGAAAATGGCTGCCTAAGGCCTTCCAGGTTGTGAGGAAGGGCAGGCTGACACTGAAAACCGGGTCTGTTCTACAACACACAACATATATATTTATAAACAAGTGCCAAAATGCAACAATAAAACCAGCTATAAAACTCAGATGATTCTCATGATCTACTCCCCTTGACATGCACTGAAACAATTTTGCCATAGTATGATTTTTCTTACATTAGGCAACCTCAGTTTTCTTCAACAAGTGAGATTAACTATCCTGACCTTAAAACCAGAGTGACCTTCTCAGTGCTGGATCTATCAAAACAAATGCTCTCTATAAATATTTTATATGACAACTTATTTAAAGAGGTTTGGAAATAAAGAAGTCAAATTGTTTCAATGGAAATGCATTAGGTAGAAACATGCCATGATGGAAAAACTATAATATAGCCAAGAAAGAAAGGGAAAGTAGGAAAGAAAAGAAAATATAAAAGAAAAAAAAAGAAAAACAATCAATGAATTGTCATAGAATAAAAGAAAGAAAAGAGAAAGAAAATAAAATCCAAACAGTCCCACTGTAAAGAGATGAAGGCAGACCATTCTGTGAAATAGAGGGTCACACCAAGAACGTCCTATTGTAGATGTCTTTCTAGGGCCAACCCTGAAATACATTTACACTATGATATATAATCTACTGACATTAGATATGATACCGCTAGAATTACAAATAGACTTTACTAGCACTGGAAATGAATGTAAAACATTTGAAAAAATAGCCACCCGAAGGAAACATTCCTTTGCTTATGTAGCAAAGCCACGCATATACCAATAAAATCTGTTTTTATTTCCAATGGTACTTTTGTTAGAAATGTTGACGGTGGGTTACTCTGTTGAAAAATATTTCAGCAAAACTATTTCCTTTCAAATGTTGAAATAATACCAAATAATTTGGGAGAAAGTAAAATAGACTGGCACGTAAACAGTAAACACATCTATTACTGAACCAGAAATGTTAGTAGTGAATCTCAGATGAACTGAGATGACTAGGCACAGGAATGATCATGAATACTCTCCACATTTAGTAAACAATTTCCAAAAGATGTGTTAACATTAAGGGGACCTTAAACACTAGCATGAAGTGAAGGGGGGTAAGCAAAGGGGAATAACAATTGTTAAACAGTGAGTTGAAGAATCAGGTCTTTAATCACAAGCTTAAAATACAAAGATTGTTGACTTGCAAAAGCTACCACTTGAAAAATGAAATATTTATTTAATAAATTATTTGGACACATATTGTAAGCAACATTTTGTTTTGTCTTTAACTTAATGAAGGAGCTGAGCCTGTGAACTAATTATTTTGGTATTATATATGCAAAAACATTGACTCTTTCCTTTGCTTTTTTTTTTCCTTTAGTGATCCAGGTAAACAAAAATAAATTAATCATAATCTTTGGTTCATAGTGCAGAGTCATCCTTGGTCTGTGAACAGTCCACTTTCATTCATTCTTTTATTCATTTACTTTTCCAAATTATTTAATTGTGGTAACTATGATTTACAATTTACCATTTAAAATATTTTAATGTATATAGTTGAGTAGCATTAAGTAATTGACATTGTTTTACAACTATCACCACAATCCTTGCACAGAACTTTTTCATCTTGCAACACTGAAACTCTGTGCCTATGAAGAACCCACTCTTCTTCCCCCGAGGTCCTGGCAGCTACCATTCTTCTATTTTCTGTCTTTATGAATCTGACCTCATATGAGTGCAATCATACAGCATTTGTCTTTTTGTGACTGGCTTATTTCACTTATCACAATATCCCTAAGTTTCATCTTTGTAGCATATGTCAAAATTTCCTTCCTTTTTAAGGCTGAATAATATTGATTGTAGGTATTTATCACATTTTGCTTATCCATTCATCCAACAATGGACACATCCATTGATTGTTTCCATCTTTTGACTACTTGATTAATGCTGCTATAAACATGGGCATGCAAGTATCTTTTCATGTTCCTGTTTTCAGTTCTTTTGGAGATATACCCAGAAGTGGGATCATAGGATAATCCTATTTTAAATTTTTTGATGGATCTCCGTACTGTTTTCCATGGCAGCTGCACCATTTTACATTCCTACTAGGAGTGCACAAGTGTTCCATATTCTCTATGTCCTCATCGGCACTTATTTCCTGCTTTTTTGATAGTAGCCATCCTAATGGGTATAAAGTAGTATCTCATTCCTACTTATTCATTTAATCTTAGTACTACAATAAATACCCCTAAATCTATCACTCAACCAGACCTAAAATATAACTATGCACATGCTCCTCTCTCATTTTCTGCTCTGTCTCTCCCTAATAGTAATCCAAAGTAGTTGTTTAGTATTTATTGTTTTTATAAATATATACAGTTCTACCTTATACTATATGACTAAACTTCTCTTACTTGAGCCATGGCTATCACTCCTGAAGAAAAAGAGAATTCAACAGACATGTCTCTCTAAGTAGAAACAGAGATAATCATGGCTACATAACCACTAAGAAGCCAGTCAAACCTGTTTACTTCTCGTGGTTACAATAAGTTGATGAAAAATTTTGTGTTAATTAGTTAATTGAATTTAAGTAATACAATTTGATGAATAGTAGCTAACTGTACCAGGCATTGCAGAATGTTCAAGGATGAATACAAATGATCTCTCCACCAATACTGTGCTTACAATGTAGTCATTTATTTATCTACTTCATAAACATGTGTTCAAAGCTGTGGGATACACAAAGAAATTTAATAGACATTAACAACCCTTCACAGCCTTGCAGGAATACAGATGTATTCTTAATCTGATGTTTTCTGTGGCAGACACAAGTTGTCATTTTACCTTTTCCCCTCTCCTTTTGAGCACGTACCTGGAATATATTTTCCAGATCATTTTATACTTACCTGTGGCCATGTGCCTAGGTTCTGGTTAGTGGATTTGAGAAGGAAATGATGCATGCCCCCTCTGAGACTGGAAACCTCACACAAACTTCCACTTACTCCATACCCTTTCTGCTAGTCAAGGACACTGAAGTCCTAAGGGATGGTGGAAACACAAGTTGGAGGAAGCCTCCATTCCTGGATGACTTTATAGATGTCTGCCTGCTGAACAGTCACATTAAAGAGTTCTTAGCAATAAATAAACTACAGTGTTAAACCTCTTGGAATTATTTAGGGTTTATTTGTTACCACAGCTAGTATTTACTACATCTAATATTCCTCCTCCTCCTGAAAGGATCTAAATCCCTAAATTCCCCTTTTCTTGGCATAATGATAACTGTAATTCTGAAAACAGTGTGTCTGTAAAGAGAACCTTCAGTTCAAACTTTAGTTTTGTCATTTTATTAATTTACTCATTCAACAGATATTTTAATGCACAAATTTCTTTTAATGTTGATGAAACAGCAGGGGAGCAAATGGACAGACAACTGTTTTCAGGGACTTTATTTCTAGAGTGCAAAGAAAGATAATAAATAAGTAAGCATCTTAATATATAATATAGTGATCATAGTGTTAGAAAAGTAATGCTTATTTAGAGTCTAAATGATTTAGGGAGATATTTATATAAATAAAATAAACACAATACTAGAAAATAATAAATATTTCAGAGAAATATAAAAAAGCTGAACATTATTAGGGCTAGAAAATGTATTTTAGTTATTGTAACTAAATACAATTTTATTTAAAATGTATAAATGTTTATGAGCCTCTTTTTCTGTATAGATGTAAAGAAAATAGCAATATTTAATTTATAGTGGTGACATTTTTGGAGCAATGTATTTAATAAGATAAAAGCCTATGCTTTAGTAGCTATCAAAGAATGATAACTAATTAAATGCAGACTTTTCTAAAGTATGGTATTCATAAACTTTAAAGTGTCAGTACTAGGTTAAAAAAAAAAAAGGAAATGTCACAAGTCAGCAGTGGAATACTTCCTAAATGGCTGATATAGACAAAAGAATTATTAGAAGTTAGAGGAGGAAGGATTCACTTGACAGAAAAATAGCATTGGGTTTGGTTTTAAAGGTTGAAAAGAATTTGATTAGGAAGAATTAGGGAAAGAGAAACAACTTGTGTTAATTAAAATGCAATGAGGAGAAACCAGAGGTGTGAATAGAGAGAGTGAGAAAACCAGTGTGACGAAGTGAAAAATATACTCAGAGTGCAATGAAAGCTCATGTTTGAAATATGGGCTTGAGCCATAAAAACAAAGGGCCTTGAATAGCAAGTTAAGGTATCTTGCAAACCCAATTTAACAGTAGAAAGATGACGCCAAAATTAATGAACTGAGTGTAGAGAACTTCTCTCCATCAACTGACAGTTTGTTAGCATAATGCCAATCATTGTCATTCTTCCAGATAGTGGTACACTTTATAAAATTAAGCAACACATCTTTCATTATTGGTGATCTTTACAAAGTGCCTGTCACAGTGCCCTGTCTACAGTCTATATTTAATGGAAAATGTTCATTACAGATTTATCTGATCACCTCAAACACATGCTAGTTAGCATCAATAAATTATTCTTTACATATTGGTGTAGGCTAATATTTTCCCCATTATCCCAAAATGAGAAAACATGAGATGTGAAAAATTGTAGAATACTGAAGAAATTACCTCTGGTAAAGAAATATATTTAAATTGACTCACTTTACTTAAAATCACACCTTCACTTCCAGTATAACTGAGTGGAAATCTAAAGAGCATATATTTTCCATTAGTATTAAAAATGAAAAGACTTTTAAGAACAAAAAGAAAAGAACAGGGGAAAAAACAGAAGATGTTCAACATTGTCCACATCTTCAGACAACATAACTTCTAGTTTCAAAGCTTTCATATGAAGTCCAGGTAAGATGTGCTTAATAATAAAATAAAACTATTGTTATTACAACAATAGCAGGCCTACTAATGCCTCCCTCTGCTCTGTTTCACTTCACCAGAAGACAATCATGGTAGGGAGAAAGATTTTGACCAAAGCTATATTTCCTTTAAGGGATCTTGGCTAGTTGTAATTCAGCTAAGGGCCACTGGGATTATTTAATATAGTTCCAGATAAGAGCCAGTATGGTGTATTCTATGGACCCAGGATTTCATTGTCATATCTGTAATTATAGGTTTCCTTTTCTTCCTGTCCCTTGGCAATAGAATATGACAAAAGACATAGAGAAGAAAATTTAAAAAGATCCTTAAAAAGCTTAATGTTACAGGATTATGAGAAGATGGTAGAGTAGGTAGCTTCCCACTCAACAACAATTACACTGGCAGAATCTGTCTGATGCAACTATATTGGAACTCTAAGTCTACTGAAGGTTTGTTACTTCCAGGGGAAGGCTTGCATAGTAAATTGCAGTGCATTTTGGTCAGCTCTTACCACTACAGGAACCACCTATCCCCTACCCCTGGCCAGGCGGCAGATAGTTGTGCATATGTTCCAGAAGCAGCTTACATACAGCTTTTAGGAGCCACAGTAGACAACAAGCATCTTGTTCAACAAATATTGGGGATCTGTGTTTTGATCTCTGATTGCTGCTTCAGAGCACAGAATGGCAGACACAGAGGCAGACAGTCATTGTTGTTGCACTTCCCCCCACTGTTGTAGGCCCCTCCCCCTCTAGCTGAAGTGACTTCTAGGCAACTTAAAGGACTAGAACATTTCACTCCTTCCGTTTTTTTTTTTTATTTTTCCCCCTTGTGGGAGCCAAATATTCAAAAGCAACTGTACGTACAAAGTCATATGCCTAGGGAAAGGCACAGGCTTGGGAAGATCTGTAAAGACCTTAGGTTTATACCTTAAACTTAAGTTTATACTATAGGCTCATCCTCAGCACAGAGACAGCCTACAGAAATCAAAACCGAACACAGAAACAAACAGAAAAACAGAAAACTCCGGGAAATGGGGAGAATCTGATTTCTAGAGTCACTGCATTATTAGATTCAAATGTGCAGTTTTCAGCAACAACAACAACAAAACACAAGGCATACAAAGAAACAGGAAAATATGGCCCATTCAAAATAATTAAAAAATATATAAATAACAGAAAAGATTCCTGAAAAAGACTTGATGGCACATCTACTAGACAAGGAATTTAAAACTGTCTTAAAGATGTCCAAACACCTAAAGGAATATGTAAAAACAGTCAAAAAGAAAATGATTTATGAACAAAATAGAAATACCAATGAAGAGAAAATCTAAAAAGAAACCAAAAAGAAATTTTGGAGCTGAAAATTACAATAACTGAAATGAAAAATTCACTAGAGTGATTCAGAAGCAGATTTGAGCAGGCAGAAAAAAGAATCCGTGAACCTGAAGATAGGACAATTCAAAGTTTTAAATTTGAGGACAGGAAAAAGTAAAAATCAAAGAAAATTAAGCAAAGCCTAAGGGATCTGTGGAATGCTATCAAGTGGTAGGAGTCTTAGAAGGATAAGAGAGAGAGAAAAGGTCAGAGAGGATATTTGAAGACATAATGGCTGAAAATTTCCCAAATTTGATTAAAATTGAGTGTAAACATTGAAAAAGTTGTACAAAGTTCAAATAGGATAAACTCAAAAAGGTTCACACCAAAACACATTATAATCAAACTGCTGAAAGCAAAGCAGTTTGAGGGAAGCTTGAAAGCAGCAATAGAGAAGTGACCCCTCACACACACGGAATGTTCAATACAATTATCAGTAGATTTCACATCAGAAACTTTGGAGTCCAGAAGGCAGTGGTCTAACATTTAAAGTAATAAAATAAAAAATCTGTTAACCAAGAATTCTGTATCCAGCAAAATTGTCCTTCAAAAGTAAGGGAAAATTAAGACATGCCCAGATAAACAAAAGGTGAGGAAGTTCATTGTCACTGGACTTGCCTTGCAAGAAATGCTAAAAAGAATTGTGCAGATTGAAATAAAAGAGCACTAGACAGTAACTCGAAGCTGTATAAAAAAATAAAGGTCACAGTAAAGGTAATGCATGGACAATTACAAGAGCTAGTATTATTGTAACTTTGATTTATAATTCCACATTTTGTTTTCTACATAATTTAAGAGAAGAATGCTTTAAAATATCACTAGTTTATGTTTTGGGACACATAATGTGTAAAGATGTAATTTTGTGACACCAACAACTAAAAAGGTGGGAATGGAGCTCTAAAGGAGTAGAGCCCTTTTTTATGTTATTGAAATGAAGCTGGTATAAATTCAAATTAGAGTATTATAACTTTAGATGTTACATACAGTCCGCATGTTGATCACAAAGAAAATAGCTATAAACTATACGCAAAAAACTGAGAAGGGAACTTTTAAATGTTTCAGTACACACACAAAAAAAACCCCCACAAAATAAGATGTGATACAGGAAACAAAGGAAAAAATTTTGTAGGCATAGAGAATATAAATAGTAAATGACCGAAGTAAGTTTTTCCTTGTCAGTAATTACTTTAAAAGAAATGAATTAAACTCTCCAATCAAAACATACAGATTGGCAGAGTGGATTAAAAAAAAATTTAAAAAAAAATAAAAAACATGAACCAGCAAATGAAAGGATGTAAAAAGATATTCCATGCAAATAGTAACCCATACAACAATATATACAATGAAAAATTATTTAGCTTTAAGAAGGAAGGAAATTTTGACATATCCTACAACCTGGAGAACACTATGCTAAATGAAAGAAGCCAATCACAGAAAGAAAATTAACCTATGGTTCATTCATGTGAAATATTTAGAGTAGTCAAAATCATAAAATAGAAGGTAGAATATTGGTTGTCAGGAGCTGGGAAGAGAGGGGGAAAGGGAGTTACTATTTAATGCATATAGAGTTTCAGTTTTATACAACAAAAATATTTCTTGAGGCGGATGTTGGTGATGGTTGCACAACAATATGAATGTACTTAACACCATTTAATTGTACATTTAAATATGATTAAAATGGTAAAAATCTTATGTGTATTTTACAATAAAAAATTGTGAAAAAGCTGCATGTTTTCAAGAACAAATTGTCTATGAGCACTCACACTTATTTGCATATTGAGTCATTTTGAAAGTGTAGTGGATTTCATTTAAAAATTGCTTTTAGATTATAAAAATAATGTAACAATATGCCAGAATTAACAGTATATGTAATAAAAAGTTTGGCATAAAGAGAAAAAACTAACCCCAAATTACATAAGCCTAGAACTATAATTTAAAAAAAAAAAGTTAAATCTAGCCTCCCTCAAAATTTATTCCTGAGAATATTATTTCCTTAAGATGTTAATCAATTCTACAAGGAAAGGGGATTTTGGTGTTAAATACATTTGAAAAATAATGAGTTAAAAGGTAACAGGATTCTTTTGTACAGGTTCTCACTGTGCTTCTATTATGCTGATATAAATGGAGAAGCCTTAAGAGGATGAATAGAATGTACAGAATGTTCCCAACAAATTTGACTTTCTTGACCATAGAATGTGTCCTATAACTATTGCTTTATTGGATATACTTTTGGAAATGGTATATGAAGCAGTTGTTATTATAGTATGTAAAGTTTATATACTGCTTTGTAATATGCCTTCAACATGGATGTTTTACCAGTGGAATTCAACCATAAGTACAATTCAATATTAAGCATTGTGCTAGATTCTGAAATAATCATAAAGACTTGATCCTTTTCTGCAAGCTGCTAACTACTTATTTGCAAGTATATGTGAAGTAAATGGGGTCTTTTCAATGTAATTTGGCAAGCGCTATAATGAGACAAAGAAGATTTTTTATAATTCATAAGAAGAATTCCTAACACAGGACTGGAGCATTTGGACAGATATTCTGGAGGAAGTGATGTCTAAACTAAGATCTGAGGATCAAAAAGAAGTGGTCTTGGTGAAAGAGGATTAGAACAGTGTTCTCCACGTAGAGGGAGAAGGATAAGCAGAGACAAGAGGCAAAGAGGAGGCAAACTCTTCAATTTAATGTATATAATATAAAATACTTAATCATTGAACTAAAAGTCAAAGATGTTGTTTGATCAGCTTTTTACTGTTGTATATTTTTTCACATTATTCAGAAAGGTGAGATGAGCATTTTTTTTAATTCTTAAACTAATTATATTTGACTTAATTAAAAGATACAAACAAAATACATGATTGTAGCTCTAATGTCTAAGGCCCCAAGAATATCCAGATAATTAAGCCCAATGTACTTTGGGCAGGCAGTGGGAGGGAGCTGGTGTGATAGTTAGAGGAAAGGACCTTGCAGAAATTTTCTTGGTAAAACTCTATATGTGGAGAGCCACTCTGTTTCTCTCTAATGCCAACAAGTCATTCTGGACAGGGAACCAACCAGATGAGTTAGCAGTGGCCAAGAGGTCATATGATATCATTGTTTTCATGTCTCCCAAGCTAAAAGTTAAAATAGGAATGTCTTTCAAAGTCACATTAAAATGAAAATTGCCGTAAGAGAAGGATGAAATTGAAAAATCTGAAATTTACATAAAAGTCTAATTTGTAAAAATGAAAAATCTTTCCTTTTGTGTTTTGGAAACTTTCTAGATGTATGTAATTAGTTCATTTTAGATGTCTCTTTGTAATGTCATATTTTTTTTAAAAAAGAAAAAAAAAGTCACTGTTAATTTATCTTTCTGAATAATGCGAAAAATTCACACTGTTTTACCTGTGTGAAGTTTGTTATATTTTGGATTATTTTAGGGTGTATTTCTGGAGATAGGACACTGGGTGAAAATGCATACGTATTTTCTCGGCCCCTAATACATATTGCCAAACTGCTTTTCAAAAGCATTATATGAATTGGAAAACTCACTAATGGTATTTGCAAACAAGATTTTCAATGAATCCCCACTAGTAATAGTATATTTACCAAACCCCTTTTCCTTATAGCACTGATTAACATCCCATGGGAATGTTTAGTGTTCTCAGGAACACATTTTTATGAAGACTAGATTTTAAGAAATCATATTAAAAAATAGAATAACATGTGTGAACTTAAAATAGTTGTAGCCCTAAGCTCATGCAACTATGGATTAGATTTTTCTTCTTTATAGCAAAGTGTCTAAAATATATACTTTTTTATTTTTATAGTCTAAAATCAATTTTCTAATGAAATGAATATTTTTGCTTCCATTTCCCCTTTCAAAACAAATCTCTATATCTCTCTCCGTGTATATAGATATATAGATTACCTGTACCTATATATAATGTATTTTATAAAATATATAATATTATCATTCTAATATATTACACATAACATTAAAATATTAAATAACTAACAATTTTTATCATGTATATTATATTATTTAAGATTTTGAAGAAGAATAAAGTTTATTTCTCTTTCATGTAAATGTCTGGAGTTGGGCAGCCTAAGGCTGGTATGTAGCTCTTCTCAATGGGATCCTTTGGGACCCAACCTCTCCTCTTCTCCTCACGGCTCTGCCATCCCTAGGCAGATGGGTGGAAGAAAGGAATAGAGCAGTGGAAAAAGGGACACTTAGCAGCTGCTTCTAATAAAAGGAAAACTGCAGAAGCCACATTCTTCTGCTTTCATCTCATTGGTACACGGCCATACTTAGCAGCAAAGAGGTACAGAAGCATTGAGGGAGTGGGCAAGCTAAATTTGGGAGTCCATGTATCCAACAAAAATGTCTTTCCTATGCTATGAAAGGAATAGAACATGAGTATTGGGAGAAGACTAGTAAACCTGTGACACTATAGTAATAAAGTTCTTTATAACCTACAAATCAGTCGCTGTCTTAGTTAATCCTCACAATGACACTGTGAGGTATTATTTCTACTTAGAAAATGAGAAAATTAAGACCCAGACAATAAATTATTCTAAGATTATCCATCTAGAATTGGGAGTAGATGGGAAGTCCTCTATTTGTCAGAAGAAACTTTTGATCTGTGTTGTCATTTACAAGCTATGTGATCTTAGGCAAGTCACAACCTCTCTGAGCTGTAGCTCACTCATCTGCAAAAGAGAGTGAAAACTGCTAGCTATAAGTGGTTCTGAATATTAGAATAATGTCTTATGTCTAGTGGTACTCAAAAATAGGAGGGATAACAGTGATAGTCATGGTGGTAATGGCAGTAGTAGCAGCACAAAAATAAAGAACAGACTCTAGATTCAGCCCTAATTCTGTCTATTTTTTTCCTGCATTATACTGCCTTTCAAAGCCCCCCAGTAATTTAATTTTTTTTCTGACATAACAGAGGCCAAGAAACAGGGATTAAAAACACTGTTTCAGTGACACTGAAACAGCCTACTAATTCTATCAATTAATTCGATCAATAGATGTAATTGACCACTGTTCAATAAAAATTCAGTCAATTTTACTTAAAGATCCCTAATCCAATGATCTGAATGAAATAAATTACTGTGTTACTGACTTTTCTCTTTTTGCCCCATTGCTATTTCCACTTTTAGGTACAGTTTACATCTTTCATCTACAGTGAGGGAGCTTAAATGAAAACTTAAATCTCTAGTCTTCTTGCTAGCTTGTTTGCCAATATACTCTATTGCCAAACATTCAGCTTAAGCTGTTTGGTTTTCTTTTTATGTTATTTCAAAGTTTCTATAAAAGAACTTGGGGTTCTTTTTCAACGTGAAGATTCTTGGGCACTGCTTAAGCCTTATTAAATTAGAATCTATCTTGATGTAACCCTACCATTTGCCTATTAATAATTGTCCCATATCCGTCTTATGCCTACACACATATATTTCATCCTCAACCCTCCCTGCCATCACGTCTGTTTTCTAGTCATTCATGGTAACCCTAGCAGGATTAGAACAATAACCAAGAGTCATGTTATCTGAAGAGTTTTGCAAAGCTCTCTGCCTCAACTAAATTTTAAAAAATTATCAAAACAAAGAAAAAAATCAAAGACTGATAGAATTCTTTTCCAAGGCTCTCCACATTCACTGACAGACAAAAGCGTGATCAGCACTAGTCTGGGTGAACTACAGGATCAG
Source organism: Lagenorhynchus albirostris (assembly GCF_949774975.1). Classification (NCBI taxonomy): domain Eukaryota; kingdom Metazoa; phylum Chordata; class Mammalia; order Artiodactyla; family Delphinidae; genus Lagenorhynchus; species Lagenorhynchus albirostris. Next base: position 22,329,838 of record NC_083111.1, read on the forward strand.
ACTAGAAAAGACAGGAAATCCAGAACCTCTAAAACAGCAAGAGGACAATTTCAAACTTTGTCAGCATTCTACCCAAGCCATGAGCAGTACTTATTGGGCAAAACTCAGCATTCCCTTCTTGCTGAACAGAGGAGAACTGACCTCCAAGTACATTCTGCTGAGTCATTTTATCAAGGCACATTTAGCTGAATTAAGTTGCCTTATTTAGCAGATACCTTCACTTTTGAGTCAAGGCTATGACTTCCAATTGTCACAGCACTGATCTGACAGAACTGAACACAGTGGTCATCTTATACCCTCACCAGCATCTTAAGTCTGGCCCATAAGCTGTCTTTGCTGTTCACATGTCATACTAACTAGATTAAAATCTCTTTGAAGGCACAGTTTATTTAATTTATTATTATTATTATAAAATACATGTAACATAAAACTTACCATTTTAACCATTTTTAAGTGTAAAATTCTGTGGCATTAAATACATTCACTACCCATCTCCAGAACTCTTTTTCATCTTGCAAAACTTAATCTATGTACCAATTAAACAATTCATTCTCCTCTTCCCCCAGACCCTGGTAACCACCATTCTACTTTCAGTCTCTGTAATTTAAACTACTTTAGGTACTTAAGTAGAATCATATGGGATTTGTTATTTTTCTTATTCAGTTTTGTATCCTGTACTTAATCAGGAACAATAACTTTTCTTCAGTAAAACTTTTCTTAGTAGTTGTTGATATCAACTACTTGGGTATTTGGGTACTACATGGAAAAAGTACCAGTTTCAAAGTTTGAAAGAAAAAAATAATGACACAAAAAAGAACACCAAAAAATCACTGAATTCCATGGGAAACTAAGTTGAGAAATATATGAATAACATAGTAATGCCTTAATCATCCCATTAAAGGCAAAGACTCACAGAATTGCTTTTATCTGATAACTTGGCCACTATTCCCAGTCTACACACTGCATTCTTTGCTTCTCAATAAATTGTCTATATAGTCATTGGTACTCCTCTTTATATTCCCAATGAGAATCCATTCTGCAGGCCTTAGAAATACCCACATCATTCAACACCCCCAAGATCTTAAAGGTAACTGCACATAACTAAGGTTCATATCTCCTTTGGAATTCCATTTACCAGAATTTGTTAAACTTAATTTGTCAGATAATAAAATGTTAGGTAGTTTTAAGTATTTTAATAAAATGTTAGGTAGTTTTAAGTATTTTGAAAATAAAATAAACCATGATAGAGGAGTAAAAAAGAACATATAGGCTAATATCAAAAAGTTTCCTAGGAGAGAAGGCTTTGTTCCAGAGACATAACCAGTGAAAAGAAATTTGAATGAAATGAGGGAAGCCACTCTGGTGAACTGGGAGGAACATGTTTCAGTCAGAAGGAACGGATTTTCCAAAGGGTCTGAGGCAGGAACGTTCTTGAATATTCCCCGACAAGAAAGCAAGTGAACTGGAGCAGAGTGAGCTGGGTGGGGTCCAGGGGGGAAGAGCAAAATTTAAGATCAGAAAGGGTGCAGGGAGACACATCATATTAGCTTTGCAGGCATGGCATTTGTGCTGTGTGAGTTGGGGAGTTATTGGAGAGTTAGTGCATAGGAGCCACATGGCCTGATTTATTTACTCACTTTGGTTGCTAAGTAAGGGTCAAGAGTAGACACAGAGGCCAGTGAGAAGATTAGTTCAGCTTGGACTGAGTTGAGAGCAGTGGAAACGGTAAGAGGTGGCAAGATACAGGAAATATTTTGAAGGTGCTGCTGACATAGCTTGATTAGAAAAGAGAGCTGAGGAAGAGAGAGGAATTTTAAATGACTACTCTTTTTTGGTGTATATATATATATATATATATACACATTTTTTGGCCCTGAGCAGCTCAATGAATTAAAGTGTTATTTACTGAAGTGGGAAAGATTGGGCGGGGGGTAGGGGAGAATGAGAAATTTGGAGATTAGAAGCTGTCAGGTTTACTTAAGTTAGAGATTCCTATTAGACATCCATGTGGGGAAGCTGAGTAGTCAGGAAGATAATATAGCAGCCTGGAGTTCAAGGGAAAGGCTAGAAGACTAGAGATACTTATTTGCCTGTCATCATCAAAACAGTGATATGTAGAGCTATGCAAGTAACTGTATGAGATAACCTAATGACTAAATGTAAATATTGGAATATGTTTCTGTTAGCATATTAATAATATTTGAATCTCATCAGTTTTCATACAGTGGGTGTTGCTGAATTGGAAAAATAGCACACCATATATCTATAGCTGTGTCTACATCTATATCTATCTATCTATCTATCATCTATCTCTCCACAGAGAGTGCTATATATAACTGCAGGAAAAAAAATGTATCTTACAGTTTCCTCAGTAGACACCCTAAAATATCTCTTCTTTTTGACAAGCCAGTACATTTTTCCTTATAACTCATAAGTAATTGAAAATAGCAAACAGCTTACTGTCATAAAGAACTTTTATGTGATAGTAAAAGATCCTCTTGCACATGTTAGTATTGGTCATAAACAGCACACTGAAGTCAAAAGTAAATGGCATGAGCAAGAAATTTCATTAGATTTTAAGTTAGCACAAATAAAATTCCATCACATTATGGTTGCTAATAAATTCAATTCAATAAACATATTTATTATATGTCTATTACATACTGAACATTGTGCTAGGGTAAAGGGCACAAAGATAAGCAAAAATAGTCACAGACTTTGGAGTTGACAGTCTGGTAGAAGAGAACTTTATTCTAATAATCACACTGCTTATTGTTTAATTACACATTGATATAAAAATATGAAGTGTACAAACATGAATCTATAAAAAGCATACGATAACCATAACTGACTTAGTCTGAGAAATCAGAGATGACTTCATGAGAAAGTGTCACTTGAACCTGGTGAGGAGAAGACGTTTACAAAACAAATGGGATCTAGGGGATGGACAATGTGTGTTGCACAAAATAAAGAAATCCAATGTAAATGAAGAATTGAGAAAAATGATGAACAATAAGACTGTCAGCACTGTTCACCCTGCTTGTGTGAGTTTTGTAAAATATTTTAAAATTTGTAGATGATTACTTTTCTCACTTGGAAAACATGGTACTTTTTTTGTTTTTAATCTCAACGATCCCTTTCACTCAAAAACTATGGAATTCTACCATTCCAGCTCATGATTTTTAAGTCAAGGGTACTGTCCATGGTGCTAGAAAGTAAGTAACTAAGAGAAGAGAGAATTGATGGAGGTCAAGTTTCCCAAACCTGACCACACTTTGGAATCACAAAAAACACCACACCCAAGATGTACTGAATTATAATCCTAAGGATTAGAGCCCTTGAGTCTGTATTTTTGTATATTTCTGCTTTTAGGTGAATTTGACACATAATCCACAAAATTGCTTTCTAGGACTATTGCCCAGTGTAGTGTTTTCAACCTTGGCATATACGGAATACATGGAAACTTTTTAAATGATTCACAGCCAGATACTTCTCCAGAATAACTAAATCAGAATCTCTAGAAGAGAAACCCAGTAATGAGTATTTTCTCAAAGATCCCCAGGTGATTCTAACAGGTGACCAGTAGTCACATGAGGGGATTTGAATAAGGAGATGGGAATATTGTAAATTTTTACATGTAAAATGAATCACCAAAAAAGTTTACCTATAATGGATTTATGGTATCAACACACACACACACACACACACACACACACACACACACACACACGTAAATCAAAGGACAAGACTATTTTGTTAAAGGCGTTTGAATCAACTGAATAAGAATATGTGGAAATAAATATTCAGAGGTATCCATTAAAATATGCTTTATAAATGTGTTAACTAAAAACCTACAAAAACTGTTAAGTGAATACCAGTTAGAGTAGCAATAACTTGGTATCAATTTTTCTCCCATTGAAAATATATGCAGTCAGAATAAGTTTAATTACAGTATTTTGATTGTATATACAGTATCTTACAATTTACTTGTGAAAAGATGTCATCAGGAATACAGACATTTTGGCTTTGATGTTATAATTAATTATACTTCTCTTACTATATTTCTGAACTAGAAACCATTCAAGAAGAAAAAGTGGTAGTCAACAGAAAAAAGATAAATATACATTTTATTATTGTTTTGAAAAAAACAATATGGAGAACACAAGTCGAATAGAAAGCTACAATCCAGATTTTGATACTATCCTGAAAGTATAACCATGAAAGATGATCTGTCCATGGGAGAGTCATTTATCTTTCCTTAGATAAAAATGAGTAAAAGATAGAAAGAAGCTGAAGTATGAACTTCACCCCAAGTATGACAATATGAAGGTAGAGTATAATTAATCTCTACTACAAAGAGATATTTTAAATTTGTTTAAATGTTTAACTTAGAAAGAAATTTAAGAATAGGACAGTTTGTTAGCTCAGGCATCATACCCCATTGTGTGGTTACTTTTATTACCAAAGTATCCATATTTAAAGACATATAAAATATTAATGTATAAAGACATTGTAAAATATTAATTTGAAAATGGGCCTGACCATAAATTATTTGACACTAATACTTTTAAAATGCTCTTGTGTTAATTATAAAATTTATTGCTTTTTTTTTCCAAAGTAGCTCTTCTAAAGCTCACTCCTTGTCATCACTGCAGCCATCCCTGGGCACTATGTTCCTGGCAACTAAGATACTCTTCCTATAATGTCAAGGAGAGGCTCACCTCGCATTAGCTCTGAGCCAGGCTTCAATCTACTGATTTTTCATAATGTCCCAATCAACCAGTTGATTTGTTACTTTCAATCAACTAATTAATCAAAATGGGTATATAAATTGATGGATTATCAGAATTAGTTTATTCATCAATACAATACAATCCAAAGTAAATATTTAGAAGACACACAGATAGCCTTCCAAAACTGTAATTTTTATTTTATCCTCAGTGATGCTGTCTTTCTACAATAGCCCCTTGTACCACTGGCCCCACTAATGTCTTGTTTATGCTAGGGAATCAATAATTATTGAACAATCTAAATAAGATGAAAATTTATAGTGACACTAACATCTAAAATTCACTGAATCTGATTCATGCCCATGAGTGATCCTTGAGTCTACCCACAATTGTCTCAACTGTCAAAAGAACAACAAAACTCAGTGTGAGGAACAAAATCATGGGAAATAAAAGGAAGAAAAGATATTTCTCTCAGGGTTTCTAACCATGCATTCTGTTGTAAATGATAATAAGAGCAAACAAAATGGGGAAAAAAAGAAATTGGTTCAAAAGAAGCAGAATAGGAGGTTAAGTAACCACTTTCAGAGCACAATTTGATATAACTCAACTACAAGTACTGAGCACCTGCTAAGTGTTGCACCTGCTAATATTGCTGCACGTTGGATATAAAGACATTTTATTAGTTGTAAATATAGTAAGAGTGGTAGTAGTGGTGCTGCTGGTGGTTGAAGTAGCAACAGTAATGTTAATTTTAATCAACTTGATTATTTTATAAAAAATATTCTGGATATCTTATTGGACTCTATAAACAAAGATGTTAGATGGGCAGCTATTGTTTATTCTCATGTTTTAAATAGAGAAATTAAGACTTGTAATGATGAGAATATAGCAATAATATTCTAGTTCCATGAAGAATTAAAACTAAGGATTAAAGAAAAAGTTTAATGAAAGTAGTCCAAAATCCAAAATAAAAGTCCAAGGCACCAAGGGGGAAAAAAGGTCATAGCAGAAAAATTTCAGCATCAGGACAGAGATCATAAATAAAACAAAAGTGAATGAAGGCTGAATCAAGTTCTTCAGATTCTTGCCTTCATTTTATAGCAAATTGAACTATTAGCCTGGGGGCTGAGCCAGTCCAGTTGGAGGGAGCCCTGGGTCAGTGGGTTACCACTTCACTCCTATCAACAATGGAATCTCATTTATCATCTCAGTTGTGTCTGCTAGTCCCTGAAATACACTGGAGCCAGAAGAGAGAAATCTAGGTGATTGCATTTTCCTCAGAGCGAGGAGATATGTAAATGGCTTGAATACAAACCTCATGTTTTATTCATCACGGTTCCAGTGATAAAATTTTAAAGGAAGTGTCAAGTAAGGCAGATAGATGGTTTTAAAGGTCTTGGGTACTTCTGCTGTCGATATACCTTCAGTCTTCCTGGCTAACACCATTTAACCTCCAAAGTTCCCTTCTATACAATGGAAAAAAAAAAAGAGAGAGAAAAAAATCCAATATTTTTCCTCATTAGAACTTATAAGAGAAGTAATGCAAATGATTATTAAATATCTATGTCATCTATACAACCAGCAGACACAGAGGTTCAGACATCAAAAGAACATGAAGCCTAGAATTTGAAAAAAAAGATGAAGAGGAAAAAGATCAGGAAGCATACTATATGACCAAGATAGAATAGTTCTACCTGCCCACTGTGGTTGTGGCCAGCAAGAAATCGCATGCCCTGGATGAGATCGGGACATTTTTGTTGAGCATGGAAACCTTCCCAGAAGTTACTTATTCTACTGCATAATTATGAATCACTTTACAAATGAAGAAGAAAAAGATGTCTTCCTGTATGCCATTCAGAAGAAGCAGGCTTTAAATAGAGTAAATGGTAAATCTATACAAATGTGGTTATAACACTACTGAAATTATACTGAAATGAAGAGATGTTATAAAAACAAGTGTAGTAAGAAAAATGGTGTGATTAATGAAAACAGGAGAAAGGGAGGAATTTTCAATATTCTGAAGGGAAGGAGGACCATCAGACCAATGGACCATTTTTCCATTCTTTTTTCTTTTTTTTTTTTTTTTTTGCGGTACGCAGGCCTCTCACTGTTGTGTCTTCTCCCGTTGCGGAGCACAGGCTCCGGACGCGCAGGCTCACGGGCCCAGCCACTCCACGGCATGTGGGATCTTCCCGGACCGGGGCACGAACCCGTGTCCCCCGCATCAGCAGGCGGACTCTCAACCACTGCACCACCAGGGAAGCCCTATTTTTCCATTCTTAATGTCAGTAAGGCATGCAGTGGAGAAGTGACTACCCAGATTATCCCAACATAAAGGTAATCTCTCTTAAGAATGTCCCACTGTTGAAGCACAAGCTAAGAGTCCAAGAAAACTAGATTCATACCTTATTTCTCTGATTGTATCTTCTATTTGGCCTGACTCTGACAGTTCACTCTGCAGTCGTGTTTGAGAATCACCTTACAACACCTCCCCTCCTCCCCCACCAAATATTCAGCTCCTTCTGTGTCCTATTTACACCACCCACGTGACCCAAGCATGGCTCAGGAAAGCTAACTTCAGGGTCCCCTGCTGTGTGACCCAGGATTGGTGTGGCTGCTTCTTAGGTTGGGGAAACCCAAGCTCTAACTCTTTCCATAGTTTTTTAAGACAAAGCAGCCAGAGTTCCTTTCTTCCCTTGGTACAACCTTCACTAATCTAGTGCAAGTATAACCCTCTGATCTTTTCCCTCTATCTCCATTATACTCTCCCTCTTTTTTTTTAGGTAAAGCTTTAGGACTAAGCTGCTAATTTTGACTATTGAGTTGCTAAAGTGTAGGATAAAGAAAGATAAAGATTCTTTTTTCAAGATGTTCAAAGTTGTTAAGACTATTGCTGTAGATTATATTTTTGGATGTTGTAATCTCTCTCGTAGTATTCTTTTTGGAGAACAAATTATCATCTCTACTCTGAATCTGTACGCACACTTGGATAAGGGTCAGGTGCTCAGAAAGACAAAAGAGGTATGTACATCAATAATTTTCAAAACATCTCACATTACATTTGTCAGAATAGTCCCTGGAATGTGTTAAGCATTCAATAAATCCGTCTTATTGTTATTTTTAAAATAATAATCATTTGTATTAATAAGAACATTTAATAGTAATGTCAATCTAGTATTCATCAAACAATGAGTATAAATATCTTTATACTTTATAAATTGTGATACGAGTAGATTATCTTTTCCTGCAAATTAATAAATAAACTATCATTCTTTGTTCATTTTATTTAGATTGAAATATCTAGAGCCTGATCTGCCTCTTACATACTAACAAAATTAACGTTCGTAAACTCTTACCCTGGAAACAGAAAGCAGAGAAGCCAGAACAGTCCCCTGGGACCAGTGAATTCCAGGTCAAACTCTCCTAGGTGGCACCCATTATGACAATTGGCTGAAAGACCAGTCAAGGGCTGCCCTCTGCCTTGGTCTGATATGTCCTGCTTAAATTGACAGAAAAATTTTTATAGAATTCTCAGGGATATTCTGGAAGCCATGATAAATCCAGAATTACCTTAGAGATAACTCCCCAAGTGACCAAAGCAGATTGTTGTAACGAGATGTTGATTACTGAAAAGGAGGTTTGTGCTCTTGAAATATTTATTCCACAGGGCCTCCTGCTTCCAGAGAGCATATGTGTTTGATGCTTTATGAAAATGGTAGTCCTGAGGGTAGAAAGAAATGATCTCATGAGGAAACTCTCCCTGTGCCAGTGCAAATCCAAGCTCTAAGCTGGGGATGAAGCTGCACTTCTGTGGCAAGGCCGGCAGCTCTGGGACATCCAGTGGTGTTATAGTAATGAGCCAGGCCACACATTCAACTCCCCTGACCTTCATGTGTCAGAATGAGTCAATGTGACTAAAAGTGGTTTTCCCAGTAGCCTGGATCAGCATTCAAGCCTAGTCCTACAGGATGAAAAATATACCATCACAATGAGCACTTCCTATGGCAACTTACTAGGCTCTATTTGGAATAATTATGATTATAGAAAAGGCTTCACCCCAGTAGTGATCTGTATCAAAAAAGCCCCATAGGCTGTCTACATTATTATTGCTTATCTTCTTTGTTCACTCACTCTTCAGCTTTAGTTAAGACATACCCAATGGATTATTAGGAAGCAAACATTTCTAGAAAACCCACAATGGCTTTTGAAGTCACTGAATGAAATGCTCTGCTCAGCACAATCTCCGTGTCACATTCTGACACTGCATTATGATTTTCTTACTGTACTTTTCTCCCTTCAGGTCATCTGCCTGAATGGAAATGAATTATGAAAGAAGAGGAATCAGGGATAATGTGGAAATGCATTTTAAATCTTCGTCTTTATGAAAACAGCTCTAAGTTATAGTAACAAGAGGGCAAGGGGGAAAGTACCTGGTCCGCCCATACCACTTTCCCAAATTAACTTTTATCTTCCTTTTAAAAAATAAATCCTGTAGTAAAATGAAATTTAACTTGCCATTTAAATAGTAAATCATTAAGAATAAGCAAGTCACTTTTATAAAATAAGACAAACTTGAATTTCTCCCTTTAGCAGCAGTGTGAAGAGTTGAAGACAGGCTTTCACCCAGTAGAAGGAGACCAAGCTTTGTATAAAAATGCCTATTTGAGAGGGAAGTACTTGAATCCCCCACTGGACGTCTTTTGAGCAGAGATTCTCGAACTTTACCTTGCATTAAAATCACTTGGAAGGTTCCTCAAATTGCAGATTGTGGGATTCAGTAGATCTGGGAGGACTCATGAGTTGAAAATTTTAATAACTGTCAAAGGGTGCTGATGCTGCCAGTCTGTGGACCACACAAGGAGAACTACAGAACTAGCGGGATATTCCTGGCCATGCTCACACCCTAACTCTCTCTTCCCCAAAGGAGGAAGACTAATTGATCTTTTGGGGAAAATTATGGAACAGGTTCAGCTCCATTGTTTCTTCTTTTCCTTTGAGCTTAGCAGGGCAGGCTCTGCCCTTCTGAGAAAGGCTTAGAATGCCCAGTGCTGAAAATAATTATGGAACTCTCAAAGCATAATTTTCAAACATTAAAAATATGAGTCTACTGCAAATACATAGTTAACATGCATCAAATATTTAAGGCAATAATGAGGGAAATGGAAAATTGGTAGGTAAAGCTGGTTCAAAAGCACATAGAAGAAATGGAAATATTTATAGCTAATGAAAGACAGAATCCTGAAATAAAATTGCAGTGTAAAATATAAAGATATTTAGTGTCTTATGGTGCAATAACACTGTAACATTTGGGGTTATTTTCTCTACTGGTTAGAAAACTATTACACCCCTTTTGGACAAAATCATTTACAACATACAAATTCATAAGTCAATATTTCACTTCACAGAACCTAGGCGCTAATCCACGGTAAATAGGAAATCAAACAAAACTACATTCCTTTAGAGTGGGAGTTAGCAAACTACAACCAGTGAGCCAAATCTGACCCATTACCTGTTTTTTGGAAATAAAGTTTACTGGAACACAGGCACACTCATCCATTCATGCAGGTTTATGGCCATTTTTTAGCTACAACAGCTAGAATTAAATAACCCCCCAAAAGGCTTATTACAATGTTCTAACATGACACTTAAAGGTCATGCAGTCATTCTTTTATGTTATTTCTCAATTTTAGATAGTTTTTCTTAACAGAACAAATAAGTACTAAATGAGGCTATCAGAACAGTACGAGCTCAGAGCAGAGAACCGTGCTGAATTTGTATTGTATCGACTTAGCCACGGGAAAACTACTACGTTTCCTAGAATTCCCTTCCCTGAGACCAAGAGGGCTTTAACGTTTCCCTCAGCTTGACTAAACTTTAGATAAGCTTTTGCCTGACTCTAGGCCCTTGACCTCCCTTTTCTTAGAACACTTATTTTGGAAAACTTGTCATTGTAAATTCTTTCTCTGCCTCTTTGAGATATAAATCTTTTTAAAGGCCTCCTGCCAGTTTTACAACCTAAGACTGTCTTTCCCAAGGACTTGGGAGCTATCCTTTGGAAAAGTAATCATCAGGACAGATAACAGCCCTGTGGGAGTGTGGGAGTTGTAAAATTACCTCCTGTCATGAGGATAAGAGAAAGTTGACTTTTCCTTTGGAGAAGGTCAGTTAGCAAACACAGATGACCTGTGACCCCCTCCCCCAACCTTAGCTGTTAAAACTTCTGCATTTATTTTAGTGGAGTTGAGCTCAGACTGAGTTCTGATAGCTCTCTCCTATTGCAATAGCCTTGAATAAAGTCTTCCTTACCTATTCAACAGTGTCTGGTGCAGTTTTTGCTTTGACACCTGCATATTTCCTTATTAGCATGAACCATAAGGGACATTTTACATGACACTGGAAGGCAGAAGTGAGGCAGCAGCCACATTCTCTTTACACTCAGGTCTGTGCAGGGCAACAAATGATATTTTGGCTTACCAACATTTGTCTCTGATCTGCTGACTCATTTCATTGTTGTGTGACAGCAGCTAGGCCTACAACTCCTCCAGCCCTGTTGAATCTCCTTTAGTGTTAATAAATCCATAGCTAGGGTTTGCTTCAAGTGGGACAGCAGCTAGGACCACAGGTCCTTAGACTCCTGTCAGATCTCCTTAAGCTCTCCAAATCCTGGGCACCAGCTTCTTTGGCTGGTTACTGGCATCATTGATGTTGGAGGCTTGGTTAGAGGTGGTGAGAGACAGATGTATGTTCCAGCTTGTCCTTATGGATTTCAGTTTGTCCTTGCTACCCCCACTTTAGGTCTATTATTTGTTGTTTTACTGCCTTCCCTTCTATCTTCAGGCCAAAATCAGACACAGAAGCAATAGCTGTATATAAATGGTTTAACCAGATCCCATAATTGCACAGTTTCATGGCAGTTGAGTCGAAGCAGGGGTCCAAATGGGCTAGTCAATCATGGTGTCCCTAGAACTGAAATAGATGGGCAGCATACTAAAGTCTTACTTGGGCTGTATACACATAAAACTCTAGGTCTAGTGAGTAGAAGCCTGACAAATTATTATAATTGAGAAATCTTGCCCCTTAAGAAATTCCCGGATATGAACTAGTTCACATACCCAGAACCCCTTAAATGAAAGGAAAGTCAGGTGCCTTTGAGGAGGAACCATATTCCATGATGAAAACTTATAATGTAAATCTTTCAGCCTTCCCCCAAAGGAGCATACGGCTTTTTACCAGGGTAGTTGTGCATTGTAGAAGAGGAATTAATCAGACTTTTGAGAGATTGTTAGAGACTGGCTGTAAACTTAAACTAATTCTGGGAAATGAAAACTTTCACTGTGATATACCAGTCATAGTAAAGATTGATAGAGGTCTGTGATCAACGGAGCTTTGGTTTGAGTCTATCTCACAGTGAACCAGTGAGCCTCCAAACTCACCTAGATTCCAGAATGCATGATTTCCCAGATTCCATAATGCATGATTATAATAGACATGCCTAGAAACTGGTAGAATTCCCACTTCCATTTCCTAACCTATGGAGTAAAGGCTATTATTTTAGGTAAAGCCAAGTGAGAGCCACTAGAACTGCCTAGATAATAAACCAAAACCAATATTGCATTCCTAGACAGATTGTAGAGATTCGAGCCACCATTAAAGACTTGAAAGATGCAAGGGTAGTGATTTCTACCACATCCCATTTGACTTGTCTATTTGGCCTCTGTGGAAGACAGATGGATTTTGGAGAATGACAGTAGGTTTCCATAAACTTAACCAGATGGTGATGTCAATTGCAGTTGCTCTTTCAAATGTAGTTTTGTTACTGGAGCAAATCAACATATTCCCTGGCATATGGTATGGGACTATTGACCTGGCTCCATACCTGTTAATAAAGACCATCAGAAGCAGTTTGCATTCAGCTGTCTGAGCCAACAATACATCATCACTACCCTACCCAGGGCTATATTGATTCTGCAGTCTTATGTCATAATCTGCTCTGCAGGGGTCTTAATTGCCTGTCCATTCTTCAGTAAGGTATCATGATGATCCATTTTATTTGTAATATTTAGCTCATCAGGAAGGATGTGAAAATAATAGCAACAAGTTTAGGCATTATTTAGAAACGTCTGAGCCAGTGGGTAGGAAGCATATTCCACAAAAATTCAGAAGTTGGCTACCTAATGAAATTTCTAGGGATCCAATCCTGCAGGACAAGTCAAGATATCCCTATCAAAATTAAGGACAAATTACTGCATCTGATTCTTCCCACCATTAAAACTAAAAGAGTACTAATTGTATCTCTTAAAATGTTGAATATAAAAGGTACCTCATTTGGATGTGCTATTCTGACCCATTTACCTAGTAACTCAAAAAGCTTTTAGTTTTGATGAAGGTCCAGAACAAGAGGAAACCCTGCAACATAAACAAGATGTCAAGCAAGCTGTTCTACCATTCTGAGCTACGTGATCTAGAAGATACGACAGCGCTCGAAGTGCCCCTGTCAGATAAGAAGACTGCATGGAACTTTTGACGGTCCTTATAAGTGATTCACAGAGCAGATCTTCAGGATTTTGAAGCAAATCTATACCTTTTTTGGCAGACAATTTTTCTCCTTTTGAAAAACATTTCTGGCTTGCTAAACAGGCTTAATAGGAACCCAACACCTAACTACGATTACATGACCAAAATTACAATATGACCTGAATTACCCAACAGGGTGTTGTCTGACTCATCCATAACCTTGGGAGATCACAGTAGCATATGAGATTGAGCTCCAACAATTTCTGCAAACACAGGTAAGTTGCATAAATCACAGCAAGATCCTTTTTGATCCACCTCCTAGAGTAATGGAAATAAAAACAAAAATAAACGAATGAGACCTAAGGAAACTTAAAGCTTTTGCACAGCAAAGGAAACCATAAACAAGATGAAAAGACAACCCTCAGAACAGGGGAGAATATTTGCAAATGAATCAACGGACAAAGGAGTAATCTCCAAATATATAAACAGCTCATGCAGCTCAATATTAAAGAAACAAACAACCCAGTCCAAAAATGGGCAGAAGACCTAAATAGACATTTCTTCAAAGAAGACATACAGATGGCCAAGAAGCAGATGAAAAGCTGCTGAACATCACTAATTGTTAGAGAAATGCAAATCAGAACTACAGTGAGGTATCACCTCACACCAGTTAGAATGGGCATCATCAGAAAATCTACAAACAACAGATGCTGGAGAGGGTGTGGAGAACAGGGAACCCTCTTGCACTATTGATGGGAATGTAAATTGATACAGCCACTATGGAGAACAGTATGGAGGTTCCTTAAAAAACTAAAAATAGATTTACCATATGGTCCAGCAATCCCACTACTGTGCATATACCCAGAGAAACCATAATTCAAAAAGACACATGCACCCCAATGTTAATTGCAGCACTATTTACAATAGCCAGGACATGGAAGCAACCTAAATGCCCATCAACAGACAAATGGTTAAAGATGTAGTACATATATACAATGGAATATTACTCAGCCATAAAAAGGAATGAAATTGGGTCATTTGTAGAGACATGAATGAATCTAGAGACTGTCATAGAGAGTGAAGTAAGTCAGAAAGAGGAAAACAAATATCGTATATTAACACATATATGTGGAACCTAGAAAAATGGTACAGATGAACCGGTTTGCAAGGCAGAAATTGAGACACAGATGTAGAGAACAAACATATGGACACCAAGTGGGGGAAGCAGCGGGGAGTGGCATGGGGGTGGTGGTGGGATGAACTAGGAGATTGGAATTGACATGTATACACTAATATGTATAAAGTGGATAACTAATAAGAGCCTGCTGTATTAAAAAAAAAAGAATAGAGTTTCCACCAGATGATACAGTAAGTATTTTATTACACTGAAATTTGAGACTGCTACCTGCACACATTGGGCTCCTCATGTTATGAATGAATAGTTGATGTGAATCAAAATCCATGTGATCAAAAATAAATGATATGAATCAAAAAAAATGTGCAAATTTAATTTTATTGGTGACAAATTCTGACCATCCAGGAGAAATTGGGCTGCCAGTCCACAATGGGTAGTAAGGAAATAGATGTCTGGATTTCAGAATATATGTATATTATATGTATATGTATATATGTATATGTCTGGAATATATGTATATGTATAATATATATGTCTGGATTCAGAATATATGTATACCTATACATTAAGCTTTTTTCTTCTCCTCTTCTATCATCTAAAAGAAGGAAGTAGAAGTGTTCATAGCAATTAATCTTAAATGTAAGTTTTCAAGTTACAGACTAACAAAGGGAAGATATCAATGTTTCTGCTAGAAGACAAAAAGGAATTTGTATTTTCTTACATAAAAGAGTGTTTTCAATTGTAGAATGGATAGCTATATCATGTTATACAGAAGCATTATTTTGCCATTGTCTCAATTTGGAAGTGATATTAAGAATGGTTAAAAAAAGTATATATGAATGTCACATTACAAGGGGTAGAGCAATGTATTTGTGCTGTGCCAATTTACCTAAGCTGCAAATGCACTCCCCAGAATTCCCTTACCACCAAGGCTCCTGGTTAGTGTGAGCCACTGTTGGAGAGGGATAAATTTCCCCCTTTACCCTTTTTGAGCTCTTGTGGCTGGACTAATAGTACAATTGACAGAAGACAGATTAACAGGAGAAAGATAAACTAATTTTAAATCATGCACATTTTTATATTATAGAAATGGGACCTAAGAAGTGGCCAAAGCAGGAAGCTTTTATACTGTATAGACAAAGAAACAATAAATTTGTGAGGAATTGACAGGACAAAGAAACTTAGGCTTTGGGTGCTCATTTAGTGAAGAATCTAAACAGAGTTTGGCTTTGGGGTAGTAAATTAAAGAAGTAACAAACTTTGTTTATACAGGCTTCTTAGCCCGAATTCCCTATCTCTGGGGATAAGGGTGTCCCTCTACCTCCAGACACAGAGAGGGCACCTTTCACATGGGAAGTTTATTTCCTGCTTTCAAGGAGATGGAGAGGAACATCAGAATGTCCCTCTTTCATTGGCTGTTTCTTAAGTAACCTTAATCAAAATAATCAAATAACTTTAATTGAAAGTAACTAACTGAGGCATATTTGGAGTGGACTACCCTAGGTCCCAACACCACAAAGACCTTATGCATGAGATTTCAAAAGCAGTGTTGAAACAGTAGGTCAATCTGGCCTTAGGCTCTGTTGCCACTCACACTTGTTTTCACTGATCTGGCTCACCTTGTTGGTGAGTTGTAGCAGTCAGGTTCACGGATTCTCTAGCACCCACTGACTCTCTGTAGAGGTTTCTGTAAATCCTGGCCAGGTGCATGTTTAGCTCTGTGATGAAGAGTGCCAGCTTTCCTTCAGGTCACTGCTGTCATCAAAGTTGGAGCTTGTAGTGGGTGAGAGACCTACAAGGGTTCTTGCTTGTGCTGATGGGTTCTATCATCCCTGCTTCCCTCACTCCACTCCCATCTTACTTATTACTTGTGGAAGACCAGTAATAAATAACAGCGATACATATTCTGTATCGTTCACAGTTTTTCCCAGTTTTTCTGATAAAATCCCAATGATACAAATGATTGGTACAAAATTAATAAAAGTGAGCTAAAAATGCTGGAGAAAACCTAGCTTAGGAGATTGATTTTAAATCAAAATTTGAAAGAAATAATTGCAAAGGACAAGATGGGACATCCCTAAATGAGAGAGAAAACACTACGTATATTTTAGGGTAAAGAAAAGTGAGTTTTGTCCCGTTGGAGAAAAGGGAGTATGTCAGAATAAACTATTTTGAGGTAGGTGAAGGGATCAGAATACAGCAAGCTATGACATTCAGGCTGAGAAATTTTTCCTTCTTTTGGTGAACATCACAAGATGGGCTAATGTCATAGCATTTTTGTCATGAGGGCTGAAGTGGCTAAGAGCTGAGAAACCACCTCTAGAAAACACTCTTAGAAAGCCCAAGACAGAGGGAGGTAGGAATCTTAGCAGCAAAGCCAGGTGTGATTTGCTAAGATGAGACATGAGGAAATGTGAGTCCGGAAGTAGGACATTAAGTCTCCATGGTTAGAACCATTTTAATAGAATAACTGCCATTTACTTAGCCAGGTGTATTGCCAAGCACTTTACATAGAGTGACTCATGAATCCTTATATAGCAAATATGATTGTCTCTTGTTATGCAGATAAAGAAACTGATATCTAGAGGTTAAGTAATTTGCCCAAAGTACATGCTTAAAATTAGAAAATCCTGTGTTCAGACAAAGGTCTCCTGACTCCAAATGTTTTGCTCAGAACCACTAGGTCTTAAAGCCAGGTGGCACTTGATTCAACGCTGGGATAATAAACTATGAGCTCAGAAGCGCTTCCAGCTCCTGTGCCTAATGCCTGAGCTTGTTCTAATGTGTATGAAGTTACAGGTGGAAATTTAAATGGACACGCTGAAAAACTTACAAAGATAAGTGAGAGTCAAGTAGGAATACAAGAACTGTACATTCCTGGGCACACAAAACAGTTTTGTGTGCACATATGTACACAACTTGACAGATGTTTGTCAAAAGCCAAATAAGACCTATTTTCTTGTTTATATAGATTATACCCCAAATGACATGAATTCCAATTTTCCATATCTAATGAAATTGAAATGAAAATTCCTCTTCATACACGTCAATATAAAAGGAAAGAACATTTAGAAAGAGAAGAGAAACGTGTGTTTTGAATGTCAAGTGGCTGAAAAATGTGGCCTGGAATGCGCATCTCCCTTAAGAAAAAGCAAAGGGTGGGAGTAGGGAGCACACATCCTGGAGCCAGACTGCAGGTGTTGGAGTCTTGGTTCTACCACATTCTAGCTGCATCAAGTCACTCAATATCTCTGCAGATCTTTATTCTCATCTGGAAAATGGGGCTGACAATTGTTATGAAGATTATTGATTTTCATATTTGCAAAGTGCTTAAAAGAATATTTGGCACATGATAAAGCTCCATCCTAGATAAGTGTTTATAATTAAGTTAAACACTTGACATGTTCAGGAATTCATTATAAAAGGCTAGGGTCAAGTCAAATGCCATCTCCTTTGTGAGACTGCTCTCAGGGACTCAATCAAGTATTTTTTGAACACCTGACATTTTCAAAGTAGGGTTCTCAGTGTAGGATTAGAGAGGTGAACAGAACTAACATTAAAGATGACCTCATGAAGATTTATTGTTCTAATCCTGTAATACCTTATGTATTATATTTGAGCATTATATTAGAATGATATTCTAATCTATT
This sequence comes from Lagenorhynchus albirostris, assembly GCF_949774975.1. Classification (NCBI taxonomy): domain Eukaryota; kingdom Metazoa; phylum Chordata; class Mammalia; order Artiodactyla; family Delphinidae; genus Lagenorhynchus; species Lagenorhynchus albirostris. The sequence continues at coordinate 22,347,867 of NC_083111.1, forward strand.
AGAGCGTTCACCATTTTTTGGTGTAAATTTTCTTTACAGAATTCTTTTCCTCATTCATCTGTAAAACCTCTAAAAGCCTGAAATATATGCTTCCTTGTATTGAAGTTCATATAAAGAATAGGTACTCAAGAGATGCCAATTGAATTTAGAAGAAAGGAAAAAAGGGAGGGAGGGAGGGAGGGAGGAGACAGTAAGGTGGGATGGGTAACAGCACAAGTTGTAGATTCTGACTGTTTGTCCTCAAACTCAGCTACAACTTAGTAGCTGTATGACATTAGGCTGGTTACTTAACCTTCCCAATTCCAGGGCCATCAGCTGTTAATGAGGATGATGATAATAGTACCTACTTTGAGAGGTTTTCTGTGAGATCTAAAAAACTAATGGTTTGAAATCATGTAGCATAAATATGACACACGGTAATCACACTATTTAATATACCACTATTATAAACTAATGAACAAAATAAACTTTAGATAAAATAGTCTCTAAAGATGATGCTGTGATTCAACCTGTTTAGAAAGTGTGAAAATTCCTTGATGTGTGTTTATGGGTGGATGTGTATGTGTGCATGTGAAACAGTATTCCTATGATTTGAAAGTCCTATCATTTTTATTTGAGCAAATGATACCAAAAGATTGAGTCTGTCTAATTTACTACATACCATTTTAATGCCATGTGAACAAAAGGATTGCAGTTCTGGGTCCCTGCCATACTGTTATACAAACCAATTGCAGCAAAGTCAATGAATCAAATGCAATTTAGTCTGACTCAACTAGATCCAGCTGGAGGCTGTTTCTGCACATGAAGCAGAAAAAATATTATAGACCATAATTTCTGCTCAGATCGGTCAGTCCCAGTCATTCTACTTGGCAGACAATTGGCCTGACCATCAGGCATGTAGGCTGGAACATCTTCTATACGCCTAGCTGAGCCTTTAAGAAAGCTACATAAATGCTACTTCATGAAAGCCAAGAGGAGCCTTTTCTTGTCCTTGGAATTATCTTGAAGATCCATTAAGGACACTAGGGAGTGACAGGAGAATCACTGTAAAACACATCCCCTGCTCTATCTCATGCAGAGGTCCCAAAGATATAGATATATCTATATGTATTCATATATGTATGTAGATATATCTCTGTCCCTAGCTTCCACTAATATTTGGTCTTTGACCCTGGTGCCTGACAGAGAACTCCTAAAACCCTTGGAATTTCCTGGGTGATAGGAGAGTCTTTTGTCCTAATGAGACAATTCTTGGTGGGCTCCTAGATGGAGGCTGTCACCAGAAAGACCAACCCATGATTAGAAACTTGAAACTTTCATCCCTACTCCTCATACTCTGGAGAGAGGATAGGGGTTGCAAACTGATTTAATAATTGATCATGCCTACATGATGATGCCTCCCCCAAAATCCCAAATTACAGGGTTCAGAGAGCTTCTGGGTTGTTAAACACATTCACATAGCTGGAAAGATGGCACACCTCAACTCCAGGGGACAAAACTCCTATGTTCAAGACCCTTCCATACTTCATCCTATGTGTTTCTTCATCTGCCTATTCATCTGTATCCTTTATCATATCCTTAATTATATAATAAACTGGTAAATACAAGTAAGTGCTTCCCTGAGTTCCATGAGTCATTCTAGAAAATTACTGAACCTGAGGAGAGGGGCATGGGAACATCGATCTATAGCTGGTCAATCAGAAGTACAGGTGACAACCTGGGTCTTGTAATTGGCATCTGAAGTGGGGGCAGTCTTGTAGGACTGAGCCCTTAACTTATGGTATCTGATGCTAACTCCAGGCAGAAAGTGCTAGAACTGAATTGAATTGAAGGACAATCATGTTAGCCAGCTGGTGTTGGAGAATTTGTTGGTGGGGGAAAAACCCACACATCTAGTCACAGAAGTATGAGTGTGAGGATAAAGAAAACAATGAGCTTCTCCCAGACACATATGCAGCCAGAAAATGATACAGATTGAAAGCTTTTCTTCTTGGCTGCAAGCTTCTCAAGGGTAGAGACCATGTTATATTCGAGATTTCAAGATTATACTTCTAGTACATGTCTTAGTGCTTCATTTCACAAAAATATGAGTACCAGGCAAGGGCCAGGTACTGTTCAAGTCTGAGAATACAGGGGTGAATTACATAGACAGTGCCCGTGTCCTCTTGGGGTTTACATGTTAATGGGAAGATGATACACACACACACACACACACACACACACACACATATGCTGAGAGAAATAAGGGCTATGAAAAAAATTATAATAATAGCCAATATATTTTGTTGAAGTTAATAAATCAGTTCTTCCCAACACCTTTCAAAATTTTTCTAAGCAAAAATAAAATAAAATAATGCTAATATTTGTACCACACACCATGATAAAGGGAAAAATCTACTTATAGCCACTGGCTGGCTTGTGACCTCAGGCTACCCCAGCTCAGAATGACTGCCTTGAGGGCCAAGGGGATACCTGGATATTCAGGTCAGGATATGAGAAAATTACCTGAGTTTTTGTTAAGACATAGTTCAGACATGCAGTCAGTTGGACTGGATTCAGATAGCGATCAAGCTAACAATGCAGCAAGCAGTTGTATCCATTCTTTGTAAGTTACATATTCAACCTCCACTTCCAGATCTTTCCCCAAGAACTTGATTCTATACCTTCATTTTGGCCTAGGGTACTGATTTAAATAAAGACAGAAACTGCTCCTCTCTCAGAGTTTTATTTCTATCCATAGACAAATATTCCATGTCACTTTCTGACATTCTTTTATCCATCTCAGATTTGCTTTACATTTATTAGACCCTCAAGGATAGTGAGATTTGGACAGTGGGCCATGTTCAGTACTGGCCTGCTTTTCCCTAGTTTATTTACCTGCCCCTGCTAGCCCTCCACCGAGCTCACAGAAAGCTGTGGATGTGACAGTCTGGCATGTGACAAAAGATATGAAGAAAAAAGGGTTTTTTGCCTGTGTGGCAAGTCCACATTTGGTATCCTGGATCATTGGGTGAAATTTTACTCTCAAAAAGGACACAGGGCAAGATAGCCACTGGGTACAGGTTTAGAGGAAACTCTTTCTGCAGGAAGCAGAGGGGCTCATCAAAGCGACCAATGACAACTAAGACCAAGAACTAAAGAAAAAGAGCCACCTATTGGAACAAACTGAGATGAGAGGGTGTAATGGATTGCAGAATGCTCACAATCTTCCCATCCATGGATGCACACTCCTTTGCTGTGTGACTTTGAAGCTCCTTTCCACTCATTTAGACACGAGCTTGACTGTTTGAATTTCTTTAGTCCATGGGGTAAAAGCAAATGTGACAAAAGACAAAATTTGAAAAACTCTTCTGCATTGGGCTTGTCCTTTCATGCTGCCTTTGGAAGGCCATCAATCACTTTGACTAACCTGCTGAATGATGAGAGACACATGGTTGAAGCCCTAGTCAACTGCTGGGTAATCAGTTAGGCCACTGGCCACCAACTGAACACACATGCATGAGTGAGTCTAGTTGAGACCAGCAAGAAACTACCCAGCTGAGCCCAGACTCAACTGCTAACCAATAGAATCATTAGCTAATAAATGATTGTTGTTTTAAGCCACTCCATTATGAGCTAATCTGTTGTTTAACAAAAATGATTTATATAGAACTTTTTAGCTAGAAATGGGATTCTTATTTACCAAACATGTTTTACTGAAATATGTATCATTGTCTCTGGGACTAGGCTACAAGAAAAGTATTAATGAAGTCTGAAAAAGTGATAAAACAGTGGAGGTTGAGAAAACTGTGAGGAAGTTGTTATAGCATGTTGGAAAATGAGGACTCACATTAGGCAGTTGTGAAACAATTGGAAAAACTATTGTCTGTGATAACTTGGAAAATAGAAAGTGTACCTAGTGAAATTTTGGATGTAGTTAAGGAGAACCCCAGGCCGAATGAAGAAAGTATCTTTTGGTTGGTCAATAAGGTAGGAGAATACCAAGGTAAGCTAAATAACTGGTTAGTTTGCAAGAAGAGTTGAAAAGAAACATAGAGGAGACACGATTTTCATTGGAAAATAAAGCTTTAATTTTTTTTATTTTTTGGCCATACCACATGGCATCCAGGATCTCAGTTCCCTGACCAGGGATTGAACCAGTGCACCCAGCAGTGGAAGTGTGGAGTCCTAACTACTGGACCACCAGAGAATTCCAGAAGATAAAGCTTTTCTCACCTCCAGTCTCCCCAGAACTGTAAGGAACCAGTGACTGCTATGTGTTTCCCATTCCTCCCCTTTTCCAATGGAAGAGTTTATTTCTGTTATACTGTTTTTGTGTCACTACTGTACGCTGGCTGTGTAAGTGGCAAACAACTAGTCTTTTTACATCATAGGTTCCTGGATCAATGATAACCACAACCAAGATATGTGGGAAATTACAGGATCAAGATTGTGGTGTTTTGAGCCTATTTCCATAATTGGATGCGTCTTTTAAGAGCCCTAGACAGAGATGAGTATATTTTGCATGTGAATAAATATGAATATTTATGACCACCACGTAAGCTAGTATCCTGGAGGGTGAGCAGCCACGTGGAAGAGAATTTAGGTATCATTCAATGGTAAGCCAGCCCCCAGCCATGAAGCAGTCACCTGCCAGACATGTGAATGAGGTCAGCAACTGCCAGCCGCAGGCAGTTACATGTGTGCAGCCATATGAGACCAGCAGGTTACTATTCAGCTGATCCAACCAAGCCCATTTTTCAATCTACAGAGTTGTAAGTTAATAAACAGTTGTATAAGCCACTAAGTGCAGGGATGATTTTTTATATGGCAACAGGTAACTGGTACAATAAAAAAAGGGAGATCTGGGGGGCAACACCGGTGCCAGGTCGTCCTTGGATCACAAGTATTTTTGACAACAAAGAGATTTTGGAGAATGCACAAGTTGACTTAATTCTAATGCATGTATGCGACAGATCAAAAGTGCTCCCTAGGTTCCTCATCTCAGAAATTACTGTATCAGAGGCAGGATGAAGTACTAAACTTTCAGATTAGAGAAGCTGGGGAAGGCTGGGCCAAAGGAGTAAAGTCAGTGGATACTGCTCCAGAAATTTAGACACCAATTCCATCATAGCAAATGAGAGAATCAGATCAGGGCAGACAATTTCACATTTAAATGTTCAGCATAACTAGAAATCAGTGAGTTAGAAAATAGCATGAGGCTAGGGCCCTTTTCTAAAATTAAGGATAGGGCTTCCCTGGTGGCGCAGTGGTTGAGAGTCCGCCTGCCGATGCAGGGGACACAGATTCGTGCCCCGGTCCAGGAAGATCCCACATGCTGCGGAGTGGCTGGGCCCGTGAGCCATGGCCACTGAGCCTGCGCGTCCGGAGCCCGTGCTCTGCAATGGGAGAAGCCACAACAGTGAGAGGCCCGCGTACCGCAAAAAAAAATAAAAAAATAAAATAAAATTAAGGATATTGTTAATATTTTAAATGGAGCTTAGATAATTACATGCATCTGTTGAACTTACTCTACAGTGGTGGTAGACAATGCCTTTGAACTGGGATCCAAGCAGAAGATAATAACAGGGTGTTTCTCTGGGTTATTTAATGTGACAGCTTGGTGTAATGCTGCTCTTGTCAGTGCCCACTTGCTGACATCTACAACCGTGTCCTTGTTTGACTAAACTGTGCACTATTTCCTGATAGCTTATGCTGACTAGACCCCAGGCCCAGAGTCTGAATGCTTCTGGGCTCAGCCTTCCGACCAATCAAACAGGGACCACTATGTTTTTTTGTCACAATAAGAGAAGAGAAACTGACTAGTTTTGTGTCTTTTATAGTCTTTATTACTGCAGATCCTTATGTTGGCAAAACCTAGTGGAAAGAACATGGACCATAGAACCTGGGTTCAAATTCTGGGTCCACCAATCAATACATGACTGGCCTTGAGAAACTCACCAAAACATTCTAAGCTTCTTTTTTCAAATGGGGAAAATAACACTTGCTTTATCTACCTGGTGGAAATGTTTTAAAGATCAAAATATTATCCATACAATACATAAATATATGTATGTATATATATTGTATAAATATATATAAAATGCTATTTTAGGATTTCAATAAATATTAATTATGATTATTACTATTCTTTGATAGCACTGAAACTCTGACAATCAGGCTAAGATGGTAGAATACATTTAACTCTATCTATCTTCTGTGTCTTTAGAAATATATTCTAGTCCTCAGATTCAGAGTGAAATAGATCTGTGTGGGGAAAGTGAAGAGTCTGTATGAGTATTAACTTTGTCATTGGCTGATGCAAAGAAAGTTCCAGATATAGGTGAAAGTCAAGGAGGTGGGTGGCGGTGATTCCATTTTGAAATAGAGAACAGATTATCTTTCTTTCTAATTTCCTATCTTTTCCATTTGGGTAATTCTTTGTATAAGAAACCCCAAGTCCCTAACTATTCTACAAGGAAAAGATTGTCTGTAGGTGTTTCCAACAATAGAATTACAATACAGTTATATAAGAGAGAAGAACAAACATGACACCATGTTGTATCTATTCCTTTAGCTCTAACCTTTGTACTCTGTTGCCTGTGCTTAGTCCTGCCGGCTCTGCACCACTATCTGGTCAATCAGTAAAAGAATGTTGCCTATAGCCTGGAATATACATAAGAGCTCCTTCTCCAGGCTCTGCCTCCCAGGCTCAACCTTTAAAGATATAACACTTTTCATTCATATACAGATAAAAAGTTGCAGAACAGAGAACATTCCTCTTGTTGGAGGTTTACAGGAGCATCGTTAGCAGACCTACATGGACAGCTGCCAGAACACAAGAAGCCTGAAGTCTAACTTGGGTAAGATTGTTCTTTTTCTAGCTCGCTATCCTGTTGATCTGCTAGCTTTCCAAATAAAGTTGCTACCTCTTGCCCCAACACCTTGTCTCTAGATTTATTGGCCTATAGTACAGTGATCAGTACAAGCATGGACTCGATAGCAGTTACATTGCCCAACTGGTATACTAAGTACCAACAAAGCCAAGCTCCTGGATCTCATTTTATTGCCACCACTTGAGGCCAATGAAGAAAACGTCTCTGAGGGGAAGAAATAATTTCTTTCTGTAAGAATAAGTGAAAACAGAGATAATTATTTACTTTTTTCTTTTCCAAAATGCCAATATTTTATTCCTTTCAAGGACCTCTGCCTCTTCTATGTAAATATATTCTGGTAACTGATTTTGACTTTATTTAAAAACATATTTCATCTTTCTTATGCCTCTGATATCACACTTGATGCATTATCTGTCGTATTCATTCATTTCACACATGCTTGTTGACTGGGTGTTGTGTATCAGGTATGGGGCCATGGACCAGGCTTGCAGAGCTGAGTGAATGAGACAGTTCCCAACCCCAGGGGCTCTATGCTTCTACTGCTGGTCAAGGCTTTCCCTGCCCCACTCCCGTTTTCCCTCACATCCACAGTTCCCTTTCCAGGGATTACCCTTTCCCCTGAGACTTTATACAAGTAAAAATAATAATAATAAAACCAGTACATTTCTATAGTATGTTCCCTATATTGACAGAGATTACTAAATACATTATGTAAATTATCTAATCTTAGCAACTTCACCAGCTTCATTCTATAATGATCCCAATTTACAGAGGAAAACATGGCACTGTAAGTGGTAGAGCCAGTATTCAAACCCAGGTTTATTTGGCTCCAGTGTCCTTTATACACTACTTGGTAGCATCATCAGTCTTTACCATAAATGATCCACTTTCTAAAAATGGATTTTAAGACCTCTGAAGGAAAGCAACATAATTTTCATCTATATTAACTGATCCATTTTATGTACATTATCTCAATTAATTCTCACAGCTCCTTATGAAACAGACATTTTAATTCCACTATAGGAATGAGGAAACCGAGGATCAACTTGGTTAAAAAACATAGACAGGACCACTTAGCTAGTTAATGGTGGCTAGCATTCAAATCAACATCTTAAATCTAAAATCCCTGTTCCTATGTTTCTTCTTTAGAATTTGAAGAATTTAATACCAAGTTTAAAAATGGATTGTCCCTGAAGATAAACACACTTCTTCAGCAGCTAGAAATTTAGGACAAGGATGGCATTAAGGGCATCTGAGTAAACAAGGAAGAAATACAAGGAATTTCCAATCCTTCTGTTAGTATCCCATTATCGTAAATGCTCATAACTAATTTTCCTTTCCATCTGCTTGAAAATGAAAATAGAAATCTAAAAAGACAGAAAAGTAAGGCATATTTTTTATGTAAACATGATTGAGACAATTGAATTACAGTATGGAGAATATGAACATAGAATTATCTCACACACTGAGCATGACAATTAATGCTAGGTAAGCCAAAGAGCAAAATGTAACATTTTATTAAGATAGCTTACAGCACTGAATTTTTTTGTTCTTTTTTTTTTCTTTCTGTTGGAAGCTGTGGGCCTAATAGGCAGTGTCCTGGCCTTGAACTCAGAAGGTCAGAATCCATGCCCTAATATTGACAATTTTGCCTTCTGCAAAATTCAGTGAGCTTATTAAAGTCTTGAAGTCACTGTCATACTAGCCAGATTAGAATATCATAAACCTAAATAGAGAGGAAATAAAGAAATATCAACAATAAAATGAGAAGATATATTAATGAAATAGAAAATAAATAGAGAGGATCAGCAAAAACAAACATTTTCTTTGGAAGAAAAAAACCTAATAAAATAAATACCTGGAAAAACTTGCCAATTGGAAAGAGAAAAGTCATAAATAAATAATAACAGGAACAGAAAACTAGACGTATCTACAGATACAAATGATATTTAAAAATTTGAAACATATATGTTTATCCTAATAATTTTGAAACCAAGATGAAATGGTCAATTTTTAGGAAAAATGTATTTTACTAATATTTACAAGATAAGAAATTGAAATGCCTTAATAAACCAGTAACCATTAAAGAAATGATTAGTAATCAATCTTCTTTTCCTGCACAAAAAGATATACTAAGCCCAGCTGATTTTAAATATGTCTTTCCAACACTCCAAGAAACAGATAATATTATATGATATATACCATTTTTGAGAACAGAAAAATAGGGAAAGATCCTCAATTCATTTTATAAAGCTCATATGTCCCTAATAACAAAGTTGCAGGATAATACAAAAGGAAATAGAAAACAAATCTAATTTATGCACATATATATGTATATGCAGTGGAGGGAAGATATTTGGGAGACCTGAGGACTTCATGAAGCTATAAGGGAGGTAGTTGAGAGAAAGAAGTTGAAGCTTCAGAAGAGAGAGGTGATAATTGGTGGAGCAGGCACCTAAGGAAAAAAAGGAATAGATGAGATAAAATTATAGGAGATACGAGGACTCCTGTTTCTTTACAACAAACAAAAAGATAATCCCACAGAAGAATTTAATTTTAGCCTAAATTATTGAGATGTATCTGATGAGACAAATAGGTCTGGTGAGAACAGAATGTTTAAAAATGCTATATGAAAAACTGTGGGGAGGGCACACGTGTGTTATGCGTGCACACACACACACACACACACACACATATACTCACATATACACATGGCCCATGCTCTGGGCAGAGCCGTTGCCCGTCTACTTGGTATCTTTGAATGTTCCCTCTGGTAAGACTGAGTTCTGCACCAGAGTGTCCAACTTGGCATTTGGAACTTGGGCTTAGCTTCTTAGACAATAATTTGTAACTGTCTAAGATTCTGCATGAAACCAAAATGACTTACTATATCAGTCAAGGTAATGAACTGTCAATTAACATGCAAATCAGTTAAATAGGTTGCTCAGGACCATGTAGCATAAACAGCATTAGTTGATTGACTAAATTACTAGCTTATTATACCATCCAGTGGAGAAATATATGTAGACCCCTCCTAAGTGCATGACCAGCCCTGAGACTCTTAATGTAGCAAGATTTTAATAGTGATCATGGTGTTTATGCTAATTTCTTTATATTTTTATGATACTTTTCAGCTTATAAATTTTCCTCATGTATATGACCTAATTTAATGGCTCAAAATATCTTGCTACATATAAGTATTTGCCTTTCTACACACACAGAAACACACACACACACAGAGCTCTATTATTGAACAATAAAGAGTAAAATTCATACCCATAATCTCTTAATTTTTAATCATATAACTTTATGATCTGATTAATCAGTTAAAATCATGTGAATTAAGTGGTGCTTATTTACACTTAATTTTTTTGATTAAAGGTACATGTACCTTGGAGTATTTTTAAATAGTAAATATCTCTGTTCTATGAAAATATATTTCTGTTTAATAAAATTAAAATCTATACATAGATTTTGCATAATGAGACCTTCCTATTTTAACCACTAGCTGCAGCAAAAGTGTCTTAAACAATAAAATTTATTTCTCTCACACACAAAGCCTGATGTCAGTCAAATGTCTTTCCAGAGCTGCTTTTGAGCATGATCATTTCAATAAATGGCCTCCATGGGCACTGCCAAAAAGCAAGAGAGATGATGGAAGTGTCATACTTGCTCTTAAAAGCTTCAGCTGATAATAAGATGCATTAATTTCACTTATATACCACTGGCTAGAACTAGTCACATGGTCCTGCCTAACTGCAAAGTCATCTGGGAAGCAGATTCTTCCTGTGTTGTCAGGAAGGAGAGAATAATCAGATTTAAAAAACATTAGTAAACTTTACCACAGTTCCCTTGCAAATATTGAGATAACAGTTTCTATTTTAAATATCAATTTTTACACTGATTTCCCTACCTTGTAATAATTCAACATTGAAGTGAAGAATTTTCTTACTCTTTCCAATATGAAATAAAAGAATATTTGACAGGCTTCATGCTTTTGCTTTTATCTACAAATTATATGTTTTAAACATAATGGCAATGCTTCAAAACACAGTTTGGTACACGTCAGTAATAGCTCTTAATGACTCAGAAAGAATATAATAATCTACCATGAGCAAAACTAATCTGCCATAAAAAGTACAGAAATATCAAACGGCTTATCCTGTAGAAACAAATCCAAATTAATTTCCTCATTTGTTACATCATAGGTAATACACACTTTAACATTGCCATGACTTTATATAGACATCTAGCTTCTCAGAGAAATTTAGAAAAACATTATCCAATAAAGTTTCATTGTGAAAAGAATTAACATGCCTAATGATGCAACTCCTAATTTTCTGTGGGTTTTATTAGCAACAATTATTTATTGAGTTATGGTATCTTGAGTATAACCAAAAAAAGAAATAAAATTACACTTTTGACTACCACTCTATTTCTTTGGGTAACCAGCACACAACACATACACACAAAAACACACACACACATACACACACTGTCTTTCTCTCTCACATACACATACACACACTTTCTACCACCTGGCATGGTCTGAACATTGAACGTTGTGATTGTCAAAATATGCCCAGTACTACTAACATTATAACACTATATATTAGAGCTTTTGGCTTCAGTTACATGTAAAACATAAAGTAAACATTAGATGTAGTTTATTGAAGTTGTGATGATTTGGAATTTCCATCACAATTCTGCAGAAACTTGTGTTTCTCATAGAGCAGTAGTCATCCTGATAGCAATAATGTCATTTATTGCTAAGAATATTTCTATCACTGTTGATCCAATTCAACATTAAATAGCTCCTTGAACTACAGAATTCTTTTTTTCAAACAGTTAATAACTTGTTTCTGCAAACATATGTCTGATTGTGCTCCCATTTTTAATAATTATTCAAGAAAAATTATGTAAATAAAAGCAGCCACAATTTGTGAGGCCTGCTATGTATCAGACTCCATCTTAGATGTTTTTTTTCTCATTAAGTCCTCACAATGATTTACCAAAGAAGCAATTTTAGCCCCATTGTGGAGATGATAAGACAGGAGTGTGAAGGAATTTTAGCCATTTTCTAACTAAACTCACAGTGTATATGTTATTTCACCATTGTTTTTGTTCTCTTTTTGTGGAAATGGGCCACATTGTAGAATAATAAAAAATAACGTAGTAAAGTGGTGAAATGTATAGATAACAAAAGGCATAGATAGTTTCCCTTCTGTAGTACTGTCTTTTTTTTTCTTTCTCAAAAACAAACTTAAAAGGGAATTTTTAGGTACATTTCCCCTCAGTTCTAATACCTAGCCAAATAGACAATCTATGATGAGATGGTATGTTCTTATTTCTTAAACAAGTACCTCTATTAAAAGCTACACTACCAAATTATTTCAAACTGTGGCTGCTAATTCTCTGTATTATTTATTACTTATTTGTTCGTTTGTTTTTCTACAACCTAGAAATCATATGGTGATAAATTATTTCCCAACTATGGGAGCCCAAGGATTGACCAGCACCAGTAAGACATTTGCTGGAGAATTGAAGAAATTCAATTTACATTTCCAATCCAGTAAGAGTTGCCAATTACAGATAATAAACAAAAACAAGCAAATAAAAACACTGAAAAAACAAAACTTGTTCTTGAAATATATAAAATGTGGATGAAGACAAGTTGAGACTATAGAAAATAATAATATAAATTAAAATAAATGATAACAAAAGTGTATAATAAATTTTGGAGGAAAACTGACAAGAGGTGATTATCATCACAAATGAAAAAATATTTCATTTATAGTCATACGGTGCCTACCTGAACTAAGATTCAGTGTTATATTTTAATTTTAAAATCTTTAGTGTGGACACTTTTTGAAACCTTCTTTTAGTGACTTTTTTTTAATTTATTTTTTAAAGAAGATGTTGGGGGTAGGAGTTTATTAATTAATTATTATTTTTTTTTGCTGTGTTCAGTCTTCGTTTCTGTGCGAAGGCTTTCTCTAGTTGTGGCAAGCGGGGGCCACTCTTCATCGCGGTGCGCAGGCCTCTCACTATCGCAGCCTCTCTTGTTGTGGGCACAGGCTCCAGATGCGCAGGCTCAGTAGTTGTGGCTCACGGGCCTAGTTGCTCCGTGGCATGTGGGATCCTCCCAGACCAGGGCTTGAACCCGTGTCCCCTGCATTGGCAAGCAGATTCTTAACCACTGTGCCACCAGGGAAACCCCTAGTGACATATTTTTTTGTCTTCATTCATGAGTAGGTAGGAATTTTGGTGAAGTCATGTGACCAATGCTTGATTAAAACTGCAACTATATTTTAGTATGCATGATTGGATAGTTGCTTAAGAAAATAACAAAACTGTTTCCATCTTAAGTGATTCTTTTCATTTTCCAATTTGTTTAATATGAATATAAGATAAGAATACACTGATGTTCTTAGAGGCAACTTTTGATTTTAGCAATTTTCTTTTGCCATTAATGTCATCAAACCCCTGAGGTATTTCCCTCATATCTACCTTCCTGAAATTCATACTACAGGGCAGAACAGAAGAGACTAAATCTATTCTCTTGGCTTTTATGCTTAGGCAAAGGCATTTGGATTATTTTTTCTAAAATAATTTTCAAGGCAACCCTAAACCCCATGGATAATCTCTTCATAAACTCAGAGTGAAATAGCCAACAGGCAGTGATTTGTCCAGTCACTGCATCAATAATGATATAAAACAATTCCCACTCACAGTCTACAAGTTGATTACAGATTGGCTGTGGGTTGGCTGCCTTTGCAAGGGATTGGCTCTAGACTGTGGGGTAGGTTAGTTCTTCTGTACCAATATTCGTATTCTAGAGCATCTATGTGGGTGATGCTCTTGTTACTCTTGTGCAGAGTACTGAGCACAATCTCAGGTGGACACTTGCAATGAATCTTAAGCTGTCCTTTCAGAACTAGCACTCTATCACATCTGAGCACATGCCATTTATCAAAGTGAGTCACCTGAAGCCCTAAAATCAATAGGGTAGGAAAGCGTGCTCTGTCCTTAGTAAAGCTATAACAAGGACAGGGAAGGAAGAATTGTGAATAAATAATACTATCTTAAACAAAGTATTAATAAATTACATTTATCCTTTTTCTGTATGCCTGTAGAATTAAATGATTGATCAGTTCCCCCAAATCTGGGCAAAAGTGGGCAGTGGCCCAATTCCTGGAAATCCCCACCCTTACCAGAAATAGCAGGAATATTCTCGCTTGTTAGCGTATGAAATTATTTAACCTATAGAAACCAACAACCCCATGCTCTGGGGTCAATCTCACTTTCTGAGATGGTCTGTATTTTACCTGTGGAATGTGTATCTCTCTAAATAAACTTGCTTTCACTTTACTTTGGATTGCTCTTGAAATATTTCCTGCGTGAAGCCAAGGACCCTCACTTGGAGGTCTGTCCTGGGGACTCACATGGGTCCCAGGATGTGATATTTCCTTCTCTTGCAACACATTCCCACTTACTTTGTACATTTCCTCACTTACTTTCTTGACCACTTTTTCTAATCTGGCTCCCATCCTCTTTATGTACACAAAACTACTCTCACTAAGGTCACAAGGAGGTCAGTAAATCCAAAGGAGATTTTCAATTTTATTCTTTCTTGAACTCTAAATAGCAATCAGCACTGTAGAATACACTCTCCTTGTAGCACTCTCTTCACAAGACCATGTCACATGGCACTCTTCTTAATTCCCTCCTTTCACGCTTGCAGCTAATTCAAATCTCTTCTGTTGATTTCTCATCTTTTACCTAAACACTAAATTTGGTAGGTCAAGTCATAGGCCTGACCTTCTTTTCTCACCCTGTACTGTTTCCCTGGATGACCTAATCTACTCCCAGCACCATATGAAAGTAACTCACAAAATTACCTCTTTAGTCTAGAACTATCCTCTGAGTTCTAAGCCTATATATACAATCACCTACCTGGCATTTTTGTCATATATCTTTATAGAACTTCAAATTAGTAAGACACCTTTGGAAAGTTGACCTCCTTGAAACCAGATTCTTTTCCATGGTTCTATTGCTGTGAAGGATGTCATTATACAGTCACCTTCTTTGCCTCATCTGTCAGTTTTCTTTTCTAAATACCTCATTCACTTCCTTCCATTCATTCATTTGTTTCCCAGCATGCTTACCCCCATCACCTCATTAAGGTTACTGTTATCTCTTGCCTGGTGTATAATAGCTCAGATACTTGTTTATCTGCACCATCTATGGCCCATTCTCATCCTGCAGCCAGAATGACTTTTGAATATTCTAAGCCCTTCCTATTGTTCTAAAGATAAAGTCCAAAGCCCTTAATCTGTAAGGCCATGCAGAACCTAGCCCTGTCTATTCTTCCAGACTCAACTTGGGCCACTCTTCCCCTTGCTGAAAACTCTCCAGCCTTATTGGCTTATTTTAGTATACTAAAGAACTCATGGATCCCCTTTCCACAGGATCTTTCCACATCCTATTCTCTGTTGGGAATGTTCTTTCTTCTCCTCACTGAATTTGCTTCTTCTTGACCTTCAGACCCTCTCTCCAGAGAATCCTTCTTTGAATTCCTGATTTAGTCAAATCATCTGATTATCCCCACACAACACCTAGTGTCATTCCTTCATAATACTTATAATAGTTTTAATTTTTATTCATCTTGTAATTTCTTTTTATTTTCTATTTCTTCCACTGAAATGTCAGTTCTGTGAGTTCAGGAAACATGTCTGTGTTGTTCATTTTACATTTCAGACACCTAGAAAAAGCTTCACCCACAATAAGCACTCAACATATATTGGAAATGAAAAATGAATGCATGAGTTACATAAAGTTATACAATTCTAAAAGCCTGAAAACTGGATGCTAAACAATTATAACAAATTGCAACTGGAAAATATTTGTGAGTTTTTTAAGAACAACACTCTGAAAACTTTAAATCTCACAAAGGTAAATTCACACAATGAGCTTGAATTGAAATTAATTGAATAAAAGAACAGGTTGAAATGTAAAATAGATAGCTAGTGGGAAGCTGCTGCATAGCACAGGGAGATCAGCTCGGTGCTTTGTGGCCTAGAGGGGTGGGATAGGGAGGGTGGAAGGGAGGCTCAAGAGGGAGGGGATATGGGGATATATGTATACATATAGCTGATTCACTTTGTTGTACAGCAAAAACTAACACAACATTGTAAAGCAATTATACTCCAATAAAGATGTAAAAAACTTTAAAAAAGAACAAGGTTGATATCATCAGCACCATCTTTACTTGTCTGAAAAATAAGGTACACTCAGCACAAAATCAACATTTTCATCAATACCAACAAATTGGTATGGCTTGAATAAATTTCAGCCCAGGAGGATAATAAAGCATTTTCCAGATATCTCACAAAATACTCAACATTCACTGCATTTTTGTAAGAAAGAGAAATAAATAAAACTACATGGTGAGGTGAAAAGAACAATGACCTGTTAGCCTGAAACTTAATTTCAGTTCTACGTCTAACTAATAGTTTGCCACTGAGCAAGTTTCTTCATTTTTTTCTTGTAATTAGTTTGTAAAATAAAGAAATTAATGATTTCTACATTCTGTCAGCTGCAACAGTGTATGAATAAATAATTATTTTCTTGCTGGTGCCAGGAACTCTATTGAGAGGCCTGATCCTCTGGGGTTCTACCAGATCAATTGCTTAGAAATGGCCTAATCGTACAAATGGCCTTTGCTACATTATTGCAGGTGAGAGGACATTTCAGAACATGTGTTTTTGTATTTGTCTTTTAATTTCAGTTCAGTTACGTATGCTGTAACTTCAAGGGGAAATGTCCCACTGTCCAAAATTACACCTTTTTTTCCACATGGCTTAAGTCTGGAAAAATGATTTAAAACTTTACTTTGCAACTTCAGTCAAGATAGCATCAAGGGTTTACCCTTTGATGCTCCCTCCACTCCACATATATAGAATGATAGATAAAACATCAAAGGAGAATCTTTTTAAAAAAAATACCATGCTCAAACACAAGATAAAGATGTCTGTTGGCCAGAAACAAATTAAGTGGGACTGAAGCCATGTGCATTCTGGACTCCATATCTGGAAGCGTGTTGAAGCAACCTGGAGATTTTATTGTTCAGGAAAATGGCAAGAGTCAGGAACCAGAGTTGCCTAATGTAACTGGGGACCAGATACAGTTTTGGAAAGTTGCATAATAAAGGAGGTAGAAAAATATAATCTCAAACCAGGTAGTGGGTGAGGATATCCTCTGACTTAGTGATGGTACCTGCATTGTGTCTCATATCACCTTGGTTAAGGGGCCTGAGCTCCAAATTCAAGATCAGGAAATTTCCTGGGAGCCCTGGGCAACTGAAAACCCTCTAGAAAGACAAATAACAAAATTAAACTTTAGGAGAAATATTGATATCAAATGAAATTTGGAAAGAACTTTAAATATGTTGATGGTCCTCAAAGAGATAAATCAAGGAATAACATCTATGAAAAAGAGCAAAAAATGTGAAATCAAAATGAGCATAAATGAAGAAAAAGAAGAGTAAAATATGTTTTATTAGAAATTCTAAATAAGGAGATTTTTCATTGAGAAAACCTAAATTGATATTAAGTTATTAGGCACAGCTGAAGAGAGAATTCGTAAGTTGAATCTACATTTTTTGACAGAGTTTGAAAGGTTGAAAATAAGGTGATGTCTCCCCTAAGTTTGGTGTTAGCTCCTTAAGACCAGAAACTTTTATTCATTCATACAACAAATATTTATTTAACACATTTTTTGCTTAGCTACCTCAAAATGAAGTTTTTTAAGCAGCTTCTCTTTACCTACGTGTTATCAAAAGCTGAAAGCTAAAAGCATAATTTCCTTCATTAAGTAACCTCATTAAAATATAGGTGTCAGAAATATTTTTTACTGTTTTATTATATCAAGTCTATCTTACAACTCCAAAATATGCAGAATTTATCTTACAGTATTGAGAGTTATTTTAATGTCTTGATGTAAAATTCTCTGTATTTTAGAAAAGATTGAATTGATTACTCCTAAGTGAACCCGTTTATTTCCCAAATTATTATATGTTTCACTTTTATCCAGAGACTACAAGAGTATATGCCTCCACCAAAATGGAGGAGTTCCTTGAGTGCAAGGATTTTGTATATTTTGTTCAAGTACCTAAACTCAATAAATATTTATTGAAAAATTAAATGGTTCTCAAATAATAACTTGGTTTTAGAATATAGCAAGAATTGAAATTGCTGATGTTTTTTATCATAAATCTCACTACTTTATTTTATTTATTTATTTTTTTGCGGTACACGGGCCTCTCACTGTTGTGGCCTCTCCCGTTGCGGAGCACAGGCTCCGGACGCGCAGGCTCAGCGGCCATGGCTCACAGGCCCAGCCACTCCGCGGCATGTGGGATCTTCCCGGACCGGGGCACGAACCCGTGTCACCTACATCGGCAGGCGGACTCTCAACCACTGTGCCACCAGGGAAGCCCTACTTTATTTTAAATGCTATAAAAGTTTCTTTTATGTTTCTCTTTCTTAAGAATTTAATGCACCTACAAATTTGGATTATTCGGGGAGAAGAAACTGTCTCAAGTAAACTCAAATAGAAAGAGGGGTTTATTCTAAGAGAACAGCAGTACACATAAAATCCAGAGACTGAGACACAAGAGCACACTGAGACAGTATCAGGCACCTCTGTGTCTGTTCCTCCTCAGCATTTGCTTCATTCTTTCCCTTTGCCGGCCCTCTAGTTTTCTCAACCCTCCATACACCATGGTGGAAAAGGAGACTTCACAATTGTTTTATTACATTCAAGTTTCCAGCCACTAAAACTGGAAGAGCACAATAAAATATCCAGATTCCTGTAGACAGGTGCATTGTTCAAGCTTGAGTAGATGTTCCCCCTTAAACCAATCAACTGTGGCCAGAGAGACCAGGACCATGAGATTTTATTAGAGTTCACTGGGTTTGGTCAGACATCTTAGTCACAAAGAACTCCTGGGGAAAGTTAAAGGGTTTTGGTAAAGACAAATGAAGCTGAAAGACCTTCCAGATACAGGGTCAAAAGTTTTCTAATAACGAAATAAAGGACCAGACAGTGAAATTTCTGGTAAGTCAGCCCCATGCAGTGGGAACCTATATATATTGACTAGACCTTGGTGCACACATTTCTTATGGAAGGCAGATGATTGGGCTACTGCCAAGGGCATTTCTCAGTGTTAATATTTGGGGTGTGTGTGTGTGTGTGTGTGTGTGTGTGTGTGTGTGTGTGTGTATGGAAGTGTGTGTATTCAGGGAGGAAGAAGTTTCCTTCTGCCCCAATAATTCAGATTAATATATGTATCAAATTCTTAAGAATTTCAGGGAAGAAGAAATTTTTCTCTGCTTTTCTAGGATCTTCTGGCTGCTCTAAGAATTAAATTAGCATGAGACAGATTAACAGGAAAATATCAAACTAAAGTTTAATAACATGTATACATGGAACAGACCCAGGCAAACTGAGTAACTTGCCAAAAATGACTGGAACACTCACCTTAAATACCATTTCAGCTAAAGACAAAAAAGGATATTGGGGGTAGTGGTTTGGGACTCCAAAAGAGAGGAAGGCAATTGACATGAAGATGGAAAAGCCATTGTTTGGTAACAAATGTTTCCTGGGCCATTCAGAGACCATAGGACACAAAGAAGAATTTTAACGGACTTCACCATACTATAATTACACACTTAGTTCATGCTATAATTATCTATGGATAGCTCCCTACCTAGAAGAGATTATCTATCTACATTCTTTAGGCAATTAGGGGAAAGGTCAAAGGTTCTCCCTGAGTCTTCTGGGCCTTGATTGCTTTCAGCTCAAAATAATTTACATGACAAAGAGACACACTTTGGGGTGACAAACTTTGCTCCCCTATAGAATATATGCATATATATATATATATATATACACACACACATATGCATGTATATATACATAAATATATGTTTACATACATAGATATAAACATGGAATAACATATAGAAATATAGAAATCCATAAAAATATAGAAATAACTCTAAAACAATGAGATGATCTAATATAAACATTAAAAAATTAAATTTTATTTGAATTTAACAAAAAAAAAACTGAGGAACTTACTAGTCTTTGCAGATAAATATATTTCATTAAAAATATATGTGATTTTACAATATCCCTCTATTATGGCATTTACAAAATACTTCTCCAGTTCACACATCTTTGATTGTCTTTCTCTGGTGAAAGAGGAAATGATTAGCATTCTTATATGTCTGCCCATCTCACCCCTCCATCATTTTTCAACCTTTGATACTTGTAATTATCTTTACTTTGTCTGGATGAATGAACAACGTTCACATTCTGATCTATTACAATTTCTTTTATTATTTAGTCTTTCATTATTTAGTTTCCACATATTAGTGGGTTAAATATTTATTAAAAGAATTTAAATCTTAAAGCCATTTACCACAATTGTTCCATTGTTAAATTTTGTCTTTTAATATAGCTTATATTTGGCTGGATTCAGGTTTACTTGATTTTCTTTTCTCTAGAGGGATTTATGGGTAGCATGTGACCTTTCCTCTTTGAGAAAGGCTCTCTGTGGTATTTATTCTTGAAATATGACTTGGCTGAACACAGTAAACTTGTGTCACACTTTTACTCCTTCAGTAATACATAGACATTCCTCCATTGATATTGCTATGGGAAAGAAATGAAGTCACCTGCATATTCTCCCCTCATGGGTGATATTTATTTTTTGACCAGATGAACCAAAGAATTCTTTTTTTTTTTATTTTTTGAGTTCAATGACTACCTGGGATGGGTCTCAGTTCCTATAATTCTGAATCAATTTGTCTTTGTATACCAACAGTCCTTTAAGTTGATCAAGCTAGTCTTTTCATTTCAGACAAATTTCAATCAACTGGGTCTTTGAAAACCCTTTTTCCTATTTCATTTGTTGAATTCTCTACTTCAAGGACTTGTATTTCTGTGCTGGATTGTCCTTTTCTCCATTGCTGGAATATTATATATTATATCCAATAGCTCATTTAATCTCTTTAACTTTTTTCTGTATTCAGTGTGATCGATATTGTCCTTTAAACCTTGTCCTCTTGGTGTACCAGATTATACACCAAAAACACTAGAGCAATACATACCACTGGTCCCCAACTTGGGCTTTGAATATTGACTGAATGATAGAGTCTCAGCCCTCCCCTCATCTACCCAAAATGATTTATTTTCTGGGAGGGGCAGGAAAACCTACAGTTAATTAAATAAAAGCAAAAACAAATCTTTCTCAGGTAGCTTGATTCACAGTCAGACTGGAAATCACTGGCCTTTACCACTCTCTTCCTTGTACCCTCAAAGCCAGGGAGCTCCTCTGTGCCTCCTTTTTTTTTTTTTTAATATTTATTTATTTAGGCTGTACCGAATCTTAGTTGCGGCAGTCGGGATCATCGTTACTGCATGCAGGATCTTTAGTTGCGGTGTGCGGGATCTTTTAGTTGCATCATGTGAACTCTTAGCGGCAGCATGCATGTGGAACCTAGTTCCCCGACGAAGGATCGAACCCAGGCCCCCTGAATTGGGAGTGCAGAGACTTACCCACTGGACCACAAGGGAAGTCCCTGTGCCTCCTTTTAAGTTAGCTCTCTATCAATATGTCAGCGCCAGCCATGGTACATTCACCATACAGTCAGGTCAGCTGAAAATCAAACAGTGTCATGGCCAGAGCACTCTCATATGTGAATATCTGAGATGAATAATAAGGGACACTCCTAACACGTGGCAAGGGTCCAGAATCACATGGCTGAAGGCTCCAGGAAGAAACATCTTCCTCTTCATAGTTTTGCCAGGGCCATCTTTTCTGATCTTCATCTTTACCTGTTAATACCATGAACTGAAGTAAGAGAGATGTCAGGATCATCATCCTTTCCTGCTTTATTAAAATATTTATCTACAATTCCAAATAAAGTGAAAGCCTAGGGTAATCAAGCATACCAGTATTTGATTCAAAAGTTAGAAGTATTGCAGAGAGAATTTTTTCCATTGCTCTGAACTATTGTGTTTATAGATCTCACATCAGAAATAGAGAAGAGGTTAAGCAGGGAGAATACTGTAAGAACAGATGCTCTGCTTGACCAGGATTCCTTATTGCCTGGAGTGACAAAGAGGCCTGGGGTCAGGCTCATTTTATGCTTGTGCCTGACCTTTCAGGACATTTGTTTTCCTTCTTCTTTGATTGGACGTGCTTAGCTGTAAGATTCATGTGATTTAATTGAGGCTATAAACACAACCTGCTCACATCATTCCCCAACAGGTCATCCTTTGAAGCTGCAGAGACACCCCTGCCCTGGGGAATGCATGACTGTTCTCTGCCTCAACTCTGATAAGAAAGATTATAGGATGACCAGTGCCCATATTCTCTCACTGAGTCAATATGCTTTTGATTTTCTGAAGTTTAATTTCTCTACAAAAGAAGGTTTCTGTAGCTCATATTATCTAATGTCAACTTTGCCCTAGAGAGAGAGCAGACACAGGGAAAAGAAGTAAAATCAGAATCACAGAACTCTGATTTTACCTATTACCCAAGATCACCTTATTCACCTGTCTGATAATTGTCACCATTTTTAAGAGTTTGTTTTTGCTCAGCATCTTGACTCCTATCATTTTGGTATCATTGGAACAAGTGCTGTATGCTGAGGGCTACATTGGCCTTTGTAATCAATTATTATTTCCTCCCCAGGCAAGAGATGCTGAAGGTCAGAGCTGGGACAGAGGTAATAATTATGGATAGGCAAAGACGTAGCAGAGAGATGTGTAGAAGCTAAAACCATTTGGATTTGAGAGAAGTGATGGGGAAAGAAGGGTCAGATACGATTTCTGGCTTTCAGCTTAAGTGACAGCATAGATCATGTGTCTCTAACTGAAAAGAAAAACCTGGAAGAACAGGTGTGAAAGAAAGAGTTTAAGTTCAGTCTTGTACAGATTTTATGTACCTGGGGAACAGTAGAACTGTTCACTGGCAATTTTATATGTTGAGGTCTTAACTCCCAATAACCTTAGAATGCGAATGTATTTGGAAATAACATCGTTTCCGATGTAATTAGTTAAGATGAGGTGAGACTAGCATAGAAGGGACCCCCAATCCACTATGACTAATGCCCTTTTAAAAGGGAGAAATTTGGACACAGACACACACAGGAGGAGAACATCATGTGAAGACGAAGGCAGAGATTGGGTGATGCTTTCACATGTCAAGGAACACAAAACATTGCTAGAAAACCACCAGAAGTTAGCAAAGAGACATGGAACAGATTCTCCATCACAGCCCTCAAAAGGAACCAACCTTTCTGGCACTGATCTTGGATTTCTAGTTTTCAGAACTGAGAGATGATAAATTTCTGTTGTTTAAGTCATTCAATTTGTGGTTCTTTGTTATGGTAGCCATTAGCAAACTAATACACTCCCCACCTCACCCCCACCTCCACTTTGAAATTACTGGTAATAAAACAGGCAAATAACAAACCAGGAAGATCCATGACATCAAAGGCCATGGTATCATTGTTTGCCACGGTGTCCCTCAGCACCTAGAACCATGCATGATACATATCAGATAGTGGCTATTTTTTCAGTGATTCGTTAAATGTATTCAACCCACGTGCCAGGAACCATATACATATTATTTTTAACTTCTGCAGCAGTTGTGCAGGTTAGGCACTGTTAACCTCACTTTTATGACTGCAGAAACTATGATTCACGAGAAATGATGTGTGAGACAAAATGAGCATAAACTTTAGAGTCAAAACACTCTCAGATTGAGAGCTGTCCCTGGCACTCAGTCATGGCATGACTCTAAGCAACTGGTTTAACCAGGGTGAGCTTCATTTCCTTCATCTGTAAAACAGGGATGATAATAACATATACTTCAAAGGGTAGTCATGAGGATGAAATGAGATACCCTATGAGAAGCCACATGGAGCAGACAATACACAAAATTTAGTCTTTTTTTGTTATTGTTGTAGAAGAGCACTTAACATGAGCACTGCCCTCTTAATATTTGCAGGGTACCATACAGTATTGTTAACTTGTAGGCACAGTTTCATACAGCAGATCTCTAGAACTCTTTCATCTTGCATAACTGAAACTTTATATATATTGAATAACAACTTTCCATTCCATCCTCCCCCAGCCCCCGGCAACCACCATTCTCCTCCCTGTTTCTATGAGTTTGACTATTTTAGAGACTTCATATAAGTAGAATCATGCACTATTTGTCCTTCTATGATTGATTTATTTCACTTAGCATAATGTCTTCCAGGTCTATCCATGTTGTTGCAAATGGCAGTATTTCCTTCATTTTTAAAGCTGAATAATATTCCGTCCTATGTTTAGACCACATTTTCTTTTATTACCCAAAGGCACACATTTCAATAAACAGCTGAGTCAAAACTAAGGCTCTAATCTATTGAGTCTAAGCCTGAAATGTTCCTTTTAGAATTATTCCCAATATATCTTGTCTGTTCTTTATCAAATAAACAACCTTTAGAAGTTAAAACCCCACTTGTATCGATGAGAACTTAAACTTTCCACCTTCTTTCTGAGAGGACTTCACATGATTGAGAGTTCTCTGTTGTTGGAAGCAGAGAGCCCCAGCCTGGGAGGAATACCCCACGGAAAATGAAATGAATATCAGCAGCTGGACAGGACCAAGTGACCAACACCCATGTTTTGCAAAGTGTAATGAATGGTTCTGGAGGATCCACAGAGGCCCATTTCTTTGAAGAGATAGCTCAGCCAAAAGCACAGAGCCTCCAGCTTTCTCCAAAATTTTTGTTCCAGGCCTTACTAAAATGGAAGGATGGGGCTTCCCTGGTGGCGCAGTGGTTGAGAGTCCGCCTGCCGATGCAGGGGACGCGGGTTCGTGCCCCGGTCCGGGAAGATCCCACATGCCGCGGAGCGGCTGGGCCCGTGAGCCATGGCCGCTGAGCCTGCGCGTCCGGAGCCTGTGCTCCGCAACGGGAGAGGCCGCAACAGTGAGAGGTCTGCGTACCAGAAAAAAAAAAAAAAAAGGAAGGATGAACTTTATTGGCATGCGGATGCCTTCTCACCATAAAATAAGCATAACATTTTCAGTTTTGCCTATTTGTTTTTATGTCAAGAAGCTCCTATTAAAATACATTAGAGACCAATCATCACTCAGTATCCTTCTCCCTTGTTGCCAAGAATTCTCTCATAAAAGATGACTAAGACCAATATTCCAGTTCTTGGATGCAAACGGATACAGAGTGAGACAGTTATGAGTCACACTCAAGCTCAGCAGGTCAGGAGAATACAGTCTGCTTTCTTTATTTGTTTAAATCAAACGTACCATTTGAAATCCAAAACATATATTGAATTATTTCTCTTAAAAAATATTTGAGCTAAGGTGTATTTAAGGAAGTTTCATTGAACAGGTGAAGTATTTAATCATGTATCTTCCTTTTCTTTCTAACATATGTTTATGCCCAAGGAGAGTAGTATATCAATTCAGCAACAATCCTGCCAGAATTTAAAAAAAAAAAAAAAAAAAAAGGTCATTCCATACTTACAGGATGCTTTTCTTGCATATAAAGAAATGAAAGTCTTTTTCCAGATTGTTGTGTTTCACTTGGTGCTCAAAATAGAGCTCCCGGAAACACTAGAAAATGAACTCGTGTAGAGAGCTGAGAACCTGCTGTTAATCAGTGCTTTCTCCCTAAATGTGAAAAACACGCACATCATTCTCTTTTCCTTTCTACGCTTCACCCTCCTCCCTCTTGCATTTTGATGAGGGCCGCTGTTACTATTTCCATTATCCGAATTTTAGGATTTCACAGGTGAAAGATGTAAGGCTGTACATCTCCAAGGCTGGCCTCCTTGGTTCATGACAGATATTGAGTTTTAGTAAACTCCACAAGGAAAATGCTCATTGAATTTTAACAGATATTTTATGCAAAAATTACTACAACCTTGCTGACACTGAGAAGAAACATTATAACTGCACCATAGTTAATGCTCCTTCTGGATCTAGACTCCCTAAATGAAAACATAGATAACTGATAAGTTTGGATGTAGAAAAAAATTCAGCAGTAAGGGAACATCTGCAGTTTTATATGCTAGGGGAGGCTATTAGTAGACTCTTGCCAGCTTCCGCCTGGGGAATGAAGAAAGAAGCTAAATCTTGTATATCTATAGAAGTTTCATTTTTAAAATGGCTTTCTCTATCCCTCTGTGTGTGTGCCTACATTTGTGTAACTCCAGTATTTATTCTTATAAATAGTAAGTCAGGCTTTGGAGTGTTTTATAAAAGCAGTGGCAGTGAAGAATATATTTATTCACTCAACTCTGTTATGTCCCAGCCTTCACCAACTTTTGAGAAGAAATTAGTTTACACTTAATCTCCCAAATGATGTTGTTTCTGACCCTCCAAATGCTCATGCAAGAAAGTCCAGTCTTTCCCCAGATTCTCTTCTTCAAATTGTTCCCAGCTAGCTAGAGTGCTAGTTGGGAACAAGTGCCTGAGAACCAGTTCTTGTCAGCCTTTTAGCCTACCAGGGACTCTATGAGTTGTCCGTCACACTTTCCTTGAAGCCAGTGTTGGCAACCACTGGCCACCATGGTAGCCATACAGGAAATTTGTTACTTCTGTGGTCACTGATGAGGAACTTTGTACCCCTGAAATCCATGAAACAGGTAAGGATGGGGGATGGCACAGAAGAACAGGAGTTTGTGGTAAAGTTTCCTCATCTGTAATGGTTTGCTGTTGGCAAAATAGTCCTCAAAGATGCCTAAATCCTAATCCCTGGAACTCATAAGTAAGTTACCTTACAGGGAATAGGGGCTTAGCAAATGTGATTAAGGTTAAGGACCTTGAGACAGGTAGATTATCCTGGAGCCAACCTAATCCTATGAGTTCTTCAAAGCAGAGAGCCTTTCTCAGCCAAGGTCGGAGTCAAAGGGAGATGTAACAAAGGAAGAAGGATCAAAGGGATACAGTGTCTCTGGCTTTGAAGATAGAAGAAGCCATGAACCAAAATGCACAGGCACTTTCTGAGGCTGGAAAAGGCAAGGAAACAGATTCTTCTCCGGAAGGGAATACAGCCATGCCAACACCTTGATTTTCACTCAGTGAGACCTATGTTTAATTTCTGACCAGAAATTAAACAGAACTGTAGGATAATAAATGTGTGCTGTTCTAAGCCTCTAACTTTATGATAATTTGTTATGGCAGCAATGGAAAACAGATACAGGTTTATCCTGGTGTAGCAATTTTACTCTTTTCTTCTGTTCTTATCACAGACTAGTGCCACCAATCAGGCTACTGCCTCCTGCTGACACGGGGCTCACTTGTTAGAGGTCAGACTAAGCACAGAGGGAGGGGGACATCTGTTCCCATCATATAGGCTCAGACAGAGGTGGCCATCGGCCAACATGTGACAGCTCTTTCTAGTCACTCACCCCGTGGTACAAATTCATCAACAGGGTGGCTGACTGTTGGAAGTAGAAAATTCCTGATTTCAAAATCAACACTGCCTTTTAACCTTCACCTTTAATGCTGAAACCAATATTCAAGTCAAATTCTCTTATGCTCAGCTTCTTCATAGTGTCTATGCTACTCTTTCTGAATTCCTTCTGGTGACACCTTTACCAGTAGAATACTATGGGGGTTATACTGTGCCAGTTCTGGGCATAACCCTTAACTATCCCTGCTTATTAAACAGCAATACATAACCAGACTAGAACCATCTGCCCAAGCACCTCCCTCAGTCACTTCTAATCTAGTGTTTCAACGTCATGTTCAATGTGCAGGCGTACAATTATGGGATTTCTCCAAGAGGCAAGCAGTATGGCCAGGCTTCACCCAGAGAGTGACCCACCAGCAGCTAGGCACCACAGTCACCCAAACATGTATGGACCTTTCTCCCACCTCTGGTTTTTAATCTAAGAGTATTAAGACACTTGCATCTGCATTATTCTCTGTCTCTTTCTCTCTCTCCTTTCTCTGACACACACACACACACACACACGCGGAAGAGTTGGCACATCTGCTTCCACGGATCAAGTCCACTGGATAATTACTCTGCTTTTCATTTTGTGTAGCCTTATGTACATGACATACATGAATGTGTACATGAATGGTTACTTACTCATCCCAACATATATCTAATTTTGATTTGCTATAACAGATGCAATAACACCATAGGCCAACTGGTAAAATGTGAATGGCAAAGAAAACTTATAATTTAAAAAATATTTTCTAGGATGAACACACACATACTACTATATATAAGATAGATAACCAACAAGGACCTACAGTATAGAACAGGGAACTCTACTCAATATTCTGTGATAAGTTACATGAGAAAATAATCTAAAAAAGAATGAATATACGTACATATATAACTGAATTACTTTGCTATACACCTGAAACTAACACAACATTGTAAATCAACTATACTCCAATAAAATTTTTTCTGAAAAAGAATGCTGCAATAGTACATTTCCATCTCTGCCATATCTCCTTACTTTTCATGACAACCATGTGAAAGAAGCAACTGCCACTAGCTCCAATTTTTAGGAAGGAAACCGATGTCCACAGAAGTATATTAACTCACTGAAAGTCTCATACCAGTGATGCTGAAACAGGTTCTCAACCCTGGTTCTCATAATACATTTCTTTTTTAAGGATGGATCCACTTTATTTTATCTATTTATTATTTTGGCGGCACAGCATGCAGGACCCTAGTTCCCCAACCATCCTTTAACCACCAAGGATGGAACCCGCGCCCCCTGCAGTGGAAGGCTGGAGTCTTAACCACTGGACTGCCAAGGAAGTCCCATGTTATAGGAACCAAATGAACCTCAGAGGGCTAAGATTTTGCTCAAGGTCACACAGCCCATTTCCAAGGGGCAGGTGGAGGATTCAAACCCCTCCTACCTCTCCACAAGCTTTCCTAGAACTGTAAGAATTGACATTTTATAAAACAAGTGAAAATCTGAACATTTATTAGACTTTTAACGACATGAAGGAATTGTTGACCTTTTTTTTTTTTTAGCTGTGAAAAGTTTTGTGACTATGTATTAAAGGGCCCTTATCTTAGAAAGGTGAGTTCTGAAATAGTTACAGAAAAAATAACCTGTTGCCCAAGATTTGCACCTCCGGAGAGGGATGGGTTGTGGGTAGAGCTGTGTACTGGGTTACAAGGGCGTTCACTGTACCATTCTGTGGACTGTTGCATATGTTCGAGATTCTTCCTAATTCAAAAGGGTAAAAAGGCACTTGGCAAGGTCTGATTTCCCACCCCCTCTTTCAGTCCAATCCCACAATTCTTCCCCTGGGCCAACCCCGAAATTTGAGGATTCATGTCTGTCCGAGTCCCAGTCGTCAGCGAGGAAAATGCTTCAATGGGGGGTCCAGCCGGCAGCGTCGTGCTCCGCAGTGGCTCAGCGATTTTCGACCCTTGTGCTTGCGGCGAAGAATGACCTGGACGCCGTTTGGCGTGCTCAAGCGCAGGATCCAACCATGCTTGTTCTTGCGCTTGATGCTGCCCCGTTGATACTCGTTCCCGCGCGCCTTGTCCCGGGTCTTCTGCACCGCCGGGAGTCCCCCAGGAGTCGGGGAGACCCAGCCAGGCGCGGGACTGGAGCCACCTGCCATCCAATAGGGCCGCTGACCTACTGACTGGACCCAACAGGCGACCCACCAATCTGGTCAAGAAAGCCACGTCCGGCCACCGGCATGCCATCCGGGTGACCTCATAATACATTTCTATAACCCTTTCTACTGCTTCATTCCTCGTGACCTGGTTCCACCCAAAGGTGGGATAGACAACTATTTAGAAAAGCATCTTCGTTAGGATCACGGCCCTTTCGTTAAAATAATATATCTTAAACCTATATCAAAGCAAATGGAATTGCTCTTAATCAGGACATAGAACACCAGCATTAAAAATCCTTGCCAGAGACTACAGCATTGAACTCCTGCTATCTCAACCTTATCAGATGCCAGGCCAGTCGAAATGCTATTTGTGGAATAATCTTTATAAACTCTGTCCATTGTCTACCAGGGAAACTCAAATTTAAGCATCATTGTTTTAGCTCAACATTAGAGGACAATAGAAGAATCATCTTCATGAAATTCATATTTAACCTTGTGTCAATTGCTGTGAAAAACAGTCTTCTTTATTAGATGGCAGAAGAGAAATTTCAGAATCTGGAAATGCTGTGCTTCTTCTGAATTTTACTTAGTGTTTCATCTTTTGGAGACTCTAAATCTTGTAAACAACTATATTTCCCACCCCAGTTTGGCCTTTAAGGAATTTTCAAATCAAATTTGCAGGTGTATTTCAGGATCATAGGATATGTTTGGCTGTGTCCCAATTTTAGTCTTTCATCCCAGCAGTTCTTTCTAATTGTCTTCTTCATCTTTTCCCCTTCATCTTGTCTACATCATTTATTTATCTCAGCATTTTAATTGTATGCATTTTTAGAATCTTCAAAAACTTTATGGAACTTGGTGGTTAAAGGAAATAAGATGAATCTCTGGTTTTGTAAAGTCAATTTAATAATCAAATCATGTAGCTTTTATATTTCTATCTTAACACTAAAATAAAGCTTGAATAATCCTAAAGTTATATAATTACAATTTTCGGGTTATCCTTTATGAATGTCCACTGATCCAGCTGAGATTTATAAGAGATTTAGGGAAAACTCTTCAAAATAAAGATTGCTGGAAAGAATTCACTATCGGACATTATCTAGGTTGTGGTTAAAGAAGGATTGGTATAACCTTAGATTCCACAAGTGTGGGTAAAGGATTGAGGTTTTATCTTGAACTGAGATTATAGATATAGTCTTTGGAATTGGTTAAATATGAGCCAAATCCCAGATCCCCCGGCTTATTGTCTGCATAAGTTATAATTTACTCTCTCCTTACATTTCAGTTGCTTTCTTTATACTGGATCACACATATCCTTCCTGAGAAAAACAATGAATAAAATCAGTACATCTAGTTAAGAAGAGCCAATATTTGACAAGAAAATAGAAAAGACAGGTATAAAATGGGCTGAGACTTAATTCCTATACACAGAGAAGATGAAATTCTCTAAGTTTTCTTTGTAACCCAAACCCTGGGAACTTTGAGGACATTTCTGCCATATTATTTATTCATGTGTTTGTACATAATAGGTAGATGTAATCTGAGACTTTAAATAAGAAATTGGGATAAAATTGAAAATTTCTTTGAAATTATGTATGTCTTAAAAAATGGGCATTCTGTTAAATTGAGTAAATTGTATAGTTTGAAGCTGTATATATATTTTTATAAAGTTTTAAATCACCTTATGTCTGAACGTTTGTTTTAAGAATATCATATGGCTATCGAAATGTTCATATTTAAGTAAAAAATAAATAAATAAATAAAATTAAAATCTTAAGTTGCCTGGTCGATTAAATGAGATAATGCACACAAAACATTTAGTACAGTGCTGGCATAGAGTAAGTCAACAAATGGAAACTATTACTGCTATTATTAGTATGATTGTTATCACAAAATAACAAATATTAGTCATTGTTGTTATTACTATTATTATCTCAGAACATAAGAGTGGCCCACAGGGACACTTGAAATCAAGGATAGGACTTTGCTCAGAAGTAGCAATGGATCTACTCTAATGGTCACACAATTATTTGATAAAAACTCCAAAATATTCATGTCAATAAATTAAAGAAGCAGAAACTTTTGAGGGCAAGACTTATCAAATACCTACTGGAATCACGGTATAACTTTAAGTCAGTTCCTATAACATGTGTACATTTGGATGCATCCTTAGAAACCCATCAGGATCAATTAGCTTCAAAGTGAACCCCCATATAACTAAGTGATTTCACTTGTTGGATAGAGTTATTTAGTTCATCTACCTGGTTGCCAAAGCAACTGTGCCAAAAATGATTTTAGTTTTGGCACACATCAGACTTAAATATCCTTCCTAATTACTAGCCATCAACTAATTGAACTGCTTCTAGAGAATATTGGAGGAACATGGATAAAGAACATTGTTTGTTTTTCTGTTTATCAGTCTATTTACCTAGCAGTTCATCTACTTATAGGTTGTTTTTTCTTACTTAAATGAAAAAACAAGTGAGAAATTATGATTCAGATTTTCAGTTTAGGAATATATTTTCCCAAAGAAGTAAGAGTTCTAAAATATCGCAGGTCAACTATGCCACATGTGAAAATATCCTAACACTTTATTCTTCTTAAGGCAAATGTCATTTCCTGAAACCTTTTGGCCTTGAATGCAACCAATGTTTATTAAAAGAAATGAATTTCAGCCAGTATGACACATCTATTTTTATACTTACGATTTTTATACTTAATTGATAGTTTCATTCACAGTAGTGCTGTTTCTTCCTGTTTTGTTCACTTCTGAATGGCCAGTGCCTAAAATGGGTCTGATATATGGTGGGCGCTCTATTCATTGCATGAATGAATGAATGAATGAATGAATAGATGTGTTAGCATTTCAACCTAGGAAAGCAATAAATAATACTTATAATCACAGTTTTGACTAATGATGCTTTCAGTAGTATGTGACGAGGAACCCTTCTGTGGACAGTTAAATAAACAAAATTTGATGTAATGTTGTATTACTCATTTCTATATTTTCTGATACTCTGATAAAATGCCATTGTCAGTGATATGTGTTTCCAGAACTGCAGGTATCATGAACTTGGCATACTAGAAAAAAGTTTTACTTAACAAATCTAAAATATTCCCTTTTAGGCCTTAAAAAGATAAATTAAACTTCTAATAAATCATCCTTATTATTTAGTTAGGTTTAATGTCACCATCAACCATATATTTTCTTTTTAAATCCCTGTTTTCTTAGCCTTATAATAGTTTGGTACATTTCTAGGTTTAAAAAAATCTAGATGGATTTAAGTAATTCTAATGATTTGAATTCATTTTGCAAACATTTCCCAGCCTGTGACTTAAAGAAATGTTTAATATGGCATTTTAAAAGATATGCTATTAACTAAGCTGAAATATTCTCAACAAACTTCATTATGTACAAAAGCTCCAAAAGTGTTCTGAATAAAAATGACTTGCTAAGATTTAGTAATATATTATCTTATATTTACATATTTTTAATGGATTTACATGTAACTATCAAATAATTGTTCTGGTTATGCTTAGCATTTAAAATTTTACTTGTCTTTCAGATAATACAAAATAATTTCCAAGATAATTCTCTGAGTATCTGTCTTATCAGATTATATGCATGCATGGTTAACATTTGAAGAATATTAATAATACTTTGAAAGAGCAAAAAATAGGTTCTTTTTTCATTCTAGGTATTGCTGATGACTTCTGTATAATTATTGAAAAGGATAATTTTTTTTTCAAATTTACCATGCAAGATATTCAATGTTTCTTTTTCCAGTCAAGATACTAGGTATACTACCATCAGCAACCCTAGAAAAACACCATTGCTTTTACAGATGTTTCATATAAATTCTGCTTTAAAAAATGATGATGGTTGCTGATGTTGGTAAAGATCAGCCTAACTTGGTTCTTCAACAAGGCAAAATGAAGAGTAGCCCTGGTTTTCTGACATGCTAACTAACACCCACAAAATAAGTGATGGTGGAATTCCAAGTGGTACCTTGAGAACACATGCCAATATGGCAAGAAGAGTAGAATCTGTAGAACTCTGTGCTAATCACCACCTGATATACCCTGTCCTACCATAAAGATAAGCGTGAGAGAGGCATCTGAGTCCCCATTTATGTCTGAATCTATGGGTTTCCAAATCACCAAATGCCATAAGGTAATTTGCTTTCTTTATTTATCACTGCAGACTTTTATGACTGCACACCACCTCTGCCTATGACAGATGTGCTGCAGCAGGAACTTGCAACCTGGTTTTTAAAAGACAAGTATCTGTTTGCACAGAGCTAGATTCACTAGGAAACAAAACTAAAGAGGTTTTATGAAAAAAAACTACTAAATGTGATGAAATTTAATTTTTAAAGGTAAATGTAGCATTAAGCTTTTCTGTAAAGCCTCTGAGAAAACAATACTTGTTTTCCCCAAGTCAGGTATGTCACTAGCATTCCTGGCACATTGGCTAATAACAGGGTGATTATACAACTTCTTTTGAAATAGAAAAAAGCAAATCTCAAGAGTTAAAAGGCTTACTACATTTTAAAAATAAATACTAAACTTTCTCAATATATCATTAAATATTCAAAATTATTTAACAAATAAATTTTCACTTTACAATTGATATAGATTTATTTCTAAGGTTTCCTCAGAGCCTTGCCATTTGATGGTTCTAATAACTTAAGACTGACCTTTGTTTCTTGAAAGTTCTCATTTTGGCATCATGATATATGGGAACATCTCTTTCCCTATATATTTTCTTCATTATTTCTGAAATTAAAATTTAGACACAAGCTTATATAATTCTATGTATATTTTTAGGCTATTAGTTGGACATAACATTGGTATAGAAGAGAAGTTCTGTTAAAGAAAAGAAATATTTCTTCTACAACACGCACTTCCTACTTTAGACCCCTTTATAGTAAATCCTTCCTCTGCTGCATGTGTTGAAGTTGTCACCTGCCTTGATGACCTTGTCCTACATGTACACAAAGGCATTTCCTGGTGAAGTGTTCTCAATCATTGGCGGCATGTGAATTTTCATTGGATTAATGACTCAAATGGGAATTTAATTCTTTTATAAGAAAATAATGCCTCCCACCACAAATTTCTCTGCTAATGTCTGTAGTAACTTAATGATCTCCATCATGTTCATTATCACTGCCATTATAGATCACTAGTGGTATACCAGCAGCAAACCAATGGAAGACTGTAACATGACATCATAATTTCTGGCATAAATCAATCAGATCACCAGAGGTTGGAAAGGTATGCAAAGAGTATTCTTGGAAGATGTTCAAAATCAAATCATGATCAGTAATGCTCTGATTTACAGTATCTCCTGTCTGCTTGCTCTCTCATTTAAATGACTTATGTTTCCTTTTTAAAGTCAGTGCTGGAAAGATTTCAAATACAGGTAACATTCAACAGGAAGGAAGACATAAACCCAAATGGGTACTTGACATCCTTAATGCCCAAGCACATGAGTCAGAGTTCATCAGCTTAGTTAATCTAGCCATGCAAATTGGCTTATGCTTAGGGTCTAAAACAAGTCAATCTGAGCCTAAAGAAAATTGGACAGTGACTCTGAAAAATATCTTGCTTCATTCTCTGGAACGTGAAAGTCAATTCCAACTCAAGGACTTTGCACTCACTGTTCTCTTTGCCTGGAATGTTTTCCCCAGATATTCTGACTTATAATTCAAGTATCAACTCAAATGTTAGCACCTTCAAGAAATGTTACCACCACATTAACCTCCTCATGCATCTGCCTCTGTTTTATTTCCTCCATAACATTTCTTGCTAGCAGAAATTATCTTAAGTATAGATTTACTTAATTACTTGTTTATTATCAGTCTCCTTCTCCCCACCAAGATGTAAATTCTATGAAAACAGGTACCTTTATCTATTTTGTTCATCAGTGTTTCCCCAGTGCTCTGAAGAGTGCTTCACAGAGAGGAGGCACTAAATAAGTGTATGTAGAATAAACAAATGAAAAGGAATTAGTATCTAAGGACAAAATATTCAGTTACTCCAAGCCTAGCACATAATTGACACTGAGTGAATGAAAGGGTAAAGTCATTATCCCTTTAATTACTGTGGGATAAAAAGTATTACCTCAAAATGAAATATAATAATTAACAAAGGGATAAATTCTAGTCAAATTGGTAATATAGATAAAGCGTTTGAATTTTTACCATCCTGGAAGTTATTGTGATCATTTGTGATGCTGACCTCAGTACAATACCAATAAGATGGGTCTCCTGAATTCCAGGACTAGGTTCAAGAGTGTATTAATAGCTTCACACATGGATTGTCAGTTTTTCAAAGAAGGGTTGTTTTTCTCCCATGCTTGGCTTTCTAAGGGGAGGCAGTACAACATGGTAGTTAGGTATATGGATACTAGAATCAGTGGTCAGGGGGTATCCCTGCTCACTAGAAAAATGACCTTTCCTGAGTTATTTCATGACCTCCCCAAATTTCTTCTACTTCATCTGTAATCCTATAGTAATTACCTCACATCTTAGTCTGCTCAATGTGTTATAACAAAATAACACAGGCTGGGTGGCTTAAACAGGAAACATTTACTTCTCATAGTCTTGAGGCTGGGAAATCCAAGATCAGGGCATCAGCATGTTCGTATTCATGGTGAGGGCTCTCTTTCTGGCTTACCTTTATTTTCTGGTTGTGTCCTTACATAGTACAGAGAGAGAAAAAATGATTGGAAGCAAGCTCTCTGGTCTGTTCTTATAAGGGTAGTGATCCCTTAATGAGGGCCACACCCTCATGATCTCATCTAAACCTAATTACTTCCCAGAGGCCCTACCTCCAATACCATCAAATTGGGGGTTAGAGCTTCAACATATGAATTTTGAAAGAACACAAACACTCAGTCTGTAACACTTCATGAATGTGTTGTTGGCTACATGAAATAATGCATTTGAAGTGCTTAGGGCATTTTTGGTACATTATAAGCACCCAAGTGTGTTAGCCTCTGCAATTAAAATACATAGAATAATATAAATTTTATATAGGATTCATAAATACATAGTTTCTGAAGTAAAGATTGAATAGAGATTTTAGATTTTGCATGTGGATTTTATTTTGGTTCAGGAAAAATATGCTGATTCCATCACTTCACTCTTTGCTTAAAATTCAGTTCATTTCATGTGCTGAAATACTGTCTTTTGGTTTACATTCCCCAGCCAAGGATGATCAGGATGTGGTCCATCTCCCACGTTAGGGTCAAAGCAAGGGTTGTGGGATGACAAATGATAAACAACAGCTCTGGCTGGAGTTGCTTGGTCTGACTACCTGTGAGCTTAATAGACCAAAAATAGCTTCTAAAAATGGTACTTTTGAAACCAATTCACAAATGTTTCATTAATGATCACCAGCAAGGATGATGCTCAACAAAATGCCCTCAGAGACCCCTGGTAATTTTTCAGTGGATGCTCAGGAATTGACAAGAGGAAAGTAAAACAGAAATAGTCAAAATTAAGTGCAAGTACTAAGTGACAGACAGTTCGAATCTAGGAGTTAAGGGGGAAAAGTCCACACATAAATATATGTCCCAAAATGGGTGAGAAAATTCAATAAGTATAAGAAGCCATGTATCTTCCCCTGATATTAAAACATATAACTAGAAGAAAGTCACTTTGCCTCCCAAAGCCTGGGGTTCCTAGAACAAACTTTCTAAATAAACATTATAGGAAAGACAAAATTGAGATATGAAGACACAAAATGGAAATATAGTAATGAAGCCAATTTTGTTTATACAGTTGGCTCTCTTTATCCTCAGATTCATTCAACTGACAGCAGATGAAAATATTCAGAAAAATAATTCCAGAAAGTTCCAAAAAGCAAAACTTGAATTTGCTGCACTCAGGCAACTATTTACATAGAATTCACATTGCATTAGGTATTATAAACAATCTAGAGATGATTTAAAGTATGTAGAAGGATATGTATAGGATATATATATATAGGCTATATACATGTATAGGATTTTTATATGTATAGGACATATATATGTATAGGATACATATTAGCAAATACTGTGAGATTTTACATAAGGGGCTTGAGTATCTGCAGATTTTGGTATTCTTGAGGGTCTTGGAACTAACCACCACAGATACTGAGGGACGACTGTATATTTATATTTTTTAAAACAGTAAAATAAACCTGCTGGACTGGGAAAAGGACAGCTGCGTCTCTTCGCTCTGCTCCGAGGTATAGCTGGGAAACGTCTGTGCAAGTGACATCTTTGATGACCTGAACCCATGACCTGGAGAGAGAAAAAGGAAGAAGAGTTGTACCAAGAAACTGACTCAGAAAAGCACAAGTTTACATAAAATGAGACTATGATCCTCAAGATGGCAGAGAAGTAAGACATGGAGATCACATTCCTCCCTGCAAATACATCAAAAATACATCTACATGTAGAACAACTCTTACAGAACACCTACTGAATGATGGCAGAAGACCTCAGACTTCCCAAAAGGAACAGATGCCTGAGGGCAATCTACACGAGAGGTGGGGTCAAAACCAAAGCTGAACCACAGGAGCTGTGCGAACAAAGAAGAGAGAGGGAAATTTCTCCATGCAGCCTCAGGAGCAGTGGATTAAATCCCCACAATCAACTTGATGCACGCTGCACCTGTGGAATACCTGCATAGATAACAAATCATCCCAAAGTTGAGGCTGTGGACTTTGAGATCAACTGTAGACTTGGGGATTGCTGCCTGTGATTGATTTGTTTCTGATTTTTATGTTTATCTTTGTATAGTTATTAGCACTTGATATCATTGGTGGATTTGTTTATTGGTTTGGTTGTTCTCTTCTTTTTTTTTAAAATATGTTTATTTTTTTAATAATTATTATTTTTTAATTTATTATTATAATTTTTTCTTTCTTCTTTCTCCCTTTTATTCTGAGCTGTGTGGCTGACAGGGTCTTGGTGCTCTGGCCTGGTGTCAGGCCTGAGCCTCCGAGGTGGGAGAGCCAAGCTCAGGACATTGGGTCACCAGAGACCTCCGGCCCCACGTAACATCAATCAGCAAGAGCTCTCTCAGAGATCTCCATCTCAATTATAAGACCAAGCTCCACCCAACAACCAGGAAGTTCCAGTGCTGGATGCCCCATGGCAAACAACTAGCAAGATGGGAGCACAACCCCACCCATTAGGAGAGAGACTGCCTAAAATCATGCTAAGTTCACAGACACCCTAAAACACACCACCGGATGCAGCCCTGCCCACCAGAAAGACAAGATCCAGCCCCACTGACCAGAACACAGGCACCAGTCCCCTCCACCAGCATGTCTACATAAGCCACTGAACCAACAACATCCACTGGGGGCAGACACCAAAAACAATGGGAACTAGGAACCTGCAGCCTGTGAAAAGGAGACCCCAAACACAGAAAGTTAAACAAAATGAGAAGACACAGAAATATGCAGCAGATGAAGGAGCAAGGTAAAAACCCACCAGACCAAACAAATAAAGAGGAAATAGGCAGTCTACCTGAAAAAGAATTCAAAGAAATGATAGTAAAGATGATCAAAAATCTTGGAAATAGAAAGGAGAAAATACAAGAAATGTTTAAAAAAGACCTAGAAGAACTAAAGAGCAAAAATCCAATGATGAGCAACACAATAAATGAAATTAAAAATTCTCTAGAAGGAATCAAGAGCAGAATAACTGAGGCAGAAGAACAGACAAATGACCTGGAAGACAAAACAGTGGAAATACTACTCCAGAGCAGAAAAAAGAAAAAAGAATGAAAATAATTGAGGACCATCTCAGAGACCTCTGGGACAACATTAAATGCACCAACATTTGAATTATAGGGGTCCCAGATGAAGAAGAGAAAAAGAAAGGGACTGAGAAAGTATCTGAAGAGATTATAGTTGAATATTTCCCTAACATGGGAAAGAAAATAGTCAATAAAGTCCAGGAAGAGCAGAGAGTCCCATACAGGATAAATCCAAGGAAACACGCCAAAACAAATGTTAATCAAATTGTCAAAAGTTAAATACAAAGAAAAAATATTAAGAGCAGCAAGGGAAAAACAACAAATAACACATAAGTGAATCCCCATAAGGTTAACAGCTGATCTTTCAGCAGAAACTGTGCAAGCCAGAAGGGGGTGGCAGGACATATTTAAAGTGATGGAAGGGAAAAATCTACAACCAACATTACTACATGCAGCAAGGATCTCATTCAGATTTGACGGAGAAATTAAAATCTTTACAGGAAAGCTAAGAGAATTCAACACCACCAAACCAGCTTTACAACAAATGCTAAAGGAACTTCTCTAGTCAGGAAACACAAGAGAAGGAAAAGCCCTATAACAACAAACCCCAAACAATTAAGAAAATGGTAATAGGAACATACATATCGATAAGTACCTTAAATGTAAATGGATTAAATGCTCCAACCAAAGGCATAGACTGGCTGAATGGATACAAAAACAAGACACGTATATATGCTGTCTACAAGAGACCCACTTAAGACCTAGGAACACATACAGACTGAAAGTGAGGGGATGGCAAAATGTATTCCATGTAAATGGAAATCAAAGAAAGCTGCAGTAGCAATTCTCATATCAGACAAAGTAGACTTTAAAACAAAGACTATTAAAAGAGACAAAGAAGGACACTACATAATGATCAAGGGATCAATCCAAGAAGAAGATATAACAATTGTAAATATTTATGCACCCAACATAGGAGCACCTCAATATATAAGGCAAATACTAACAGCCATAAAAAGGGAAATCAACAGTAATACAATAATAATGAGGGACTATAACACCCACTTTCACCAATGGATGGATCATCCAAAATGAAAATAAGGAAATACAAGCTTTAAATGACGCATTAAACAAGGTGGACTTAAATGATATTTATAGGATATTCCATCCAAAAATAACAGAATACACTTTCTTCTCAACTGCTCATGGAACATTCTCCAGGATAGATCATATCTTGGGTCACAAATCAAGCCTTGGTAAATTTAAGAAAATTGAAATCATATCGTGTCTTTTCCAAGCACAATGTTATGAAACTAGATATCAATTACAGAAAAATATCTGTAAAAAATACAAACACATGTAGGCTAAACAATACACTACTAAATAACCAAGAGATCACTGAAGAAATAAAAGAGGAAATCAAAAAAAATACCTAGAGACAAATGACAATGAAAACACGACTGCTCGAAACATTTGGGGTGCAGCAAAAGCAGTTCTAAGATGGAAGTTTACAGCAATACAATCCTACTTCAAGAAACAAGAAACATCTCAAATAAACAACTTAATCTTACACCTAAAGCAATTAGAGAAAGAGGAACAAAAAAGTCCAAAGTTTGCAGAAGGAAAGAAATCATAAAGATCAGATCAGAAAGAAATGAAGGAAATGATAGCAAAGATCAATAAAACTAAACACTGGTCTTTGAGATGACAAAGAAAATCGATAAACCATTAGCCAGACTCATCACGAATAAAAGGGAGAAGATTCAAATCAACAGAATTAGAAAGTAAAAAGGAGAAGTAACACCTGACACTGCAGAAATAAAAAGGACAATGAGAGATTACTACAAGCAACTATATGCCAATAAAAAGGACAACCTGGAAGAAATGGACAAAATCTTAGAAAAGCTGAGACTGAACAAAGAAGAAATAGAAAATATAAACAATCACAAGAACTGAAATTGAAATGATGATTAAAATTCCTCCAACAAATAAAAGCTCAGGACCAGATGGCGTCACAGGAGAATTATATCAAACATGTAGAGAAGAGCTAACATCTATCCTTCTCAAACTCTTCTAAAATACAGCAGAAGGAAGAACACTCCCAAACTCATTCTGATACCAAAATCAGAAAAAGATGTCACAAAAAAAGAAAACTACAAGCCAATGTCACCGATGAATATAGATGCAAAAATCCTCAACAAAGTACTAGCAAACAGAATCCAACAGCACATTAAATGGATCATACACCATGGTGGGGCTTATCCCAGAAATGCAAGGATTCTTCAATATATGCAAATCAATCAATGTGGTATACCACATTAACAAATTGAAGGATAAAAACCATATGATCATCTCAACAGATGCAGAAAAATCGTTCAACAAAATTCAGCACCCACTTATGATAAAAACTCTCCAGAAAGTAGGCATAGAGGGAACCTACCTAAACATAATAAAGGCCATGTATGACAAACCCACAGCCAAGATCGTTCTCAAAAGTGAAAAACTGAAATTATTTCCTCTAAGATCAGGAACAACATAAGGTTACCCACTCTCATCGCTATTATTCAACATAGTTTTGGAAGTTTTAGCCACAGCAATCAGAGAAGAAAAAGAAATAAATGGAATCTAAATCAGAAAGAAGAAGTAAAACTGTCACTGTTTGCAGATGACATAATACTATACATAGAGAATTCTAAAGATGCTACCAGAAAGCTACTAGAGCTAATCAATGCATTTGGTAAAGTAGCAGGAAACAAAATTAATGCACAAATCTCTTGCATTCCTATACACTAATGAAAACATGTCTGAAAGAAAAATTAAGGAAACACTCCCGTCTACCACTGCAACAAAAAGAATAAAATACCTAGGAATAAACCTACCTAAGGAGATGAAAAACCTGTATGCAGAAAACTATAAGACACTGGTGAAAGAAATTAAAGACAACACAGATAGATGGAGAGATATACCATGTCCTTGGATTGGAAGAATCAACATTGTGAAAATGACTATACTACCCAAAGCAATCTACAGATTCAATGCAATCCTATCAAACTACCACTGGCATTTTTCACAGAACTAGAACAAAAAATTTCATAATTTGTATGGAAACACAAAAGACCCCGAATAGCAAAAAAATCTTGAGGAAGAAAAACGTAGCTGGAGGAATCAGTCTCCTGGATTTCAGACTCTACTACAAAGCTACAGTAATCAAGACAGTATGGTACAGGCACAAAAACAGAAATATAGATCAATGGAATAGTATAGAAAGCCCAGAGATAAACCCACACATATATGGTCACCTTATCTTTGATAAAGGAGGGAAGAATTTGAGGCACAGATGTAGAGAACAAATGTATGGACACCAAGGGGGAAAGTAGTGGGGGATGGGGGTTGGTAGTGTGATGAATTGGGAGATTGGGATTGACATATATACACTAATATGTATAAAATGGATAAGTAATAAGAACCTGCTGTATAAAAAAATAATTAACTTATTTGCTTTTTAAAAAGGAGGCAAGAATATAGAATGGAGAAACAACACCATCTTCAATAAGTGGCGCTAGGAAAACTAGACAGCTCCATGTAAAAGAATGAAATTAGAAATATAAGGCCAGACTATAAAACTCTTAGAGGAAAACATAGGCAGAACACTCTTTGACATAAACCACAGCAAGATCTTTTTTGACCCATCTCCTAGAGAAATGGAAATAAATATGAAAATAAACAAATGGGACTGAATGAAACTTAAAAGCTTTTGTACAGTGAAGGAAACCATAAACAAGATGAAAGGACAATCCTCAGAATGGGAGAAAATATCTACAAATGAAGCAACTGACAAAGGATTAATCTCCAAAGTATACAAACAGGTCATGCAGCTCAATACCAAAAAAACAAACAACCCAATCCAGAAATGGGCAGAACCTAAATAGACATTTCTCCAAAGAAGATATGCAGATTGCCAACAAACACATGAAAGGATGCTCAACATCACTAATCATTAGAGAAATGCAAATCAAAACTACAATGAGGTATCACCTCACACCAGTCAGAATGGCCATCATCAAAAAATCTACAAAAAATAAATGCTGAAGAGGGTGTGGAGAAAAGGGAACCCTCTTGCACTGTTGGTGGGAATGTAAATTGATACAGCCACTATGGAGAAAAGTATGGAGGTTCTTTAAAAAACTAAAAATAGAACTACCATATGACCCAGCAATCCCACTACTGGGCATATACCCTGAGAAAACCATAATTCAAAAAGAGTCATGTACGACAATTTTCACTGTAGCTTATTTACAATAGCCAGGACATGGAAGAAACCTAAATGTCCATCAACAGATGAATGGGTAAAGAAGATGTGGCACATATATACAATGGAATATTACTCAGCCATAAAATTGAGTTATTTGTAGTGAGGTGGATGGACCTAGAGTCTGTCATACAGAGTGAAGTAAATCAGAAAGAGAAAAAGAAATACCATATGCTAACACATATATATGGAATCTAAAAGAAAAAAAAAGTTTCTGAAGAACCTAGGGGCAGGACAGGAATAAAGACACAAATGTAGAGAATGGACTTGAGGACACGGGGAGGAGGAAGGGTAAGCTGGGACGAAGTAAGAGAGTAACATTGACATATATACACTTCCAAATGTAAAATAGATAGCTAGTAGACGCAGCTGCATCACACAGGGAGATCAGCTGCGTGCTTTGTGACCACCTAGAGGGGTGGGTTAGGGAGGGTGGGAGGGAGTTGCAAGAGGGAGGAGATATGAGGATATATGTATATGTATAGCTGATTCACTTTGTTATATAGCAGAAACTAACACAA
The DNA here is from genome assembly GCF_949774975.1 of Lagenorhynchus albirostris. Classification (NCBI taxonomy): domain Eukaryota; kingdom Metazoa; phylum Chordata; class Mammalia; order Artiodactyla; family Delphinidae; genus Lagenorhynchus; species Lagenorhynchus albirostris. Next base: position 22,392,038 of record NC_083111.1, read on the forward strand.
CATTGCAAAGCAATTATACTCCAATAAAGATGTTTTAAAAAAAAGATTACATAAAATTATTAAATATGACATGGAATTTTTCATCTTTCAAATTGTCAAGAAAAAGAAAAATTTTAATGGTTGTTTTATGCCACTGTTTCTGAAATAAACTGTCAATTTTCATTGCACTAATTTACATTCCCTCTTAGAGGGTATAAAAGTATGTTTTATCCTAACATTAGATGATCTGGATATTAATTAGCTCAAAAAATTTTGCCAGGTTGAAGGATGAAATACTGCATATTATTGTTTAATTTCCTTTTGCTACATAATGTGTTTAAATTTTGTACTCAAGTGTTGGTGGTTTCTGATTTTGTGTCTTGAAATGAGTCGTTCTTCATCACAAGATTATTATAATATTTTCTTATAAAAGAAAAACTCTAAAATACAGCAGAACATTAACAAAGAAGTTCTGAATATATTATAAGTGAGTTTATTTCCTACTTTGTTAGGAAAGCATATGATTTGTTAGTGAACATGTATGATTTTTATGATGAGAAAAATTAAAACATTATTGTAAAATCTTACATCAACCTTATAAGTGCAGCAAAACAATGTTTATTTGGAGAATTTTAAAATATGGGTATATTGTATCACCAGGCGCTGTTTTTAAATCATTGTTGTCTGTGATGGTCATACCTAGATCATAAACTCCAAAGGAGTAAAAGCAAAGACTAGTTCATCTGGAATTTGTCCTAAGTCACTCATTCATTTAACATGTGTTTGGTTTTCCTTGCCTGGGAGCTCTTCTGGGCTGTAAGAACACACAGAAATGTTGGAAACATCTGTCCTCAAGGAATTCTCAATCTGGGAATGGGGAGAGCTGGGTAGTAAGGTAAACAAACAACTACAAAACAAAGAAGTGAGAACAGAGGTACATACAGAGAATAGAATTAGGTTGAAAAGAGGAAGACTTAAAGGAAGATAGTGACTAAAGGAATTTTGAAGTTTCCCAGAAGTTTTCAGATAGACTAAATTAGGAAAGGTCATGTTAAGGAAATAGGAAACCTGTCTTAATCAAGGAAACAGGTGAATTCTCCTGTTCTAGCTCTGAGGGGAAAAAAAAGAAAGATCACATTTACTGGAAGTAAAATTTTTATTTTATTTTATTTTATTTTAATTTCCAGTAAACATGATCTTTTTCCCTCCTCAGAGCTAGAACTGGACAATTCAGATAAATGGTTGATAGAATAATTGAAGTAAAAAATTCATGTACCAGTTGGTAGATAACATAAAGCCCTTCTGGGTAATGAATAACAGCTCATTAAATTAGGAGCCATGGAAACAGATTAATTTCCAGGGGATTAATTTCATGGTCTCCAAAGTTAGACAAACCCCTGCTCTTTTGTATTACCTTTGTGATCTTAAACAAATGTAATCATTCTGAACTTCCATATCTTCATCTACTAAAAGGAAGTGACAGTAACTACCACTTGGCATCTTGTGAGGGTGCATGTGTAGTGTGATGAATATGAGTCTGCAAGGCCCCTTCAAATTTGGAGCAAAAATATATCACCAGAGTTGATGTCATGCCTACAGGGCAGCCTCATGCTTATCCAGTGTTGTTTCTCTTAGGTTACAAGCTGCGCTTAGCTTTAGTATAATTATGGTGGGATCTATTATTCTAAAAGGATCAAAAACAAAGACAAACTGATAGAAGCTTCTTTCCCTACATGCAAATGTAGACTGAATTATTTGTGAGCAAACATGATACTGCATTGGTGAATTAACCAACATCCTACAGACGTGGTGAGAATACTAGCCATGGCTAATTTGAGGGGAATTTCAGTGAGAAGTGTGAACTAGAACTGACCCCCAGAACCTCAGAGAGCCCATTGCATTGTTCAGAGCTTGTCACAATCAAGCAGAGGAGGCCTTCTTAAGATGCCCCTCTTTAGACTCATTTAAGTTTACACAATAGTGAAATGGATCAAGAGGATAAATCTCTTCCTGTGGAGACAAATGGGGCTTCCCAAAGGAGCAGGAAAGGATTTTGAGAGAGCGATGTATGTTGGGAAAGGAGGAACTTGGAAGAAAATGAGGATAAAGGAGCAGACATATAACACCTCCTTTTTGGAATGACATCTTGGTCATGATTGAGGCAATACCTACCCGAGAGACGTGTACCCTTTAACCCAATAATCATATGTTGAAGAACCTATCATGGACAGATATCCATACATAGAAGCATACGTGAGGGTTTCCACTGCCACATTGTTGTAATAGTGAAACAAGGAAATGATTTACACTTCTATTAAGAGGAGAAAGGTTAAGTAAGCTAAGAATATTGACAATGTGAAAGAATATTTAGAAATTTGAAAAATGTATTAACATGAAAAAATAACACATACAATGGCAAAAAAATGCAACCATTAAAACCATGTTTGTGAAGAATGATATGGAAAATATACACATACATAAAGAGATATATGTGCATATATATGCAGTAGGGCAAAAAATAAAATGACATGATACAGTATAATCTCAGACATGTATTTCTTTTTTTTTTTTTACATCTTTATTCGAGTATAATTGCTTTACAATGGTATGTTATTTTCTGCTTTATAACAAAGTGAATCAGTTATACATATCCATATGTTCGCATATCTCTTCCCTCTTGCATCTCCCTGCCTCCCACCCTCCCTATCCCACCCCTCTAGGTGGTCACAAAGCACAGAGCTGATCTTCCTGTGCTATGAGACTGCTTCCCACTAACTATCTATTTTATGTTTGGTAGTGTATATATGTCCATGCCTCTCTCTCGCTTTGTATTTCTTAAAAATGCATGGGAAAATAAACAAAGCAAAATACTTGTTAACAATGTTGCTTATGTTGCTTCTGAGTAAGGAGGTACTGATTGATTTTTCTCCTCATTTACCTTGAAGTCCTGCTCCAAAAGATGTAAACCTTATAGATGATGATAGGAGCAGAGACGCAATCTTCATGGAGAGTTGTCAAGACTGCTCAGCGCCCAGCTCAACTATATAAAGGTACCAGGAGAGTGAACATCTGCAGTTTTCCCATCCATGGTGCTTCTACATAATGTTGCTGAAACCAGGACGCCCCTTTATTCTAGTCAGGAGAAGAAGCAATATGTTACCAGTATCCAGAAGCTCCTTAGCAGCTTTTTATATAACCCGCATGAGCTAGCTCTTGGTTTACATCACAAATGCCTCCCAAATTCCTCTGCAGACCATTCCCTCAAGGTGGAGCTAATTAAACTATTGTGGCTCCCCCTCTAATTACTGGCTGCATTTTGTGAAAATTAATTGATATATCACATGCCGGGAGAGAAATCTCTTACCAGGGAAACAGAGTGGGGCATGCACAATTCAGCCATAGCTGGAAATTACTTTGGGGGGCAAAACACCATTGAATAGTTTGGTCTTCTCTCTTTGTTGTGTATCTCTACAAAGTCTAGAAACCCTTGGAATTTCTTCTATATATTTCAAGGTAATTCTTTTTATTTATATTCATTAACTTTTATGCCTTTTCTATCTCCAATAATTCTTTTTATTAACCCCCCTAACCCCATTCATCCTCACTCAAAAGTCTTGCGTCTACCCAGGGTGAGGAGTAGAACAGGAAATCAGCATACACATGGCTATATTTTTTCATTGTATGCCAAGAGCATGCTTTACTTTAATAATCAAGAAAACTAGTAATATGTAATCAAGAAAGTAATCATAAAGTAAAATTTTAAAAATAGATTATGGGGGCTTCCCTGGTGGCACAGTGGTTGAGAGTCCGCCTGCCGATGCAGGGGACATGGGTTCGTGCCCCGGTCCAGGAAGATCCCACATGCCGTGGAGTGGCTGGGCCCGTGAGCCATGGCCGCTGAGCCTGCGCGTCCGGAGCCTGTGCTCCGCAAAGGGAGAGGCCACAACAGTGAGAGGCCAGCGTAGTGCAAAATAAATTAATTAATTAAGAAGACAAGTTTTCCCTCAGAACTAGAAATAAATATATATTTTTTATATACATGATATAATGAAAGTCTTTTATACAAAGATACTTGAATTTGGAACATGCCTGAATAATCAAATAGAAATTGAAGAAATATTTTCTTAAGTCATTTAATTTATATGTCTACGGAAAGTATTTTGAAGTAATCTTTTGTTTATAACTTTCTACATAATTCCCAAGACTATTAATTATAAACAGAGATATTTTTTTTAAATGCTGTTGGAATCCATTTACCTCGTGTAAATATGTCAAAATCAGAGTCCAAAGGTTTATAGGAGTTTTTAATCTGTATGAAATAATCATGAAATATTCTCCCCGAATCCAATAAAATACTTACTGATAGAACTGGAATGAGTTGTTTTAGTTCTAAATTCAATTGAGAAAGCAGTGGAAAGTTTTAGGGGTTTTATTGTTATTATTATTTTCATAGTATTTCAGAAAACAACTTTATTTTTCTATCTCCCCTAAGCCCTGTGATCCTTCTTGCTATCAAAACATGTTACAGAAATCTTTCTTAGCATCTCATAATTCATAATGTAACCTTTAGGAGGAGAAAGAATTTTCTTTAACAGTTTCAGAAACATTCTTATCATTTCTGGATAGAATTTTAGAACTATGAAAAATTGTCTTACTGAATTTCAGCTAGTCATCCTAACCTCCAGTCATGCTGGCCAACACCTCCTTAAGTGTTTGTTACTTTACTTCTAAGACTATATATATATATATATATATATATATATATATATATATATATATATATATATATATACATATTCTATTTTGGTGCTTTATATTGTATCTTCAAATGAAACTGAATTCTTTATGAATTTTCCAGGTATATGGCTACTTCCTCTCAATTTCCTAAAGGTACTGTGTGCTCTAGTCCCTACAGTAGATTTTGCATTAATATCGCTACACTAAATAGTTCTCAAAGTTTTATATAGCTGTGTCTATTGGAGGATAAATTCACTTCACTGAGGCAAATACCAGGTAGCATTTTCTATTTAACATTGTAAAAACGCTTAGGGACATGTTAAATGAAGTTCCATAAAGCAGCAATGGTATATTGTGTATTACGGTAGAGTTTAAAAGCTAATTATGTAGTCATCTATGCTTAGTTACTGAACCATAGAAACACCTAAATAAGCAATTTGTAGTTATCCAATGTGAAATAGTTATCCTATTAACACTTAATTCAAAGCATAGAAAAAATGTCTTTCATAAAACCAAAGATAAAATAGAAACAAATACTTTCTTTAATGGCTAATGGAGCCCAATGCAGTTAAGCTAACAAATACAGCATGCTCTCTTCTAACTGTTCTGTTTTCCTGTTCACCAGAAAATTATACATCAAATTACAGAGATTATTGTTAGGAATTTACATACCCCCTGTTCTTATTTTCATTAACATTTTCTCTTAAACCTCTTTTAATATCTTCAATCTTCATATTAAAACATAAAAGTTTTTATCTTTCAGAAACTTGAAAATAATGTACTTAAGAATCTTAATTTTCCACCTCCAATTCTTTTTGATAGGTATTACCTGAACTCAAGAACATTCCTAATGCAGCACTGTCATTTATAAAACAAGGATCCTGGGTGTTTTATTTGGCTGTCTTTGTTTGAAGGATTTTTGTTTCATGTTTCATGGTCTCAATACAAAGTTCACTCCCCAATCATCACTTCTAGCTGTGTAAGCTTGGAGTAGGCAGAACTGCACCATGTATACTAGTGGTCGTACAGTACCCAGTGCAAGGCCTTAACTTCAAATGCTTAACTGATAACCCTTAAACACTTATCTTTTTTTCAAAGATTGGAAGAGATATTCCATAGCAAAACTGAATAGCTCTGAATGTAAAGAAAAGGAAAAATGCAAGAAGGATGAGAATAAAAGCAGATTATTTCAATTCATGTCCCAGCTCTGCCATTCACCAGCCACCACCAATGCTTTGTGATCTTTAGCAATAAGCTGAAATTCTCCAAAACTCAGTGATTTGTTTTTATTGTATTTTATAAAAGCACTAAATTTATAATGGATTAGAAATTAAAAAAAAAAAAAGCTGGTCGTAGGTTATCATTTGAGAAACACAATATTGCCTACTTTACCAAGTTTCTTTGAGCAACCTAGTCGTCTTCAGTCTACTCAGTAACCTACAGGGCTGAAAAAGCAGTGCCCACAATTACATTAAATATGAGAAAAAGATTTCTGTACAGTCCTTCTAGATTGCAGACCAGCCATAGATTCTCAGTTCTCTCAGGAAGTGAAGACTACAAGTCATTGGGAGATATTGTTGAGGAAACAGAATGCTTCTGTTCATATCCCCTTCCCATTGGTTGCTGGTATCTACTTCCTATCCATCTCATCCTGTATATTAGTCAGAAAACTGAGCAAAAGTCGGTAAAATTAAGCAGAAAAGCAAATACACTCCCACTGTCACATAGATGTACAAAGAGTACACATGCTCATTATTTTTTGAGACTGCCTTTATCTTCCTCAAAAGCCCTCAAATCCTTGATAGTAGAAGAGGAAGACTGCATTTAATCTGTCCAATCTTTAAATACCAGCCTGATGCAATAATTTAAATAGTGTTTTTAGGTAAAATATGCAACTGCTCAAATTTTGCATTTCCTTCTCTCCTGGCAGAGGTTTGTGGCTTATGTGACCTCACAAAGAAAAAGGAAAGGGAATCTTGCATCTATGTGCTGTCCTCTGATTCATTTGGTTTCCATGGTGATGTTTTTGTTCCTTTGGTTGTTTTTCATCCTGCTGGGATAAAGCTAGCAGCCTGTGTAAACTCCTGGTGCACATTTTCTTGTCTTGGTGAGGACCTGAAAGCTTGGCCCATCTGCATTCCAGGCCTCAAGCTTTACTTTAACCCCCATGCAGTCTGCTTGCCAGCAGTTCTGAATAAATCAATACTTCTGATGCCTGTAACTCATTCTTGACACACTAGTGTGCTGAGGTACGCAGCTCTGTATTAATGGAATAGAGAAGATCTCCTTCATATATGAAAAGTCTTTCAAGTCTATTGTCAAATGCTGTAAAACCCTGTTTTGAATGTTTTTTGACCTTATTGTAGCAATTTATTCCCACTCTCATGCCCACCTCATCCTTTCAGAGAAAGAGATGCCATAGTTTTGCTAAGGAAGATGACAAATAGTGGAAAGGGGCAAAAGAGAAAAACATACTGATATTTTACTTAAAAATATAAAAATAATGGAAAAGCCTATAAATAAATGCAACATATTTCACCCCTCTTTTCCTGTTCATTCACAAGTTCACTGAAGAAAGTGAATGAGAGAGGAGAAGGGATGAAGAGTTCCCAGGTGTTAAATCAAGAGACACAAACAACCAACAACGGGGGGAGCTGACAAGTGATTGGATTGGCCTGGCCAGGAGAGTAAGTCATTCAGAGCTCTCCAATATTGGATCAGAAAATCCATCCAAACTTCCCTGTATTCCTAAAATTGTTTTTTCAAACTATTTGTGAGAATCACTGATCTGTAAATCAGTTCAACAACAACTACAGATCAAAGGGAAGTCCTCTGCTTTGATTTTCTAGAAAGCTGGGTAGTGAACATGAAAAAAAAACATCTTAACTGGCCTCACATGTATTCCTCGTTTCTCTTTGTCCCTTTCTGCCTGACCCTGGCATTCCTTCACATGCTGTTCTATTATTGGTTGTAGGGCTCATAACATGAGAAAAAATTATAAATACCATTCTCCTTATCTACTGTACACCGCATGTGGCCATACTTCTCACGAACGTATTGTGACTGTGACATTTTAGAGCACTGCTGAATTTTCCTTTATTATCTTTTATTTTCTCTATATTTCTTTTGTATCTATTGTTCTCAGAAGGTTATATAAGCATGGGTTTTTTTTCAGTACTTTTTTAAAGGTCCTGTCAACATACATTTTAAGAAGAAAAACTGTGTTGTGATATCTTTTTATTTTCTCAATGTACATTTAGGCTGATTTTGTTTGGTTGTTTCCCTTATACTGAGTTTGAGTCCTGGGAGTAAGGTAATAAATATTCAAAATGTGTTCCCACCTGTCTTAAGCCCATTGCACATAACTATTCTTGTATAAATGTCAGCGTAACATTTTCAGCCCCATGGCTATTACAATAAAGAGTGAATCAATGAGTACAGAGCTTTCTCAATTGGTGTATTAGTTTGCTAGGGCTGCAGTAGCAAAGAACTTTAGACTGGGTGGCTTAAAACAAGAGAAATTTATTGTCTCACAGTTCTGGAGGCTAGAAGTCCAAGATCAAGTTGTTGCCAGTGTTTGTTCCTTCTGAAAACTGTGAGAAAAATCTGTCCCTTTGCCTTTCTCTTAGCTTCTGATGATTTGCTAGCAATTTTTGGCTTTTAGATATCTGCCTTCATCTTCATATGGTGTTCTCCCTGTGTACATTTCTCTGTGGCCAAATTGCCCCCTTATAATGAGAACACCAATCATATTGGATTAGGGCTCATCCTAATGACCTCATCTTAATTGATAACATCAGCAACAACTCTATTTCTAAATAATGTCACATTGTGAGGTTTGGGGGTTGGGACTTCAACACATGAATTGAGGTGAACACAATTCAATCCATAACACTGGATATCCCAAGGAGACACATATTTGGATTTTTTAGACCATCACCTCAAAGGTTATTTTCAGAAAGGGTTCTTTGCAAAAGATCCTCTTACATCTAACCATTTGTGGTGTCACAACACTTGACCCAATTCATGAAAGTGAAGGCTAAGTTTCATATTTAAAATATTCTCAAATTCCCTCCTCAAGTTACTCTGAGCGCAGAGGCTGAGTAGTTACACAGCCACCCTGTTTTTATTTAAACCGTTTCTGAGCCAAATGCCTTCTTAAGAGATGTTCACTTCATGGTAAGTTGAACCATCCTTGAAGGTCTTCTTGTGACCAGAGAAACCTGTTACTCTGGCCAGAAGGGAAGGTGATTCTCAGGAGACTGAGCTTGTGCACTAATGTGAGATCCAGGAGAGAAGTTCCCAGCACAAGCTCTGGGACAGAGTAGGCACTCAGTGCTTCCTGGATGATCAAGTTGATTGAACGATGAAGTGTGAAGGCCAAGCACACGTGAAATGCAGTTCCACGAAGGAGAAATGAGAGAGGCTGTTTCACCAAGAATAGAATAAATACATAGAGAAAGATCTGCTTGTGGTCTTTTGATTTCATGCTACCAGGATGAACTGCTTAGGAGCCATTCTATTGTCATCTAATTAGATACTGCTTAGTCCTATCTTTGCATTTTACAAATAAAGAAACTAAGAGCCAGAGAGGTTTAAACAGATTGACTTGCTTTCTATTAGCATTAAGGTCAGTACTAAAATCGAAGCTTCCCCAAGCCCAGTCAATTTCTTCATTTGATTTTTTCTCACTCTTTCAGCTAGGTAGAGTTGCACAGTTATGGGTACCATTTGGGGCTATGTCATAACAAAGATTCTCTCTCCTTGACCAAATTGAATATTCTGAGCCATCTTTTAGACTTAACGTTTGGGCTTCCCTGTTCATCTTTGCCTTGCCCATTTTTAGCAAGAATCCTGCTAAGTTACTTAGCCAGACACCCCAGCCCTTGATATCTGATCACCCTTGATATTTGATCAAATTCTTCATCCTCTATTATCCCCCAGGCAATATCTAATCACCTTGGCCAGCCTTCAGCAAGAATCCTCTCAAGTTGTTTAGCCAGAATTTCCCCTTTACCTCTGATGTCTCCTTTTAGTAATGTTCCATTCACTCTGCTCCTCGGCTATAAATCTCCAGTTGTCTACGCTGTATTGGGAATTCAGCCAAGTTTTATTCAGCCCAGTTGTATGTATTTATGTGTATATGTACTCACATACTATTTTTTCTTATAAATGCCAATACCATCTACAATAAGCTTAATTACAAAGCATCTAACTAAACTTAACTGGTCAAGTTATGCCAGCGGCATACAAGATTCTACAGCCTCTACTTTACAGTGCAGTTAGGGCCTTTATTCATTGGTAAATTAGAGTTTAGAATTTTTTAAGGGTAGAACCTACATATTATTTACCCTTATTATCAAAGCCTGACACATATTAAGTCCTGAATGAAAATTAGTTGACACGTTAATTCATAAACGATGGATGAATGAATGTATAAATGAATGATATCTCTGTTCCTGATTCCAATACCAACACCCCAACTGAACTATATTTATTGTAACTTTATATTCAATACCCAAATTACTTCAGAGGAAATATTATATATGTCACCACATCTAGTTGAAGAAGGTAAATTTTAGAGGATGATTAACACAAACACAACAGGTGAGTAGCCAGCCACGTATCCTAAGAAATCACCTCCTTGTTCATCACTGCCTTCATGTAGTACAGGTTTCACTATATTCATATGGACTTGGTGCTGATGGTGTGAGCAAGGTTTTATATTCTTTCTTCTGTGGTAGCCGAAGTCCTCAAGGATAGTGACATGGTGTTCTTTTTCTATTGTCTTCATGGTGACAAGAACTCTGCATCTTGTGTCTACTTGAGATATGTTGGTGACTGGATCTTATATCCAAGGTTTTCTCTGGTGAGCAACACCTTAGCCAATTAGCATGAATCCAGAATGGCATATTTAGCAGATTTCAGCGAGTATTTTATTGGATTCCTTGATTCCTGGGCCCTGTCAATAATCCTGTAATGGTGAAGTTTGGGGGCTTTGGCTTCACTCTCTTTAGAAAGGACAAATCTGATACAATGACTGCAATAGATTGTCATAGGTGTAGTAAACAATTGTTTGCATATTCTAATTTAAGGAATACTATCCTGTTTCCCAATATCATGATTATTGGAAAATCCCTTCATTTGAATTTAAATATTCCAGCTAAAAACCCTCTGGGAAGAATGCGAGTACATAATCAAAAACGGGACACTGTACAGGAAAGATTCTGATTGAATGGAGAGAACGAGGATACCGCTCTATCAGGAAACATTGGCTGGGTCATCACAATGGGGTCAGGCATCTAAGGGCCGCCATAAGACATGGCGCCTGAAAAAGGCGGCAGCATCCTCCAAAGATAGGAATGGTATGAAGAAAAGAAGGTTTGAGGGAAAAGGCCTATTTTATACTTTTCCTCAAACTTAACCTCTAAGCTTCCACAGTCTTCCACGTACTAGCGAATGACAGAAGGAACACTCATTTTAACCTCTGAAACAACTTTGCAAAGGGTTTTCAAAAATTCCTTTGCATAACACATGTGGGGAGTAATTGTTTCACAAAATATGATACCCCTAACTAAATTCGTGTTAGTTTCATACGCTTCTCTCAAAACAAACAAAGAAAACACAGGTATCCATCTGAGATCTGCAAAGTCATAATAAGAGAAAGAAGATATGAGTTTATTATTGTTCCCATTAAGTTTACTGTCCTATTTCTATTTGACCTACTCTGAGTTTTTACCCCAGTGTCCACAGATAAGGAGGGAGGCAAAATGAGTTCTGCCCTTGGATGTAACTGCAGCCACCATCTATAATGGATTCCTGTTACCGAGTCTAGGCTCATACTGTTCCCTGTGTGACAAGCCAATAATCGAGAGATGAGGTGGTGGGGGCAAGGAATAATGACTTTATTTGGAAAGCTGGCAAACTGAGACGATGGTGGGCTCGTGCCCCAAAAAACCATCTTGGTCGAGTTAGAATTCAGGCTCCTTTTATACTAAAAGGGGAGGGAGTAAAGTCGAACACTTCCTGGTTCCCATCAGCCTCCAGAGGGGATGTGTTCATGTCTTCCTCCCTGCAGTTCTTCACAGGTGGGCCTGGTCAGGATGTTTCCTGTGACCTAAACAAAGGTATTTTAGCTTAATGCTCATTACCGGGGAAGCAGGGTTCCCAGAGATGGGCCATTGTGTATAATTTAACTTTATAGGCAACATCCCTTTAGTGATTAACTTGTAATATCAGTAGAACACAAAATGTTCTTCCCTATTACAGCCCAGCCATTTCCAAATGTCAGGCTTCAGTGAGGGTAGAGGAAATGTGGCCTGTGAATAAGAACAAGACTATGTAAAATTACATTTTTCCCCTATTTTCTTTGGCTCACTCACTTTGGACTTCTGACAATGGAGAGGGCTATTTCATGTACGCTGTCTCCTAGTCTTACTTTGACTCCTGGTGCTGCACCAAGACTATGCTTCCTTCCCAGTCCTCTGGTGTGCTGGCTGCTCACTCTTATAATCCTCAGGGTCAGGAGGTGTGATCAACGTCTTCCTGAATCTCGATCAATGCCATTACTTCCTGACCCTCTAAAGCAATCATCTTGAAAGACGTAGCATCTGGAAATACCATCCTTTCCTCTCCTTGTTGCTCTCATCTACAGACCTCTCACTGAATACTCCTCATTTACAGCAGACTCCCACATCTGAGATAGACTTCATGTCTACTCCGAGTCCTCCCATAATCCTGGGAGAATTCAGCACTCAGGTGGTAATTATCCAACTCCCTGACCTCTCAATTCTTCAGTGGCCTCATATATCCAATGACATATAACTCTGCTCCACTATAGCTGCTCACTCCCATGACCTCACCCTGGTCATTTGCCTTACCTGTAACCACTCTAATTCCAAAATATCTTGCTTTGTGCTCATAAAAATTTCAATGCCAGCTTTAAAAAAAAGAATTATATCTTTTATGATCCTCTAGTCTTCTATTTTCTCCCAATCCAGGAATCATATACTGAATATTGCTTGAGCTAATGAATGAGTGAACAGACCTGTGAAATGAAGAGGAAAATGTCAATAACTCAATTATAATAACATTTCTTCTTCTATTGAATAGAAAAATCTAAATCCTGTGGTGAGACTGGTCCTGAGTTGTTGGGCTGCACTGCTGAGTCCAGATAAAGCTAGGTTTCCTGCCTCCCAATGTCATTACTAAATACCTGGAATCCCAAAGTGTGTCGGGAGTGGAGACAGAAAGCACAGAGAGAATCAGGAAGAGGTCCCTTACCACATTAACACTGTAGTAGAATTTTTATTTGAAACATGAAAATACTCCTTCAAACATGTCTTTTTATAGCTGAGGAGACAAAATATGTATGTGTGTATGTATGTACAAAACTTCTCTTTTTCCTTACTTTTATTCCCCCTGTAGAATTAAAAATGCATAAATCCTTTCCCTAGACCAGCTGATTAAGGGGAACGCCACTCCAGAAATGTTTTGTTTTTCTTCCTTCTGACTTTGTGTTTTTGTTTTTATATTTTAAAAATAAAACATCTTGTCATTTGCCTTTACAGAACCAGATAAGGAAAATGTTGGTTTTCTTATCTTTTGTGGTCATAATAAAATAATTTTAGGAATGACAATAAGAAAAGTAATATACTTATCCCATGGTCTTTACGAATGCATTTAATAGAATGCTTGTTTGGCAAGATATCTGTCAACTTCCTTGGAAGAACAGAACTCTTTCCTTATCTTCTAGTGGTACTAAGAAACTAGAAATAATATTGAGAACACATTTTCCACATGTTTCTGATAAAGCCTAATATTTTCTAGTGTGCTCATTCAGAAGAATCCAAACAAAACATCAAAAATAGGGAGAGCTAATATGTGGTCCACACCCACAGCAGATATCATCCATTGTTATTGCCATCCTTTCCACTGAGCATAGAAAAGGCTTGTAATCCTCTTCATGACAGGAGTTTGCTATGACATTAAAACATCCTTTTACAACGGTCCTTATTATTTTAATGTGCTTTACAATACTTCTTTAATATTCTTACATGCTTGAAATCCTTCTTGAATTAAATGATACACAAGGGATTGAAATGTTTTTCAATTTCTCCAAGTTCCTAGAGACCTTAAATTTTCCTGGGTTTTAGATATGTCACATAACTCTCCTTTTTCAGCAAGCTTTCCTCTTGTTCTGTTTCTAATATTAAATATATATATAGATCTTAATTAAAACAGATTTGAAATTTAAGTCAGAGCTGTTTCATGCACGCCAGCTGTTTATAAACACCTTAATAAATATGCCTGAAATGGGAGTTTCAAGAGACAGAAGAGGAAGTTGCTTAATTATTTAGTAGCCTCAACTCAAGTGCTCCAAAAACATCTGGTTAATAAGGAATTTTGACAAATGATAGCTTTGGCTTCATGTGTAAGGAAAAGCTTCCTGTTGTTTGATTCTGAAGTTTACAGTTCCAAGAGAATAAGTTCAGAAATGAATTTCACCAAAAGTTAATATTCTGACATATCTTGTAACAGTATATCCAGTAATCAGAGTATTTAATCAGCTTCTTTCTGCCCATCTGATGGTCAACTTCATATCATAAGAAGACAGAAATTGCAAATATATGCTCCTATTCTGCTGAGATAGACCCACTAATGATGTCCATGCCCTAAACCCTGCAATCTGTGACTATGTTGCCTTACATGGGAAAGGAACTCTGCAGAAGTGCTTAAGGATCCTGAAATGGGGAGATTTTCCTGATCATCTGGGTGGTGGTCCCATGTAATCAATGTAATTACAAACAGATTTTATAAAGTAAGAGAGGGAAGTGGTAGCATCAGAGAGAGATTTGAAGATGCTATGTTTCTGTTTTTGAAGATGGAGGAAGGAGCACGAGCTAAGAAATGCAGGTGGCCTCTAGAAGCTGGGACAAAGGAATAGATTCTCCCCAAGAAGCTCCAGAAGAAACACACCCTGCCAACACCTTGATTTTAGCCCACTGAAGCCCACTTCAGACTTCTGGCCTCCAGAACTGTGAGATAATAAATTGGTGTTGCTTTAAGCTGTTTCCTAAAAGCAAAACAAGAATATTTTAGATTCAAAGCAACACAATATAAAAAATATCCACTGTCTGAATAGTAGCAGATCATCAGAAGAGGGCAATGTGAGCAAAGTTTTTTTGTGAATGAATAGAGTATTCAGGTTTAGTACCTCAGAAACATTAAATTTCAATTCATGAAGTAAAAGACTCACTGGAGATACATCTCTAGATCAGAAACAAAAGTATAAAGAGACAAAAATGATGAGAATAAATATGAAGAAAATGAAGCAAAGGCAATATGTCCTTTTTAAGGCGATAATAGAACTCATGAATAGAATCTAGAACAAAAAAATCATAGCAAAAATGGTTTCTGAACTGAAAATGACATGGTTCAAGAAATTTAAGAGAAGCTTGATTATCTAGCCATATTCAGAACACATTTAAAATTACCTTACAAATTTCCAAGTAAATTAAAAATGAGTACAGCTTATGTTAACATTAAGTCTCTTCCCACAGGATTAGCTTCTGGAAAACAGTAAAATAAAACCTGCTACCCATAACGTCTTTATGTAACCATGTTAATTTTTGTGGATGAAACGTATAGCAAGGTGTTTTAGATGTTTATAGAAATAAAAATAGATTTTTCTATCAAGTTATCCTTCCTAGATAGATGCCCTTCAATTATTGAATCAAAGTTTAGAATCTATGTTGAGTTGTAGATAAAAGAGACTGTTGATAAATATTTAAGCCAAAAAAAGCCAATGAAATTACTTAAGTAACTATGGAATTTGGAGCTAGAGTTAAATGCATAAAAGTTATGTGAAAAAAATCTGTATGTTGGAAAGAGTTTTAAAAAATACAGATTTATATCCCCTGAATTACACTACAGAAAACCAGGAAAACTGCAGGGGTGTGAGATATAGTAGATAAATGAATATAAAAAGAAAATAGATGCTCCTTAAATAATAATAAACTTTTAAAATCTGCTGGTCTTATTTCAAAAATTAGGCAAATATAATTTTAAGAATTTTTACATAAATATAATTTTAAAGTGTTTAAAAACACAAGATAACCACTAATTCAATTAAAAATTGAATACATACCATGTAAATTATTGCAGAAGTTAAGACAAAACATATTTAGTTTATATAGCCCCTCTAAAAAATAGAATGAGAAAATGAAAAAAAAAAGTTCTTTAAACAAGAAGCATACCACATGAAGATAATAAAGTCCAAGCTAAAATGAGCCCTTTGGGAAACCTCCTGCCCTGTTGGTGGGAATGTAAATTGATACAGCCACTATGGAGAACAGTATGGAGGTTCCTTAAAAAACTAAAAATAGAACTACCATACAACCCAGCAATCTCACTACTAGGCATATACCCTGAGAAAACCATAATTCAAAAAGAGTCATGTACCACAATGTTCATTGCGGCTCTATTTACAATAGCCAGGACATGGAAGCAACCTAAGTGTCCATCGACAGATAAATGGATAAAGAAGATGTGGCACATATATACAATGGAGTATTACTCAGCCATAAAAAGAAAAGAAATTGCGTTATTTGTAGTGAGGTGGATGAACCTAGAGTCTGTCATACAGAGTGACATAAGCCTGAAAGATAAAAATAAATACCGTATGCTAAAACATATATATGGAACCTAAAAATATATGGTTCTGATGAAGCTAGGGGCAGGACAGGAATAAAGACACAGATGTAGAGAATGGACTTGAGGACAAGGGGAAGGGGAAGGATAAGCTGGGACAAGGTGAGAGAGTAACGTTGACATATATACACTACCAAATGTAAAATAGCTAGCTAGTGCGAAGCAGCTGCATAGCACAGGGAGATCAGCTCTGTGCTTTGTGATCACCTAGAGGGGTGGGATAGGGAGGGTGGGAGGGAGGTGCCACGGGGAGGGGATATGGGGATATATGTATACATATAGCTGATTCACTTTGTTATACAGTAGAAACTAACACAACATTGTAAAGCAATTATACTCCAATAAAGATATTAAAAAATAATAATAATAATTTTTAATTAAAAAATAAATAAAATGAGCCTGTTAAATCTTATTCTTTTCCAAATTATGTACAAGGAGCAGCATAAAAGGGGAATTCTAGTAATTATATATTTTCAGACTCAGTCCTAAAATAAAATGTTAACTTTTCTCTCCATACACATCCTTTGGTTCTGTTCTTCATTTTCTCTGTCCATCTCTACTTCATGCTTCATTTCTGCTTCATTTAGTTTTTATGCGTAAGTCTTGGCTCCTGGAGACATCATTTACGATGAGAGAAACATCGCCTCAATATAGCATGGCCTGACTTCTAGAGACCTCTAACCCATGTGTTGGTCCCAATAACAGTATTCCTACTCCTGGGAAGTTAATCAAAATATTTATAAAAAGTTGTTAAACTAAATATAAAATAAAACTCATTTAAAGACAACTCATATGAATTAAAATTTGGCTATATGCTGCAAAAAATTAAGATGCATGGTACAATATGATTGCAAATAAAGAGCTAGGTAAAGATATATTTGGCAAATATAGATAGTATCCCAAATACATTTCCAAGCTACATTTCTGTAGCTTGTTTCACAGAATTTAAGTTTATTCAGCCCTTATTGAGATATTGTGTGGGCACTGGGTCTTATTGAACAAATTCCATTTGTCCTGGAGTAGGTATGATTGTTCTGAGGGTGACATTTAAGTCCTGGATACTCAAATTCAGGTAAACTGATCTAGTTGCAAGAGAAAATGTAGGCCAATACAGGCTTTTATTTCTTTTTCCAATAAAGTTTGTATTCTTTTCCTACATAATTAGATGAGTCACTCTGATTTTACAGTTTGCAGTCTTCTCCCTACAGAGAGTAGAGCCTGAAGCATCCTAACATTCTCATCAGCAATTTTTGTTTCAAGCCTGGAATTTTAATTTGATGAAAGATGCACCAAGATGAAGAATCCTGCGTCAAGTTATTTTATTTATTTTTTTTTTTTTGCGGTACGCAGGCCTTTCACTGTTGTGGCCTCTCCCATTGCGGAGCGCAGGCTCCGGACGCGCAGGCTCAGCGGCCATGGCTCACGGGCCCAGCCGCTCCGCGGCACGTGGGATCTTCCCGGACCGGGGCACGAACCTGTGTCCCCTGCATCGGCAGGCGGACTCCCAACCACTGCGCCACCAGGGAAGCCCCTGCAACAAGTTTTATATTGCAGAGAGAATCTCTTTTTTTTTTAGACTAGAACCTTCATGTCTTGCTTTTCACTATGTGTGGAAGTACTTCAGAGCTTGCTGAGCTAGCCATCTAAGGCTAAGCAAATTTCTCTAACATGTAGAAAGCTCGTTTTTCCTTTTGACTCTGACATAGTACAGTTAGTGTTCACGGCTGCTACATAAATGGTTTGCAAAATCAATGAAAGCATTACAGGGCCAGAGTTAGCATGCACTTCTCCTGGTGACTCTGGAGGCATGTTACCTTCCAAATAAAGTCACCTTCCCAGCAGACACACCACAGCTCTAGTTTCGAACACCCCAGAGGCCGACGATCCCGACTGGCTAGTGACCCACAAAAAATTGTACCACCCTGTTTATGAAAACTATCAATCTGTAACCTTTAATAAGTACTCCTGAGAGACACAAGAGAGAAGAGATATGGGAACACATGTATACGTATAACTGATTCACTTTGTTGTAAAGCAGAAACTAACACACCATTGTAAAGCAATTATACTCCAATAAAGATGTTAATAAAAAAAAGGACTCCTACTAGTTAATTACTCAGGGGTTTCATTTCTACCCAACAAGTACCAAATATTTAAATTAACATCCTTGATTTTTAATAATAGAAGATTGATTCAGGATCTATTTTCAATTTTGAAAAATACTCAGAAGATTCCATAAGGAAAAGAGATGAGATAATATAAATAATAGACCAATCACCCACAGTGAATTTATGAAGTAGATAGTGGGCTAAACCTGGATAATGGAATTTTTATGAATACACTAGTCACAAGACAGAGAAAATATATAACCAATGGCTCTCTCTAATTCAATTCTTCTTTTAGTCTTTTCATATCTTCTAGAATTGTGGGTCAATACTTTGAATAAACAGTGAGACCGTACATTGTGTTAAAGTGACCTAAACCATGACCAATCAGTTTTATTTCAGTCAGAGATCATGCTTGGACATGCCAGCTAGCAGAATGGCAAAGCCTGTCACAGCAAGGAGAGGATAAAGATAAGCTCTTCCAGGACTTTCTGGGCTAAAAAATAAAATATCTTGTGAATCTTTCTCTGAATCTGAATAAAAAAGTGAATCCCTAACCAGTCCTTGCCTGTCCTCTTGTGAAGATGGCTGAGAAACACAATAAAAGAGGGACCATTAAGGCCTGGGTCAGAGTTTGATATTCACATCCTTCTCATATATTATTTCAGTTGGGTGTTTTGTTTTCTGTGGTTTTCAGAACTGATACTAGAACACTGAAGCACTTTCCAAACTACTATGTTGTAAAGGCCAAGAGTTTTAGAAACATTCTGACACAAACTAAAAAGCCATGATGTATTGAGAGTGTTATGGGTCTCATTAGATAGGCATCAGATGAGTGCAAGGCATGAGGCTTGCAGGATGGGGATATCCAGCTTACTAGCTGCTCTGAGTATTTTGGTTAAGCTGAATCTGTAATACAGAAATCTATTGTGTGTGGATGCAATAAATGCAGTGAATGTGAAAAGAGAGTATTATTACAAAATTATTTTCTGCTGCAACATACATGCACACACATGGATTCATGTGCACGCACGCACACACAAACACACACACACATTCACAAGCAGTGTTTACATATCTTCTGAATTCAGTTCCCTCCTAAGAATTCCCAAAGATGCTTATCTCATTATTTTTCACGTGGACTTTTGCAAGAGCCTTTAAAATTACTTCTCCATTCTTTGTTCACCTTCCACAATATGCAAATGCGACTGTCATTAGACATAGATTTAATCATGTCACAAAATCTTCAAAACAAAATCTACATTCATAACTATGGTATATTTAAGCCAGATTAAGACATTTTGCCGCCTCTAGTTGGTAATTAATTTATCACTGCTTGAAACCAATAGTCTTTCAATACTTGTTCCTCTATTATTTATGGATGAGGCTGAGCATCCATGTGAAAAGAGGCAGAAGAAAGCACTCAGCCTCCCTCCAACTGTCATGCACAATTCAGCTCCGGTTCCAACTTGCTTAACTTGTTTTGCCAAATGAAAGTCACATTAACAGTCTGATCTTTCTTAAGAGGGAGTTAGGATACTCCTACCTTATGATGTAGCAATTCCACTCCTACATGTTTGCCCAAGAAAATAAAAACATATGTCTATGAAAAAGAAATTCACAAAAAATTATTTATAATATAATTACCCCAAACTTGAAAAAAAGCACTAATATGTTTCAGCAGGAAAATGAATACATTGTCCTACATTCACACAATGGAATACTACTCAGTAATAGAAAAGAGCAAATAACTGTTATGCACAGAAACATGGATGAACTTCAAAAATGGTATGTTAAGTGAAAGATACTAGACCAAAAAATTCCATACTACATACATTCTTTTATATGAAAACTAAATACAGGCAGAACTAATCTATGGTGAAAGAACAGATAGTGTGCAGGAGAGAGAATTAACTAGAAGGGGTATATGGAACTTTCTGGAAGATGGAGATATTCTATATCTTGTTTCTTTATGGGAGATGATTTCACAGGCATATACAATTGTCAGAGTCTATCCCACTGAATGCATAAGAGGCATGCACTTTATTTTATGTTAATTTTATCTCAGTAAATAAGGTAGTTACGAGCCATCTCATCTTTTGTTGTTTGAACCTATTCCTCTGTGGTATCATCCCTTGACACAAGTAGCCAATAAGTTTTCTTTGCTAACACATTCAGAATTTTTTTCTGAGATGTATCACAGTAAATATGCTTTCCTCTATATTATTAACTTTCTCATAAATTATTAGCACCCAGTGATTTTATGCAGCTCCATATAAATAAATACATTGAACAAGTACTCAGCTGCGGTGGTACTAATTTGGGCTCCATATCTGAGGATACTGACAAACTTATCCCACTCTGGCATTCTAGCTTCCTCTTCTGAAACTGCTCAGTAGAAAGCCTATATTCATTTCAGCTGCAAATAACAGTTGATAATTTCCTGGACATATCCTGCAATTTATCTAGTGTTGCATAGTGTTTACAGAACATAGCTGCCTGAGTTTGAATCTTTCCTTTCACATTTACTACCTAAGTGAATTTTGCTAAACTACATAACTGATCTATGCCTCATCTTAATTTGTGTAAATTGGGAGTATATATCCAACTCATGGGATTTTATGAGTATTAAATGAGTACTTGTGTGGCTTAGAATAGAGCCTGATATATAGTACAACATAAGTGTTAGTTATTAATATTTTAATATTATTATTAGCATTTGCACTTTTTTCATTTATTATTTTATTACTTATTATTTTCCTTCTCATTTGATTTATTTTTTTAAATTAATATCTGGGATTTTTTAACATCTTTAAGGGAGTATAATTAGTTTATAATGGTGTGTTAGTTTCTGCTTTATAACAAAGTGAATCAGATATACATATACATATATCCCCATATCTTCTCCCTCTCATGTCTCCCTCCCACCCTCCCTATCCCACCCCTGTAGGTGGTCACAAAGCAACAAGCTGATCTCCCTATGCTATGCAGCTGCTTCCCACTAGTTATCTATTTTACATTTGGTAGTGTATATATGTCCATGCCACTCTCTCACTTCGTCCCAGTTTACCCTTCCCCCTCCCCATGTCCTCAAGTTCATTCTCTACATCTGTGTCTTTATTCCTGTCCTGGCTCTAGGTTCTTCAGAAACTTTTCTTTGTTTTTTTTTAGATTCCATATATATGTGTTAGCATACAGTATTTGTTTTTCTCTTTCTGACTTACTTCACTCCGTATGACAGACTCTAGGTCCATCCGCCTTACTAAAATAACTCAATTTTGTTAAGTTTTATGGCTGAGTAATATTCTGTTGTATATATGTGCCATGTCTTCTTTATCCATTCATCTGTCGATGGACACTTACTTAGGTTGCTTCCATGTACTGACTGTTGTAAATAGAGCTTCAACAAACATTGTGGTATGTGCTTATTTTTGAATTATGGTTTTCTCAGGGTATACGCCCAGTAGTGGGATTGCTGGGTCATATGGTAGTTCTATTTTTACTTTTTTAAGGAACCTCCATAGGGTTCTCCATAGTGGCTGCACCAATTTACATTCCCACCAACAGTGCAAGAGGGTTCCCTTTTCTCCACACCCTCTCCAGCATTTATTGTTTGTAGATTTTTGTGTGATGGCCATTCTGACTGGTGTGAGGTGATACCTCTTTGTAGTTTGGATTTGCATTTCTCTAATGATTAGTGATGTTGAGCATCCTTTCATCTGTGTTGGAAATCTATATACCTTCTTTGGAGAAATGTCTCTTTAGGTCCTCTGCCCATTTCTGGATTGGGTTGTTTTTTTGTTTTGTTGTTTTTTTTTGCTATTTAGCTGCGTGAGCTGCTTGTAAATTTTGGAGATTAATCCTTTGTCATTTGCTTCATTTGTAAATATTTTCTCCCATTCTGAGGGTTGTCTATTCGTCTTGTTTATAGTTTCCTTTGCTGTGCAAAAGATTTAAGTTTTATTAGGTCATATTTGTTTTTTTTTGTTTTGTTTTGTTTTGTTTTTATTTCCATTTCTGTAGGAGGTAGGTCAAAAAGGATCTTGCTGTGATTTATGTTACAGAGTGTTCTGCCCATGTTTTCCTCTAAGAGTTTTATACTGTCTGGTTTTAAATTTAAGTCTTTAATCCATTTTGAGTTGATTTTTGTGTATGGTGTTACGGAGTGTTCTAACTTCATTCTTTTACATGTAGCTGTCCACTTTTCCCAGAACCACTTATTGAAGAGGCTGTCTTTTCTCTATTGTAATTCTTGCCTCCTTTATCAAAAATAAGGTGACCATATGTGCATGGGTTTATCCCTGGGCTTTCTATCCTGTTCCCTGATCTATATTGATGTTTTTGTGCTGGTACCATACTGGCTTGAGTACTATAGCTTTGTAGTATAGTCTGAAGTGAAGGAGCCTGATTCCTCCAGCTCCATTTTTCTTTCTCAGGCTTGCTTTCGCTATTCAGTGTCTTTTGTGTTTCCATACAAACTGTGAAATTTCTTGTTCTAGTTCTGTGAAAAATGCCTTTGGTAGTTTGATAGGGATTGCAATGTATCTGTACATTGCTTTGGGTAGTATAGTCATTTTCACAATGTTGATCCTTCACAATGGTATACCTCTCCATCTCTTTGTATCATCTTTAATTTCTATCATCAGTGTCTTATAGTTTTCTGCATACAGAACTTTTGTCTCTTTAGGTATGTTCAGTCCTAGGTATTTTATTCTTTTTGTTGCAATGGTAAATGGGAGCATTTCCTTAATTTCTCTTTCAGATATTTCATCAGTACTGTATGAGAATGCAAGAGATTTCTGTGCATTAATTTTGTATCCTACTACTTTACCAAATTCATTGATTAGTTCTAGTAGTTTTCTGGTAGCAGCTTTAGGATTCTCTATGTATAGTATCATATCTGCAAACAGTGACAGCTTTAATTCTTCTTTTCTGGCTTGGATTTCTTTTATTTCTTTTTCTTCTCTGACTGCTGTGGCTAAAACTTCCCAAACTATGTTGACTAATGGTGGTGAGAGTGGACAACCTTGTCTTATTACTGATCTTAGAGGAAATGGTTTCAGTTTTTCACCATTGAGAACAACGCTGGCTGTGGGTTTGTCATATATGACCTTTATTATGTTGAGGAAAGTTCCCTCTATGCTTACTTTTGGGAGGATTTTTATCATAAATCGGTGTTGAATTTTGTCAAAAGCTTTTTCTGCATCTATTGAGATGAACATATGTTTTTCTCCTTCAGTTTTTTAATATGTTTTATTACATTGATTGATTTGCATATATTTAAGAATACTTGCAATCCTGGAATAAACCCCACTTGATCATGGTGTATGATCATTTTAATGTGCTGTTGGATTCTGTTTGCTAGTACTTTGTTGAGGATTTTTGCATCTATGATCATCAGTGATATTGGTCTGTGGTTTTCTTTTCTTGTGACATCTTTGTCTGGTTTTGGTATCAGGGTGATGGTGGCCTCATAGAATGAGTTTGGGAGTGTTCTTTCTTCTGCTACATTTTAGAAGAGCTTGAGAAGGATAGGTGTTAGCTCTTCTCTAAATGTCTTATAGAATTCGCCTGTGAAGCCATCTGGTCCTGTGCTTTTGTTTGTTGGAAGATGTTTAATCACAGTCTCAATTTCAGTGCTTGTGATTGGTCTGTTCATATTTCCTATTTCTTCCTGGTTCAGTCTCAGAAGGTTGTGCTTTTCTAAGAATTTGTCCATTTCTTCCAGGATGTCCATTTTATTGGCATATACTTGCTTGTAGTAATTTCTCATGATCCTTTTTATTTCTGCACTGTTAGTTGTTATTTCTTTTTCATTTATAATTCTGTTGATTTGAGTCCCCTCCCTTTTTTCGTTGATGAGTTTGGCTAATGGTTTATCAATTTTGTTTATCTTCTCAAAGAACCAGCTTTTAGTTTTATTGATCTTTGCTAATGTTTCCTTCATTTCTTTTCCATTTATTTCTTATGTGATCTTTATGATTTCTTTCCTTCTGCTAACTTTGGAGTATTTTTTTTCTTCTTTCTCTAATTGCTTTAAGTGTAACATTAGGTTGTTATTTGAGATTTTTCTTATTTCTTGAGGTAGGATTGTATTGCTATAAACTTCCCTCTTAGAACTGCTTTTTCTGCATCCTATAAGTTTTGGGGAGTCTTGTTTTCATTGTTATTCATTTCTAGGTATTTTTTTATTTCCTCTTTGATTTCTTCAGTGATCCCTTGGTTATTTAGTAGTGTATTATTTGGTCTCTATGTGTTTTTATTTTTTACAGATTTTTTCCTGTAATTGATACCTAGTCTCATAGCCTTGTGGTTGGAAAAGATATTTGACATGATTTCAATTTTCTTAAATTTACCAAGGCTTGATTTTTGACCCAAGATATGATCTATCCTGAAGAATGTTCCATGAGCACTTGAGAAGAAAGTGTATTCTGTTTTTTGGGGATGGAATATCTTATAAATATCAATTAAGTTCATCTTGTTTAATGTGTCATTTAAAGCTTGTGTTTCCTTATTTATTTCATTTTGGATAATCTATCCGTTGCTGAAAGTGGGTGTTAAAGTCCCCTACTATGATTGTGTTACTGTCAATTTCCCCTTTATGGCTGTCAATTTCCCCAAATATGGCATTTGCCTTATGTATTGAGGTGCTCCTATGATGGGTGCCTAAATGTTTACAATTGTTATATCTTCTTCTTGGATTGATCCCTTGATCATCGTGTAGTGTCTTTCTGTGTCTCTTGTAATAATCTTTTTTTTAAAGTCTACTTTGTCTGATATGAGAATTGCTACTCCAACTTGCTTTTGATTTCCTTTTGCATGGAATATCTTTTGCCATCCCCTCACTTTCAGTCTGTATGTGTCCCTAGGTCTGAAGTGGGTATCTTTTAGATAACATATATATGGGTCTTGTTTTTGTATCCATTCAGCCAGTCTATGTCTTTTAGTTGGGGCATTTAATCCATTTACATTTAAGGTACTTATAGATATGTATGTTCATATTACCATTTTCTTAATTGTTTTGGGTTTGTTATTGTAGGTCTTTTCCTTCTCTTATGTTTCCTGCCTAGAGTAGTTCCTTTAGCATTTGTTGTAAAGCTGGTTTGGTGGTGCTGAATTCTCTCAGCTTTTGTTTGTCTGTAAAGGTTTTAATTTCTCCGTTGAATCTGCATAAGATCCTTGCTGGGTAGAGTAATCTTTGTTGTAGGTTTTTACCTTTCATCACTTTAAATATGTCCTGCCACTCACATCTGGCTTGCACAGTTTCTGCTGAGAGATCAGCTGTTAACCTTATGGGGATTCCCTTGTAGGTCATTTGTTGTTTTTTCCCTTGCTGCTTTTAATATTTTTTCTTTATATTTAATTTTTGATAACTTGATTAATATATGTCTTGCCATGTTTCTCTTTGGATTTATCCTGTATGGGACTCTCTGTGCTTCCTGGACTTCACTGACTGTTTCCTTTCCCATATTAGGGAAGTTTTCAACTATAATCTCTTAAAATATTTTCTCAGTCCCTTTCTTTTTCTTTTTTTTTTCTGGCACGCCCCCCTATAATTCAAATGTTGGTGCATTTAACGTTGACCCAGACGTCTCTGAGACTGTCTTCAATTCTTTTTTTTTGTTTGTTTGTTTCTTGCGGTACGCGGGCCTCTCACTGTTGTGGCCTATTCCTGTTGCGGAGCACAGAGTCCGGATGCGCAGGCTCAGTGGCCATGGCTCACAGGCCCAGCTGCTCCACGACATGTGGGATCTTCCTGGACTGGGGCACAAACCCGTGTCCCCTGCGTCGGCAGGCGGACTCTCAACCGCTGAGCCACCAGGGAAGCCCTGTCTTCAATTCTTTTCATTCTTTTTTCTTTATTCTGATCTGCAGTAGTTATTTTCACTATTTTATCTTCCAGGTCACTTATGCTTTCTTCTGCCTCAGTTATTCTATTATTGATTCCTTCTAGAGAATTTTTCAGTCATTTCTTGTGTTGTTCATCATTTTTTTTTTTTTTTTGCTCTTTAGTTCTTCTAGTTCCTTGTTAGACGTTTCTTGTATTTTCTCCATTCTATTTCCAAGATTTTGGATCACCTTTACTCTCATTACTCTGAATTCTTTTTTAGGTAGACTGCCTATTTCCTCTTCATTTGTTTGTTCTGGTGGGTTTTTACCTTGACCCTTCATCTGCTCTGTGTTTCTCTGTCTTCTAATGTTTCTTAACTAAATGTGTTTGAGGTCTCCTTTTTGCAGGCTGCAGGTTCGTAGGTCCTGTTGTTTTTGGTGTCTGCCCGCAGTGCGTTAAGGTTGGTTCAGTCGGTTGTGTAGGCTTCCTGGTGGAGGGGCTGGGGTCTCTGTTCTGGTGGATGAGACTGGATCTTGCCTTTCTGGTGGGCAGGACTGCATCCGGTTGTGTGTTTTGGGGTGTCTGTGACCTTATTATGATTCTAGGCAGCCTCTCTGCTAATAGGTGAGGTTGTGTTCCTGTCTTGCTAGTTGTTTGGCATAGGGTGCCCTGCACTGTAGCTTTCTGGTCGTTGAGTGGAGCTGGGTCTTAGCATTGAGGTGGAGTTCTCTGGGAGAGCTTTCACCATTTGATATTACATGTAGCTGGTAAACCTTTGTTGGACAGATGTCCTGAACTTGGCTCTCCCACCTCAGAGGCCCCGGCCTGATGTGTGGCTGGAACACCAAGACCCTGTCAGACACACAGCTCAGAAGAAAAGGGAGAAAAAAGAAAGAAAAAAAGAAAGAATAAAATAAAATAAAATAAACTTATTAAAATAACAAAATTTGAAAAATGTAAAAGTAATTAAAAAAAAGAAAGAAGAGAGCAACCAAACCAAAAAACAAATCCTAAAATGATAGCATGTGCTAAAAACTATACTAAAAAAAAACAAACAAACAACAAAAGAAACAGACAGAATCCTAGAACAAATGGTAAAAGCAAAGCTATACAGACAAAATCACACAAAGAGGCATAGACACACACACTTACACAAAGAGAAAAAGGAAAAAAGTATCTATCTATCTATATATATATATATATATATATAAAGGAAAAGAGCAACCAAATCAATAAACAAATCTACCAGTATTGACAAACTAAATACTAATGTAAGAGAAACATAAAACCAGAAACAAATTAGATGCAGAAAGCAAACCTCAAGGTTCCAGTTTCTTCCAAAGTCCTCTGTCTCAATTTTGGGATGATTTGTTGTGCATTGAGGTATTCCAGAGATACAGGGTGTTGATTGTGGAGATTTAATCCGCTGCTCCTGAGGCTGCTGGGAGAGATTTCCCTTTCTCTTCTTTGTTCGCACATCTCCCGAGGTTCAGCTTTGGATTTGGACCTGTTTCTGCGTGTAGGTCACCTGAGTGCGTCTGTTCTTCGCTCAGACAGGGCGGGGTTAAAGGAACAGCTGATTCGGGGGCTCTGTCTCACTCAGGCTGGGGGGAGAGAGGGGTACGGATGTGGGGCGAGCCTGCAGTGGCAGAGGCCAGCGTGACATTGCAACAGCCTGAGGCATGCTGTGTGTTCTCCAGGGGAAGTTGTCCCTGGATCCCGGCACCCTGACAGTGGCGGGCTACACAGGCTCCCAGGAGGAGGGGTGTGGATAGTGACCTGTGCTTGCACACAGGCTTCTTGGTGGCTGCAGCAGCAGCCTTAGCCTCTCATGCCCGTCTCTGGGGTCCGCGATGTTAGCCACGGCTCATGCCCATCTCTAGAGCTCATTTAGGCGGCGCTCCTCTCTGGCTGGTGAGTGCTGGTTGGCACCTATCCTCTGTGCGGGAATCTCTCCACTTTGCTCTCTACACTACTGTTGCTGCACTCTCCTCCGTGGCTCTGAAGCTTTGCCCCTGCCACCCCTGTCTCCGCCAGTGAAGGGGCTTCCTAGTGTGTGGAAACTTTTCCTCCTTCACAGCTCCCTCCCAGAGGTGCAGGTCTTGTCCCTATTCTTTTGTCTGTTTTTCTTTTTTCTTTGCCCTTCCCAAGTACGTAGTGAGTTTCTTGCCTTTTGAAAAGTCTGAGGTCTTCTGCCAGCGTTCAGTAAGTGTTCTGTAGGAGTTGTTCCACATGTAGATGTATTTCTGATGTATTTGTGGGCAGAAAGGTGATCTCAATGTCTTACTCCTCCGCCTACTTGAAGGTTTTACTTTTACAACATTTACTTTGTTGTAAAGAATTTTCTCCTTGACTTGGACTTCCTTAAAAAAGGAATTTACTTGTTTTTGTAAAAGTTAAATTAGCATGGGACATGGAATCATATAAATGGAATCAAATTCAAGGAAAGTGTTTTGAGTTTTTCATAATTAATTTTTTCCATTTCATGACATTAAGATTATTATGAAAACTGATGTTCTATTTCCTGGAGTTTTGTCCACATTAAGCCTCATGCTAAGATTGTCCACTTATTTCTTGTATTTTATTTTATCAGCATTGTTGTGGCACAGATGAGTGAATAAAATGCTTGGTGAATATCTGCTTTGTCACTCTGGCAGCTATTTCTGCAATCTTTCAACCCTCCTCTTTCCGTCAACACTCACAGAAGATGCCATGCTTCCCAGAGGCAATAGAATCCATTTGGTAGAAACATTCTCAAGTCTTTGTAGTCCCACCTATTCGTATACCTACTTTCCTGCCTATTCTTGCTTGCATCCTTCCCCCTCATAGTGGAAAATGTTATCCTTCTGTGTTCCAGATGCCATCTGCTCACAACTTTTTCAAGGACCTCAGTCTAGAGATTTCTCCTCTATCTGCTTTCTCCCCTCCATCTCTCTCATGTATTGTCAACTTCTTCTTCTCTACATATTTTGTTGTTTATTTTAAGAATAATTATTTTGCAGTATAACAACAAAACATCTTAGTTGTAAAAATTTCACATGAACATTTATAGTAAATTTTTGGATTGCCTGTTCCTTTTTGTTCCTTTTTTTGTGTAACAATTTTATTGTGATGTAATTCACTTACCAGCCATTTGAGGTACACAGTTCAATGCTTTTTAATATATTCACAGAACTCTGCAACAATCTCCACAATTTTAGAAAATTCTTGACACACCCAAAAGAAACGCTGTTCCCATTAAAAATCACTCTCTATGTTTCCTCAATATCTCACCCCCAGCCTTAGGCAACCATTAATCTTTCAGCCTCCACAGTTTTGCCTATTTTGGACATTTCATATAGTAAAGAGAATTATATTTTTAAAGTTCTTTAAAGAATTCTAATATGGCTTCTTTTATTTCTCATAATGTTTTCTAGATTCATCTATATTATAGCACATATCAGTACTTTTTATTGCTCAATATTCCATTGTATGCATTTTCCACATTTAATTTATTCCATTCATCAGTTATGGACATTTGAGTTGTTTCTACTTTTTGGTTATTATGACTAATACTGCTAATATGCTATGTGTACATAAATATTTGTGTGGACATATGTTTTCATTTCCCTTGGGTGAACAAGTAGGATGTCCAGTAGGAGCTGGATCATAATGTAATTTCCTTGGCTCAAATTTTTGCCTCTTAAATACATAGTCTTCCTTCAAAATCCAACTGCATTTTCACTTTTCCTCTTTCCCACGAACAGTGAGTAAATCATTCCATCTTATCTGCTTTTATAACATTTCATACATAAATATGTTGAGTGTTTTATTATTGTTGTTATAATTATGAGTTTATAAATCTATCTCCCCACTCATTGTGAGACTTTCTGTGGAAGGAAAGAAATTTTATTCATCTTTTTTTCTCCAGCTACTAACTCATAGTTCTCAGTAGATGGTCAACTAAGAAATCGGGCATGAATGAACAATTTGTGGCTTATTCCAGTTTAATAATTCAATTCAACAGCATTACATACTGTGGGTGAGGCATTGTACTGTGCCTTGAAGATGAGTATAAAGAGGCTCCTGGTCATGAGGGCAAAAATAGAGAAAAATGCACAGGAAGGTTTCCTGCAGACACCCTGCACATGTTGGCTCAAAAGCCCATGCCCTTTCTCCTGATTGCTCAGCCTCACAGTGCCTGTGCTCTGCTGGAAAGGAGATGGGGAGAAAGCCAGGGAACCAGGCAGGAATGTTGGAGCAGGAGCTTGCCTGCTGAGTGGAAACTGAAAGGTGATAACAGTCAGGGGCCCAAAGTAGACAGATGAGCAGGAACCTAGGTTTTAGAATAGATACTATTTCAAATGTGATGAGAGTTGTATTTATTTCAAAGGCAAAGGCAGCCCAGTATTATATCTAAAAGCAAACCACTAGCCAAAAGTGTTTTTAGCTAGACTGAAATATGGCGGAGAGGGCAGTGGGAAAAGGGGAGGCCAGTTTAAATCTGGAGATGTTGTTAAGTTATTTATTTATAGTGTAACACATGTTGATTGAGCAAATATCAATACAAAGGCCCACAGTGTGCTGGCCCTTGGGAAACAGAGGTGAGTAAGGAAATGTCCTGACTGATATACGCATACATATATATATGACATACATATGTGTATTATTTCCTTATTTGTAAGACACCATCACAAATTTAATATTAGTTTTTTGGGGGAAAAGCACTATGTTAAACATAAAAGTCAATTGTAAGATACATTCCAATATTTGAAATGTAATAATATGAAAAAAAAGTTGTGTTCTAAAATTGAGGAAATGTTGTACAATATACTAAATGTTATACCTATCTATAACATATTTATGTTATATAATATTCAAATAAATGAATCTGAATGATACTGAGTGTTAAGTGTTTTTCACATGTGATCTCATCCATTCCTCCCCACAACCAAACTACAGTAGGGAACACAGATGGAGTACACACAATGTGCTCTTATATTTTCTATGCAATCTTACCAACAACTCTACCAGGTAGGTACTATACTGTTAGAAAACAAAGGCAAAGTTATTCCCCAAGGTCACTGAATAACTAGCCCACAGACATGGAGTGAGTGGGTGAGCCAAAATTTCAACCCACGCAATATGTGTGTCTGTGCTTTAATTGTAAGACAATACCACTTCCTACATAAGGCGGATTTTATCCTTATTTTACAAATGAAGAAATTGGAGGTCAGAGAGAGTGATATGATATTCATAAGTAGTTTATAAGAATTTTAAAAGAAATTAAACCTTTTTTTTTACTATTTTATTGAGATATAATTGACTTACAATGTAACTTACCATATAAGTTTAAGGTATGCAGCATAATGATTTGACTTATCATGAAATAATTGTCACAATGTTTAGTGAATATCCATCATATATAGATGCAACATTAGAGAAATAATTTTTTTTTCCTTGTGATGAAAACTCAGGATTAACTCTCTTAACAACGTTCATATATAACGTACAACAGTGTTAATTATATTTATCATGTTGTATATTACTTTCCTGGAAACAATTTATCTTATAACTGGAAGACTGTACCCTTTGGCTACCTTCATCCTATTCCGCTTTTTCCTACCCTACCCCCACCTCTGGTAGCCACAAATCTGATCTCTTTTTCTATGAGTTTCTTTGCTTGTTTTTGAAGTATAATTGATCTACAACACAATGTTAGTTCCTTGTACACAACATAGTGATTCAATATTTCTACACATTTCAAAATGATCACCATGATAAATCTAGTTACCGTAAGCTAAACTTGATTTTAACCCAAACTCATGGGTTCTAATATCTGTAATTTTTTACTATATTTTTGCCATACCATCAAGCTTTTCTGAATGAGTAGATTAGTAAATATGCTCATATAAAAATTAGTTTTGTTTTAAATGTCTCTTGGCAACATATATTCTTAAGTAAATATCCGTTGTGTATCTTCAAGGTTAGGCTCTGTTGCTCTGGGGATATATTTAGGAATGAGAATTTTGCATGACACCCCTCATATCACACTTGAAGGAATTTGGGGACAACCTCTGTCCTGAAACACATTGCCCTTTAATACTAAGCTATGTGTCATTAGTACAGACTAGCATGTTAGGCTTATATAAATGAATAGGTAACATTTTAGCCCTTAGCCTATACTGCATTTTAAAGTGCTTCATATATTTATTATTTATCACAACACTTATTTTTAAAAATTACAAAATATTTATTATTATCACAAAAGCACACTTGATTTGTTGATTTGAATGGGTTGCAAGAAGAGCTTGAGAATATTTACTAGTGACCATCCTTTTGTGTATAGAAATTCATGTGAAACACCCTCACTCTTGAGCTTCCAAACACTCCCAAGCTATAAAAATAAAAACAGAGAAAAAGTTCTTTTTAAAAGTGACATGAAGTCATTATTTAGAAAATGTTCTGACCTTGGACATTTAAACTCTTTGCTTCCTTTATTCTCTTTTGCTCACTATTGGAATAACATGCTTTGTCTTGAGAGTGTTAGTTTCTAGCTTTCACAGAAACTTTTCTTGAAGTCATGAAGAAAAATGTACATTTTACCGACAATCAAAGGGAAAATGTCTCAATACCATAACAGCATACTGAAGGGAAATAGAAAAAATAATCCAGGATATTTTTAAGAGATTCATTTTTGGGTTCAGGTAAAGGATTACATAGAATTAATGCCTTCTAATTTTCTTTTCTCTGGAATGTATAAAAAAGATGTATTAGTTTCCCATTGTTGCTGTTAACTACACCTTACAGTTCTTTCCTTCCATTCCATTATGAAACCCTCTGCTATGTTTAAAACCCTCCACCTCTGGCTTTAATTTATGTTCAATTTACTAAAAAATATATTTTTTTATGAAATATCTTTTTTTCAAATCTGATATGTTTTCCTCGTATCAAAAGACATGGGGAGGGAACTAAGAAAAACATTGTTATCCTTTGGTACATTAGTTATCTGTTGCTGAGGAATATACTACCATAAATTTAGCATCTTACAACAACACACATTTAAGTATCTCACAGTTTCCATGGATTAGGAGTCTGACACAGTTTTCTGCTTCAGGACCTCACAGGTAGCAATCAAGTTGTCGGGAGGGCTGGAATCTCATCTGAGGCTCAGGGTTCTCTTTCAAGCTCATATGATTGTGGCTGTTGGCAGAATTCAGTTCCTTGGAGCTGAAGACCTGAAACGCTAGGTTCCTATAGATTGCCCACAGTTCCCTGCCATGTGACCCTCTCTATAGGTGGTTTACAACACAGCAGTGTGCTTCCTCAAGGTCAGCAGGAGAGCAGACTGAGTCTGCTTGGAGTCATAATGTGTATAGATAACGTGCTATAATCATGGGAGTACTATCCTTACCTTTACAGTATAATATAATCACAAGAGTGACAGCCCATCCCAGTTTCTATATTCTATTGGTTCAAAACAAGTCACATGTCCCACTCACACCCAAGGGGAATGAATTATACAAAAGAATGGTAATAAATAGCCTGACTCTATTTTTGATGTTTTATTGCATACAACTTTTATGCTTCACCCTTCCTTCTTCCCCTTCTGCTCACATCTGAGCAAGTGATAGCAAAGTCCTTCCTCTTTAGGGCCTGTGGGAAAGTCACATCACAGAAGCCCTGTCTACATGTAAGTAC
This sequence comes from Lagenorhynchus albirostris, assembly GCF_949774975.1. NCBI lineage: Eukaryota > Metazoa > Chordata > Mammalia > Artiodactyla > Delphinidae > Lagenorhynchus > Lagenorhynchus albirostris. Next base: position 22,426,082 of record NC_083111.1, read on the forward strand.
ACTGACCTCAGTACCTGCTCTAACTACCATAACAACCCCAAATCAAATTCCTTTCCCTGCTCTGTGAGGCCATTGTCAGACCAGGCCAAGACACCTGTCTTGCTCTCCTACAAAGCCTCGTTATGTGAGTGATACACCTTTTCATACCCTCTGGTGTAAGTATGACATCATCATTCTTGACTTCTGAACCAGATTTCAGGTGCAAGGTCCAACCGTTTCTGCAGAGTGTTTACAACAGGCATAAACACCAGGGAGTGGGGATCACTGACAGTCACCCTGGGGTCTATGTATCGCACCAACTTTTGATGTCGCAGCAGGAAAAATGCATAGTCCCTCTAATTTGAAGCTTTTTTAGAGCTTCTGTTATGGGAGGTATAGAAACCATGTTACAGGAGATTCTGCCTTGCCATTATAAAAATAGGTTGGATAACTATAGATATAAGAAAAACAACACTTCTGATATTCCATATTTTCAGACATCAGTAGGCATAATCACAAACTTGATTATATGTGCAATTGACAAAGAATATTTTGAAAATGAAAAGGTGAGAAATGTTTAAATATTGAATGAGCATGAAATATGTGTGTATGTATACATATATACATGTCCCCAGCTGTACCTGGTCATAGGGAAAGTCCAAATGGTCATAAGGAAAGTCCAAATGGATCCTGATTAGTTCTGCATTGGTCAGGAAGTGAAGTGTTTTTTAAACTCCCATCTCCTCACCAGGTTTCGAAGACCTCCAATTTTCATTCAGTTAAACTTCCAGTATGTTTTCCATTTGTCTATAGACAATGGGTCAGTAAGGAGGAGGGGGAACACATATTGGAGAATAGCTAGTAATGAACTCTTTCAGTTTTGCTCCCCAGTACTTGTAATAGAAAAGTCCAACCTTGTCCTCTCCTTGGTGGAATCAGACCTCTCTACTCTTCCTCTCTAGATATAGTCCTCCTTTCCCACTGTCCTTGCTTTACTAATCTTTGACTACCAAAAATATACCTCCATTAGTACATAGGTGTGTCATTCTGACTTGTACACGTATCTTTTTGAGTCTTTTTCTATTTCAGTGTAGGGTTAGGGAACTAAAAATAGCCCCCAGCTTAATAATAGAGAGTAGAAGAGAGGGGCAAAATCTCAGAAGAAGCAGAAATTAATATTTTGAGCTATAACTCTGCCTCCAGAAATAGATTTGTTTGTTTTAAGTTAGATGCTCTTCCTCAACCAATAATAAGATGCATTAGTCAAATATACATAAACACAGTATTTTTAATATATCAACTTTGTGGGGAGCTTATTGTGGCAGGGAATATGTTTCTTTCTTCTGTATAATTACAGTGTTCATAATGATGCCTGACAATGAAGACACTCAATAAATACAGATTTAATTGAGTTTTATATGCTATACTTAATAACAAATAGTTTAATTAGAACAGAGGTTCTCACTTATGCTAACATACTATTATTCTTTATCCTTTGACTTGTGAAATAAATTTATTGTACAAATCTTAAAACTGCTTTTAGTTTCCCCCCAAAATAAAAAATATGTGCTTTTGGTAGGGTATAGGAGCTGCAATAGGTTAATTTTTATCCTTTCGTTACTAATTGATTAACATGGCATACTGACTTGTGACTCTGCCACTCAATATTCAGCTTTTCTTTCTTTGTTGCAAAGTTGTATCATTTAGCTATTGCTGCATAACAAACCATCTCAAGACTTGGTTACTTAAAATAATAATTATTAAATCTCTTATGTCACAAGGCTGTGTGTTGGTTGATCTTGACTAGGCTTGCTCATATTTCTACAAGTTAATTCTACTTCCTGTGTCTCTCATCTTCCTCTTAAGCCCTGAGGGTCAGTCCAAGCACGTTCTTCTTGCAGAGTCTATAAAGAGCAAGATTTCTCAAATTCAACTGTATTTCTATTTTAGATTGAATAATTCCTTCTTTTGGGAAGTTGTCATGTCCATTACAGGATGTTTACCAGCATCACTGGCCTCTACTCACTACATGCCAGTAGAATCCCCCAAATCGTGACAACTAATAATGTTTCCAGAAATTGCCAAATTCCCCTGGGAGAAAAATTTCCCCAGGTGAGAACCACTTCTCTAGCAGCAGAAATGTGCAAGGCTTCGTGAGTCCTGTGCTTGGAGCTGCACACCATCACTTCTACTTCATTCTATTGGCCAAAACAAGTTAGATGGAGAACGAAGCAAGAGGAAGGGCAGACCAACTTGCTCATGGCAAAGTTACATGGGAAGGGGTATGAATACAGGTAGATTGGAAGAACTGGGCTGTTAAAACACTAAATGTACCTTAGCAGTTATAAGTTCAGGAATTTTGCTCTAGTATAGACTCTCTTCCAAGCCCATAATGTTTTCCATAATTTTCGATCTTATTAGAACAAATTTCCAGGATTTGGATCCTGTGCTATGACTAATTCTCTTTTGGTCTGATTGTTTGCAATATCTACAAGACATAATAAGTAGAACATAAATAAAATAACATTACCTCTTTTATGCTTTACATATTAGGTTTTTCCAATATAACACACAAAGCAGTCCAATCTAAAAATTATTTTTTTTAATTGAGGTATAGTTGATCTACAATGTTGTGTTAGTTTCTGGTGTACAGCAAAGTGATTCATTATGTATATATTCATATATATTCTTTTTCATATTATATTCCATTGTGGTTTATTACAGGATATTGAATATAGTTCCCTGTGCTATACAGGAGGACCTTGTTGTTTATCTATTTTATATACAGTCGCTTGTATCTGCTAATCCCAAACTCCTAGTTTATCCCTCCCCCACCCCCTTTCCCCTTTGGTAACCATAAGTTTGTTTTCTATGTCTGTGAATCTATTTCTATTTTATAAATAAGTTCATTTGTGTCTTTTTAAAAAGATTCCACATGCAAGCAATATCATATGATATTTGTCTTTGCCTGACTTACTTCACTTAGTATGATAATCTCTAGGTCCATCCATGTTGCTGCAAATGGCATTATTTCATTCTTTTTTATGGCTGAGCAGTATTCCATTGTTTATATATACCACAACTTTATCCATTCATCTGTCACTGGACATTTAAATTGCTTCCACGTCTTGGGTATTGTAAATAGTGCTGCTATGAACATTGGGGCACATGTATCTTTTCGAATTAGCATTTTCTCCACATATATGCCCAGGAGTAGGATTGCTGGTAACTCTATTTTTAGTTTTTTAAGGAACCTCTATACTGTTTTCCATAGTGGCTGCAGCAATTTACATTCCCACCAACAGTGTAAGAGGGTTCCCTTTTCTCCACACCCTCTCCAGCATTTTTATCTGTAGAATTTTTAATGATGGCCATTCTGACTGGTGTGTTTTTTTTGTTTTGTTTTGTTTATTTTTGGCTGTGTTGAGTCTTCATTGCTTCACACAGGCTTTCTCTAGTTGCAGGGAGCAGGGGCTACTCTTCGTTGTGGTGCGCAGGCTTCTCATTGCAGACCACAGGCTCTAGGTGAGGGTACAGGTGCTCAGTAGTTGTGGTTCACGGGCTCTAGAGCTCAGGCTCAGTAGTTGTGGTGCATGGGCTTAGTTGTTCCACAGCATGTGGGATCTTCCCAGACCAGGGCTCAAACCCATGTGCCCTGCATTGGCAGGCAGATTCTTAACCACCGCACCACCAGGAAAGTACCTCAGTGTAGTTTTGATCAATCTAAAAATTATTTATACTGCAATATTAAGTTCTATAAATGATAATAGTTATTCCTCACTTTAAAAAGTATTTTAATAGTTATTCCTCAATATAAATGATAATAGTTATTCCTCAATTTAAAAATTCCCTGAAATTCAGCTTATTCAGCCAACAAGTATATTAGACTGGATCATATGAAATTGCCAATACTGAATTGAGTTTTTTAACCTTCAAACATAGCAATTTTATACGAGTCAATATGACATATAATAATATCAGTCCCACAATGTTTTTTAGAGTATTAAAAGAGTAGATATTAGTTGATTGTGAATCAAACCAAGACATACAGTGGTAAATAAAAGAGAAATACAGAAATCCATGATATTCATACAGAACAATCTCTAAATCAAGGCACAACAGTATTTTTCAGGAAACATCCGCTCTTTTTTAATAGCTTTGATCAAATTCCAAATTTTAAAAAATAAGATCACAAAAGTTAGAGTTATGACAATGGTTGGAGGTGGTGAAGAGAGGGAAAAAGGATAAAAGAGAGAAAAGAAAATTTTCTTCAGAAAGAGAACAAAAAGTAGCACAAAAGAGATTAAAAATGAATTCAAGGTCTGTTATTCTGAAATATTCCTGTGGAGGAAAAATGAATCTATTGTGCTTTGTTTTGTTTTATTTTAATTCTCTAAAGCAATCAAATCTTACCCTGGAAATTAACACAAAGACTAAAATGTTTTCTTTTGAAGCTGGATAAAAGGTGAGTCATCCTTCGAGACAAGTTTCCTAAAAAGAGAATTTGAAAAGAATGGAGTGATAAAAATACAGAGTGAGCACAAGTTTTTATTAAATTTTTGTTAATTATAAGAGAAGACTGTTTAGTAGTGAGACAGTTGGCCACTGTGTTGTTATACTCACTTTGTGATGAATATAAAATAAACGATATCTTTGTTTAAAAAGCAGTAAAAAGTAAACACTGTAATTCTTAGATTAGAGGTTCCAAAACCAAATTAATCATCAGAATTACTAGGGATCTTTCTTAAAATAAAAAATAAAGCACAGAGACCCCACCCAACTGACAAACTTAGAATCTGGGCTTGAGGTTCAAGAATATGGATGTTTAAGAAGCTCCACAATTCATTTTTATCACTTAAGTTTGAAAAATCTCAGTTAAAACTAGTGTTCTTTTTTATTTATTTAAATTGATTGTATTTCCACACATGAGAGTCCAAGGTTTTTTCAGATTCTTATGCCTAGTTGCTCTTTAGTGTTCAACAAGTGACACTTTGTCTTCTCTGTGCTCCAAGGTTCTGTCTGACATTAGGTTAGTAACTATTAATCTTCTAGGTTGCCATAACAAAATACAACAGAGTGAGTAGCTTAAACAGAAATTTATTTTCTCACAGCTCTGGAGGCAGGAAGTCAGGTCAGTGTGGCAGCATGGTTGGTTTCTGGTGAGAGGTCTCTTCCTGCTGGTAGATAGCCAGTTTCTCACTATATCCTCACATGACTCTTTCTCTGTGCAGGTGGAGAGAGAGAGAGAGTCTGAGCTCTTTGGTGTCTTTTTTTCTATAAGAACACTAATCCTATGGGATCTCATCTCACCTGATCTCATATAAACTTAATTACTTCCCTAGAGGCCCCATCTACTAATACAACCACACTGGGAGTTAACACTTCAACATATGAACTTGTAAGGAGATACAAACATACAGGCCATAATAATAACCAATTACTTTACTCAAAAGAATCAAACTTAGCTGGTTTCAAGATGTGTTTAATAGTATCACCTATGATGAAGGAAAAAACCTTAAATGAAATGGGCTGTGTTTACATCTTTTTTCTAAAATGCACAGATATCCAGAACATTGTATAATCCCTAAAACATTCAATAAGTTGTTGTGTATTACATAATTTTATTCTCTTTAAAGGACCAAGGAGAATACTTACAATGTCTTCCCTTAAACATTGGCTTTGTTCTCTGGCTTCATCTGCTGCAGAACCCTAAACATCTTTCAAAGGCAGGAGCTGGGAGGAGTTATTGTGTTCCTGATGGAAGAATCTGAAGAAAGGGTGTGTGGAGAGGTATATGCTTCTGGAGCAGTCGCCAATTTACAAAGACAAGTTTTTTACAAGTAGTTTACAAAGACAAGTTATTGATTTTTTTCCCTTGGAGAAAGAAAAGCTATAGTAAAAAAAAATCAGGAACATTCTTGCTATGTTCCTGATTAATTCCAAATCAGACTGAATAAGAAAGATTGGATCTTGGTTAGTTAGTTGAGGCAAAGAAAAAAAATCCTAACTTTAGTCCTAGCAATTTCTAGGATTAATTTAAGGAAAATAATCAGACATGAGATCAAAGATATAGGTAAAGCATGTTCATCAAAGAGCTATCTCCTCCATCATTTCATTTTCCTTTCTCAGCTTCTTTCTGAGTTTTGTCAGTTCTCAGAGTTGGGTTTTTTGCCCTCTCCTCTTGACTTATGGGTTTTAAAAATAGAAAAATAAAAATTGAAATATCTAAAGTACCAATAAAGGGAGAATAATGAGATAAATAATAGTATATTCAGACCATGGGACACATTACAGTCAATAAAAGTGGGAATTACAAGAAATTTTAATGACATAAAAATATTCCCTATATAATAATAGTGAAAACAGCAAATACAGAACTGTACTTAGTATTGTGGTAATTTTACCTCGATATAAATAGATAAATAAACAACATTCTATTAAGTAGATTAAATATATACTCATACAAAAAAGATCAGAATGAAATATAATTTTAAACTTTACCTGTTCTAATTTCTGGATGGTGAACTTAAGAGTCATTTTTATTTTTCTCCTTTTGTTTTTTTTAAATTTTTATTCTAATTATTTGGTAATAAATTTTATTACATTTATGATCAGGACAAAAATGTTTTTAAGGAATAAAAATGAAACAGAACATAAATGAAAGAGTCATAGTGTTGCTCCTTCCAAAACTTGGGTAGATGGGATGAATTTTAAACCTACATGCATCTATTGACTTTTCTCTATGGTAAATTAACATCTAACACTCATAAATCTGAACTTCCTACATTCTAAATTCTTCATCATTCTTGAAGATTTCTTCATCTTGAGACAACAGAACTGGCTTAAAGTGTTAAGAATATAAGAACAGCAGCTTTCTTTCCCCCATTTCTTTAAGATCAGCTTTGAACATCTGCAGTCAGAAGAGCCTGCAGAAGAGATAAATGGCTCCATTAAAGAAATGACCTGCTTCAAGAGAAATGTTGGGAGTGGAGATGCAGCCGTGGGAGCCATTAGCTAGAGATAGTAGTTAAGAACAAGGGACAGGTACAATAAGCCAAAGAAAGCCCACAAGACAAGAGGAGAGGACAAAGAAACAAACCCTGAGAACTGCCAATGCTCAGAAGGGCTGAGAAAGAAAAATAAAATGATGGAGGAGATTGCAAAATTAATCAAGTAGGGGACAAAACAGGCAAGAAAGATGAAGAGGAGAAGCCAGAAATAGTTCTCTTCAGGAGGGAATTGTGAGCAGATGAGAGTGAAGAGAGAAGGGCATTTCAGTTTGGGTAAGTGGTCTAAGCAGAAATAAAGCTATGAGTCCTTTTGGAGACAGAGACTTTAAAAACAGAAAGGTAGGTTGGCAATCCAATTGTGAAAGATGTTGATTCCAGATTAAAAATATAAGACTTTATGCTGCATGCTGTAAGAACTGAAATGTTTCATTTTAGTGAGTCTTGAAAGCCTGGATTTGATGAGAGAACAAAAGGTTTCCTTAATTCCACAACTCCCTTGTATGTATTAAGAATAAAGCTGAGAGGTCTAAGAGTACAATTACTATAAGTAATACTCTACAGAGATATTGAGAAATACCTTTCTGGTTTTTATGCTGAATCCAGCCTCTCTACACCAACACCGAATTAAATATTGGAAACAGAGTTTTGGGTGAAGTAGAAAAGAATAGCTTTATTGCTTTGCCAGGCAAAGGGGGCCACAGCGGGCTAATGCACTCAAAACTGTGTGTCCCGACCTGGAAGGGGTAGTGAGAAGTTTTATAGTATTGGTTCAAAGAGGGTGTGATCAGCTCGTGAGCATTCTTCTGATTGGTTGGTGGTGAGGTAATTGGGAGTCAGCATCATCTACCTTCTGGCTCCAGTCTGTCTGGGGTCTACATGCTTGTGGGCAGCATACAGTTCACCTCTCCACCTAGTGGGGATTTCAGTATCTGCAAAACAGCTCAAAGATATTGTTTTATTTATCCCTTGAGGGGGAACCAGGACCCTGTCCCAAGGCTGCACTATTGCTTCTTGACTGCTCCTCCTTTGTCTCTGCTTCCTCTCCCTTCCCTGATTAGCAACTGTTTGAACTTGCCTGCTGGAACTCAGGGAAGGTCATGGAGGCTGAATGAAGCCTATTTCCTGTAATCAAGAAACAGGGGCCACAGAAATATTTTTGTGCCCAGGAGCCCCACCAAGTCCTGTTGGGTTTCAGTTTGGCAGGAGCTTGAGAGAGACTTTGAAGCGATGCATTCATGTAAAGATATTGCCTGAGTCCCTGCAAAAGGGAGGAGAAAGCATGATAGAAAACTAACAGAAACTCCAAATAAGTTTAGAGAGAATCTAAGAACATTTTGGCAGTTTCCTTGCATCCCCACCTCTTCCAATATGGCACAAGAAGATGGTCTCAAGGGGAAGCTACCTGCACCAGTGCATCCTGGCCCACTGACTGTGTGCAGGTGTCCAAATGGAGCTCCCATGACACCAAGTGGAGTGCAGGGGTGTGAGGGGACTGGTAAATGCCAGGATGCCAGGGAGTGGGGACATCAACTAGATGGTTGAGGCAGGGACCACAAATGTCAGCAACAAGTGCCAGTACACTGTCCAGAATGAAAAAAGACGGGACTACATCTCAGCAGACCATAGCAGAAGATGCAGGAACAGGAGGAATGGAGGCATTCTCTTCCCCTGTGGTTGATGCAGACCCAAAGGACAGCAGGAGGACAAGAGGCTCTTTCCCCACCATTGTAAGGATAGCTGACTTTCCACCCAAGCCTGGTTGCAAACATGGAAAAACGGAGCGATGAAATCCTGGAGGAAAAAAACAGTCCTGAAAGGGAGTTTAAATTGACTAAATACTTATCACAAAGAGAACTTTTAAATGAGACCGATTTCTTTTTAAAGGGCGAAGTTGAAATTTTCCTGCTTTGGGAAGGAAAGAAGGCTTAAGAATAAGATGAGATGAGATCAGTTATAGAACATACAGAAAGTGGCAATTTCAATGGCCTTGATGTGAAATTATCATGACATGCACCAGACCAGGGTCAAAGGGAAGTATATTTTTTTTTAAAAAAGAATGGTTTTGAAGACCAATTAGGGAGTCCAATTTGAGAAGAACAATATTTTCTACTAAATATTATACTTAGTCTCAAACAGCCCAGTCTCTTTTAGCCATGTTACCTTTCCAAAGTTCATTGTAGATTTCTTGGAAGGATGAAATTACATTATGGAAAGCATTTGGAATAATAATTATAATATAGTAAACACTCAATAAAAATAAGCTTCCATTAATATTGCAGTTATCTCTTAATCACATGTTGATGAAAGTACAATTTAGTCAAAACATTGGACTTGAAGGAAGGAAAACTGAAGCTATCTACACAAGTGTGTAGCCTGCTACCAGGCATTTAACTTCTCTGTTCCTCAGTTTCATAACGAGTAGAAAGTAGTGGAGTAAATGCCATCACCAAGGAGCTGAAATACCCGTATATATCCCTAGGGCAGTAGCCTGAGTGACAAGGCCATTAAATAAAACCAATCTTCATATTTAAGCATCATGTATATGAAACCTTCTAACTGCATCCATTTGCACATAACTGGGAACAAATTAGAACTCTTCTGAGGAGCTTACTTTGCCAACAAAATCTCAGGCTTGGCTGCAACAGCTTTTTTGAACCCCTAAATCTATGCAACAGCTTTTTTGAGCCCCTAAATCTATCTCTAGGTCCCCCAAATTATACCCATGGGAGAGGTTTTAGAAAGGTGATTCACCAAGACATCCTCCCTCCTTTAAGCCCTCCTCAGAAGAATCAGTGGAAGGAAGGAGTAAACAGGAATCCTCCCCACAACTTCCTCCCAAAACATATAGAGTAGAAGAAGCCAAAGAAAACAAACTACAGACATTTCCTAGAGAGAACCAGGAGTTGCCAGATTACCTTTCTGATGTTGTTTGGTACCTGCCCAGATGTCCTTTACCAGGCCCAGTTGTTGTGCTGTTGGCTGCTAATGGCTGACAGCTGCACCCTCCTCCAGAGACTTGCTCTTTGCCAATCAGAGCCCCCTGACTCAGAGATGTCTGGGTAGTTACCCAAAACCCTGCAGCTGAGTGGTGGCCAGCAGCTAAGGACTCACCGATACAAGTGTAAAAGCCCAACACCATTGCTTCAAGGAGGGACAACTCCCTGGTGCCATTCCTACTTGCAAACTCCCCATGGGATGAACTTGAGTCTCAAGTTAAACGCATCCCTTTGCCTAGCTTCCTCCGCCTTCCCCTCACACTTCCCTCATTTCCTTACAAGATTCTCTTGAGGATACTGTCTCAATAAATGACATGCATAAGAATCAACATCTCAGGCTCTGCTTCTAGTGAAACATACCTGAGGTATTGCCAAGGAGCTTACATCACAACTGCAGCCAGTGAGACTTTACTATAGCTGCCCTGAAGAGTTTGGCATTTGCTGAGAAAAGTAGTCAATGTGTAGTTCCCATTGTTCCTTTTCTGAATTGGAATTTTAACTGTAATTATGAAAGAACCATAAAATTATTACTTTATGGTGTGTATTGAATATATCAGAGGCAGGTGACTATTCTTTTAGCCTATAAGTCACCAGACCATGAGATGCCTTTCATGGAATACTTCCTTGGGATGATGGTAAATAGATCCTATGTATGAGAAGATATCTATTGGTGTTGGGGAGCCAGACTGGTATAGAGTGAAAGATTTTGCTGTTGCCTACCCAATCCATTCTTCCGTACCTTCTTACAATCAGCCCCCGATTCTTTTTGAAGTGACAATTCCTCTGTCCATAGAGAGGTATGTTCCCTGCTTCAGAGTAGCTAGGGGTCACAACATGACTTAGTTCTGGATAATAAGATAGAAGCAGAAGTTACAGGACAAAGCTTCTGGGAAAACTTTAGAATTTGGAGAAACATAAATGATATAAGCCTTTACCCCATCTCCTTCTTGCTCCTGGAGAAACAGTGAGAATATCCATCTTATACCAGAAGGTGACAATTATGAGATGAAAACCACATGTTAAGAGTGTGAAAAAAAATTGTGGAGTCTACGATATCCACCTTTACTATTTAAGACACTCTATGGCAGATTTCTTCTACATCAAATACAACTTAATTCACAAGGTGTGTCAGAAGAAAAATGTTCAAAAGATATAATAAGGCAATTTACAAAAAAAATTTCAGTGCAGATTTTCAATAATCGATTCAAATTTTAAAGTCTTATTTTGGGATAAGAGATTGGCAAAAGTTAATACAGAAAAGTACACAGTATCAGAAAACCTATGACAAAGCAGCTATTCATACATCCAGGAAGACACACTGATACATTTCTGAAGGAAGTTTTAGTAAATTGTCTATATGTAAAATGTGTACATGTCTGGTCAAGAAGTCAGTCTAAGTAAGTGCATCTATATTTTCTCCCACCCAACAGCTTCATAAAGGCATTGTAAAGTCAGTATTCACAAATGAATTGTGTAGGTAGAAAATTCAAAAGAAAGATAAGCTACTAGAATTACTAAATTGTAGGGTCACTATTGATAAAAGCCAAAAAATGCAAAAAGTACATTAACAATAAAAAAGCCAAATTAAATTATGACATTTCATACAATGTAATAATATAACAAGGTGAATAAAACAACATATATTACAGTGTGATTGGCTCCCACAAACATAGCATCTAGTAAAAAGAGCTACATTCAGAGTACATACTCTGTGATTCCATTAAAATTAACCCAAAAGCAAGCAAAATTAATCAATGGATTTGAAATTAGGATAGAGGAGAGGAGTTCTAGAAGAGACACTGGGATTGGGGACTTTTGTGATGCTGGTAATGTTCTACATATTGATCTAGGTACAATTCCATGGATATGTTCACTTTATGAAAATTCATTGAGTTAAAAAAATCTGTGCACATTTTTGTAACTATGTCATGCGTCCTTAAAATATTGATGTTAAAAAACATAGTAGTAAAGGGATATCCAAAAGACATAATACAAAACCACCACATGATGAAGTGAGGGTCATCAGAAGCTTAGGGAATTCAACAAATTTCTGCAGAAAGAAATCAAGTGGTGTCCAAGCCACATGAAGAAGTCACGTGCATCCGCTCCAGTTGACAGCTGCCCCTGAGCTTTCAGCTGACAGCCTGCATCAATTACCACCTTATGAATGATTTATTTTGAATTTCCAGCCCAACAGAGTCTTCAGATAACTACAATCCCAGCTGAGTCTGCTGCAACTCCATTAGAATCCCCAAGTGGGACCCACCTAACAAAAAGTGTTTCCAAAAATCCCAATTTACAAAGTCATGAGTAAAATTAAAAGGTTCTTTTGAAGAACTAAGTTCTGGAGTAATTTGTTACATAATTATAGTAACTTAAAAAAGAAGAGCACCCTCAGTCCTAGTAATAGGAATCTCATATAGAGAGAAGAAAGAAAACTAGAGATGAAATTATTTTTAAAATAAAAAGAATGATATGATAACATTCCCCAGTTTTCAAAGGAAACAACAGTTGTTAAATTGAAAGGACATGATTGATAAGCAAGTTAAATGAAAACAGATGTGAAATTTATGTATATACTTGTGAAATTTCAGGCATCAGTGTTTCCACCCCTGGAGCAATCAACTAAGCCAAGGGCCAGAGGGCAGAGCAAAGTCAGGTAGTTACCCCAATTCCCCTCTACTGAAAAGTAACTGGTTAATTTTAAAAAATATTTTATGGTGTAGACACACACATTCACATATCAGGTTACTATGTATTCATTTAAAATTATGATTTAGCCCTATATTTCTTGACCTAGAAAAATGGTCAAAATTTTTACTGAGAGAAAAAAGCAGATTACAGAAGAGCCTATGAAAAAAATTGTCAGGAAGTTTGCAAAAGAAAAGTCAACACTTGCTAGATAAGGTGATGAAACAAGGAGCAAATAGGCTTAGTGGTGAAAGAAAACAGTAGTGGTTAGGTGTGTGATAATTTTCTAGACTTGAATTGACAAGAAAGCATAGTGATAAGAAAAATGGACCAGATGGGTAAGTCAAGCCACTCCCCTATAACTACTTGTTGGAAACAAACATTAATTGGCTTAATTCTTCACACTCCTCAGGTATACATTAAGAATTCTAAATTTATTTTTTAAACATGCGAATTATTTTATAACTATATACTATCTTGAGTCAGAGATTAAACTGTTAATAATGCAAAAAGTTTCCTATTTTCTCATTTGTGCTGTTGAGTCTTTCTCTTGATAATAAGTTTCTGGGACACTCCATAATTTAAGTGAAAGGAAAACAGAACAGAAATTAAAAGTTAAAAAAGCAAACAGATCAGGTGTTATAATTTAAAATACTGTCTGATGTTTATAGTTTGTGAACTATATCAAAGTATGAGTATTGACCTCCCAACCTTATCTTTTTAATTGATTATTGCAGAAGCTCTCCTAACTGACCACCATTTAATTTGTCTTATAAACTAACATTTTCCATTTCTTATGTAAAACCTAAATACAGATGCTCACAGAACACAAAATACTCTCCAACCCTAAACTACCCTTTTGTATGCCTGAATACTTCCTCTTGCAGTTTAATTGTATGCCTAATAAGAGTTTATCATATGCAGTTCCAAATCAGTTTGTCTGTTGTATTTGTATTATGATTACATTACTCAAGGAAATATTACACATACACATGAAATACAAGTACAAAAATAAGGGAGGAAATCTAGAAGAATCCTGCTCTGAGACTGATTGTGCTCAACTTTCAGAGAAATAATAATTGGATACTAGATAGTGAGTTATGGGATTGATTTATTCAAGAAAGATGCCATAGACCTATCACCACTGAGTCCATACTCATAGAAAATGCCTTTCAAAATATAGGCAAATAAATTTGCCCTTCTGTGTTTCAAATTTAAGCCAAAGGATTTTTTTGTATGTTCATCAGCTAGATGTCTAGGTTACACTGGAGTTACAATCTACAAATTTCAGTCATTTCAAACAACAGTTTATCACACATTCTATATATATATTACAATATGCCTAGAAGAAGTAGACTTTAAATATTTATGGATATCTCTGATGAACACCTGTGTTGAGTTTAGTCAACTGCAAAATTACAGTGCACACGAGACTACCCTCACTTCTAAAACTGATTGAAATTCAGTAGGATGGAGAGTCCCCCAACCACCTTCAGGTTAAATAACTCACTAGAAGGACTCAAGTAATTTACTAAATGCTATTATATTCACAGTTATCGTTTACAGCAGGGAAAGGGTACAAGTTAATATAAGCCAAGGAAGAAGCACAGTGAAGAGTCCAAGAAAGGTAGTAAATGTGGAGTTTCTTCTATCCTCTCCCCAAGGAATCTTGAATGTAGTACTTTCCCAGCATTGATGCATAACAGTATGTACAGAGTATTGCCAACCAGGAAGTATTTCCAACTCTGGACACCCAAGCCTTTAGTGTCCAGAGTTTTTATTGGGGCTCTATCACATACCACCCATGTGGCTGTCCTTTGGTCTCCAGTCTCTCCTAGAGGCTCAGCCTGATACCTTTAGTCTTCAGTCCCTTCCTCCAGGAAAAAAGACACTTCTATTAGGTAGGACATCCCAGGAGACTAAAGATCACCTCCCAGCAGCCAAAGGCAAAGGCCAGACCTGTCTTTAAGTTAACTTAATTCTTCACTGCACAAAACCATATTATACTTTCACATTTGACTGGGTTAATTGACCAAATATATGACCCAATTTCTTTGGATAAGATAAGAGGATTCCTGCTAAAATTAATTCATCCTAACTGACCTTTTAATATCAGCTGCTTATTAATTATCTCAACCATTTATGATCCACACAAAGTATACACAAAACATGCTTCTCTATCCTAGATGGGGAGGGTTGTTTGATAAAGGTAACTTCTGCACAGAAAGGAAAACTTTTCCAGGTAGCATCCTATCTGGTTGATGGCTCTTAACCCTAAAAGCTGTGATTATCTTTGTTACAATTCTTACTTCTTGACTACAATTCAGAGAGCACATTACAGGGAAAGTAAAGTGATTCCTGAGTAAAAGTTATTTTAAAGATAATGCATTGAAAGAAGGAAGCTTTTAAATTGAGCATTGCATGAATCTGTGAAGAAGTAAATTAGGAGCCATAAAGAATTATGGTGGCTGGAAGCTCAGCATTCAAAATGTGAGCAATTACAGAGAGAAAAACTGAGACCTCTTTGCAATTCAAATAAAAGCCTTGATAAAAGCATAGCCAGATTGTCCACATGTCAATGAGTATATAGCTGTCATTTCTGTAGCAGTTCATAGGAATTAGGATTGGGGCATTTGGAGAAAGCTTCATAAACCATGTGTGACATGAGTATAGATTTTGAAAGAGATTTATAATTAAATGTACAGAAAGGAGGGAAAAAGACATTCCAGATGAGGAGAGCGTTACGATCCAAGACAAAGAGGTAAGTCGTGTCCAGGTATCTGTAAGAAATCTAATAGGCTTGGGTAAAACGGAGAATCTTGCCTGGGGTTGGAGGGAGAAATAGCAGTTAGAGTTGGAAACAGTTACACAGGAACCCAATTGTGTAAGGTTAGCATAAAGTCTAGATTTTATCTATAAACTAAGGGAAACCCTGAAATTTGGGAAGATTAGGTGATGTGTGCAAAGAAATATTTTAAAAATATTCTTTAAGCAGTACTATAAGGGATAGATTGAAGTAGAGAAAGACTGCAAACCAGAAGATCACACGTTTTTCTCTTGGAAATGTTATTAGCTTCCACTCCTTATTTGCATGTTGCATAGATACATGTAGGAGAATTGAATTTCAAAGACATGATACTCTGGAATTCAAAAATGTAAATTTATTTTCTTCACCAAACTATTTTTATCATGTTTCCATCACACTGTTGGAGGCATATTTAATCCCAATTAGTGTTTATTCAGTCATTTCCATTGCAAAACTCAAAATCAGGATTCTCCTGTTCCCTTCATCTCCACAGAGCTAAGGCAGCCTGAAATATTAGCATAACATGGCTGGGAGAAGAGAAGGTGTATGTTTTATATTTAACCAGTGTCAGCCTTGATCCTTATAGGATGTAATCTTTGCTCATTGACATCTATCTTTACTGCCATTTACTGCTGAAGTCCCAGCTTCTTCATGGAGCCTGGCTCCTAGGGTTCATACACCACATTTATAGATGGTATCACCTCACCATTACCATGATGTCTTCTAGTTTTTAGAGCTTTCTCAGTCTGAGCAATTGGCAACTTCTGCATACTCTCCCATGCCATTTTGAGATGAAGGTGACACAGTTTGGGGGGTGGAGAAGTGGAGATAGCAGGTGTTGTCTCAGCATTACCCCCTGATAAACATTCCCTGACTTGGGCATAATCTCAGCCTGGATTCTCCATCCTGACATACCAAGCTGGTGTGCAAATTTCTGTGTAAGGTTACTCCCTAGCAGGTGAAATACAGGCTCACTCTGTTCTCAAATACCTCCTAAACCCAATGAGCGTCTCTATCTCCTTTCCTCTAATTGGACTTAGGGAGTCCAATTGTCTTTTTCTAGCTGTTCACTTTATTGTCTTCCCTGAGCCATCAAAAATTATCTCCTTTATGATTATAAAATAGGCTCTTACAATATCATTCTATCTGTCCAACCATTTTTTTTGATAGTATAAACTTTATTTTCTGAGAACTTCAGGCCTTTTGCAAATTCCCTTCAAACACTTTTCTCTATTGGTGAGACTCTTGCAGTTGAAAGTCTTGGAAGCAGACCAGAATGGTCAGGTAAGTAAATTCTGTAATTGGATCTCCAAGGGTTGAAAACTGGCTCCACAACTTACTATCAGTATGAAGTGATGCAAATTACTTTAACTTGTCATTATAAAATGTAAGTTATAATTACCTATATTCGCTGGAATTTTCTGAAGATTAACTCATTTAAGCATGTAAAACTCTTAAACAAGCATGTGACACATACTATGTATTCAATAAAATTGGGTCATCTTTTTTTTTTTCAGAGTATTGCATCAACTGTGGGTTTTTCAAAACTCTCTACATCAGAGCTTCTCAACCTCAGCACTACTGTCATTTAGGGTCAGATAGTTATTTGTTGTAGGAAGCTGCACTGTGCATTGTAGGGTGTTTAAAAACCTCCCTGGTCTTGACCCAGTAGGTTTCCTAGTGTGACAACCAAATAAATCTTTAGACCTTCCCAAACATCCCCATAGGTGGGCAAAATCACCCTAGACTGAGAACCACTGCATTAAATGGAAGTCAAAAGCCAGAACTATGAATCACGCAAATGTGAAGGCTAGCATAGGTGCCACAAGAGATACAATGCACATTTATAAACCTGTGTTTTAGAATTCAAGAAGAAGTCAGAGGATCTGAAGACTAAAAGATGAAGCTTATATATTTCTTATGAATTATCCCCTTCAGATTACAGTTCATACCTGAAAACTGAGATTTGAAAATTGGAAACTTGATGTTCTTTATTACAATTTTATACTATTTATTTAAGTCAAGAATATTATAATCATGTAGGCAAACAAAATAACTAGGCTATACAACCTTTTAATTCTGAGGTGGAGTTAAAAAGACGGCCCAACCATAATTGGAGAAGTGAAATGGTCACATGATGAATTATCCACTACAAACAAATCCCATATAGAAACAAAAACTATAAATTAGATAGTAACCAAAACCCAACCCTGGAGTGTCACTGCACAATGTTAAGTTTCCAATCTTACTTGGTGCTGATTATCCTTAAACCAGGTGATATATGTACATTTTGAGTAGAGATCCTGTGAGGAAGCCAGTTGCAGGTGCCAGAAAATATGTCCGCATATTTCAATGAATAGGAATGTTTTTAAAAATTAGATGCAAAGCCATGTTGTGCCCTTTTTTCACCAAAAGGATGGGCAAAAAGCAAATGAGGAGGAATAAGAACATGTCCATATTTACTAAGGAGGTAGAGAGAGAAGTCACAAAGAAATTCTCCTCCTCAATTTTCCAAAAAAGGAGATTGATTAGGAAAAGATAAAGAATTTCTGTTTGTTTTACTTCACTGAATTTCAGAGGCTTTTTACAATTCATTGTACAATAAATCTAGAAAGACAGTAGAGAGAAGTTGGATCCAGAGATAATCCGTATATTGGAGAAAGTTCAAACAAGTCTCTTCAATCATCAGACATATGATGTATGAGTGAGTGTCTCGTATAAGAGACTACAAGCTGTGGTATAGACTGTGGTAAGCTAAGGGATGCATGTACATCTAAAGGGGGCAGCCACTACTCAGCTCCAACACTTTGCTGCTTTGTTGCAATACTTTATGAGTATCTCTAGATACTCAAAGTGTCTTAAGCGAAGCTGGAAATCTAGATTTCCATTTAAATTCTCCAACATTTTTTAATGATAGCAACATGTATATCTTTTAGCAATATCTTAAGGATCAGGACTTCCCTGGTGGTTCAGTGGTTAAGAATCTGCCTTCCAATGAAGGGGACATGGTTCAAGCCCTGGCTGGGGAATTAAGATCCCACATGCCACAAGACAACTAAGCCCATGCACTCTAGAACCCAGGCACCACAGCTAGAGAGAAGCCCGCACACTGCAGCAAAATATCCCGCGTGCCACAACAAAGACCTGACACAGCCAAATAAATAAATAAGATATTTTTTAAAAAAAGATATCATAAGAACCAAGATAGTGAGAGCCAAATAAAACATGCCTGCAGACCAAATAGGCCTTTGGGTCATGAGTTCACAACCTCTGCTGCATGTGCTAAATAACCTCAAAGTCAACTAGCATTTTCTTATAAAGAATCAGTTATAAAATTCTACTTCTTTTCCTCCTTTCAAATGTAACATAAAAACTTCTAGATATGTTTAAATATAACAATTTTTACTAATAAACTGGGATGTGCCCCTACCTTTCAATTATGAGTAAGGAATAGACATGTAAGAAAGTTATTTAAATAAAAAAACAAGTAGATTTTCTTGCCAAATAAATAATTTTCAAAAGTTTCATCTATTTCTTCAAGTCAGGATATATAAGATTGTTTTTAGCTGCAAATAAAAATAACTAAGCAAAACAAAATTAGTTTATATGAGACGTTCTCCTGGCCAAGATGGAGTAACAGGAATGGCATTTTCCACCTTGCCTGAAAAAATTTTAAAAATAGACAAATTATATGAAAGAGTGGCTTTTCAAGACACTGGACCGCAGGCAATAGTCAAAGACAGGTACATAAGAAACTTCTGGGGTAGTAGATATGTCCATTATATTGATTGTGTGATTTCATAAGTATGTAGAGATGTCAAAACTTGTCAAACTGTACACCTTAAAGTACAATTTATTGTATGTCAATTATACCTTAGTAAAACTGGTGTAACATTTTTATACATAATAAGGTAAATTTATTATCTCATGTAATAAGATGTCCCAAAATAGATCATCAGTTAAATCAGTATTCTAATATCAAGATTGCTCTTGACAACTGTAGGCTTCACTTCTCATTGTATTAGAATGACCACAGTATCTCCAGGCATTGTGTCCCTATACCACAAAGTCCAATGCAAAGAAAAAAGGGGACATATGCTGTCCTAAGTATCTTTTTAAAAGTAAAGATTACTTTCCTAAGAAACTTACCCTCACCTGTGATGGGTCAGGATTTTATGACATGAAATTCTAACAAAGACAATGGAAATATATATTGGTTTAGTATATATACTTCACTCCCTAAAATATATGGATCCCCCATATCTGAATAAAATCGGAGTTCTTATAACAAGGAAGATGAATGTAAATGTCTTTGAGGAGACCTGTCCCATCAGTGACTGCCTTAGTCATTAAGTGGCTCTTCAGTTAGGATTATTTCATCAGCTCCTTGGTGGGACTAAAAGAATTCCTTGTTGCTAATGAAAGATATATTTATTTTGAAACTCTGGGGGGAAATCTTGGGGTGGAACAGCCTTTGAAAACTCTTATTTATTCAAAATTATTTTAGTGGGATATAATGAATTTTAAGTAGCTTTTTTTCACACTTAAAGATGAATCAGTGCTTATACTATTTGCATATCCCCTGATGTCTAAAATTAATTAGAATTGTGTGATGCTTTAAAATATAAACAGACAATTACCTGAGGTACGTGAAAATGGAGCCAATGAAAATTTACTTTTGGAATATTCTTTTAGGCATTGGATGCATCTCTCAGGCCAAAGTTCATAGTCAGGACAGATACAAAGAGGGTTAAGGTATGTTTTGGAGGGGATACATAAAACTACAAAAATTCCCCATTGAGAAAACTTGAAGAAAAAAAACAAGAAGGTTTGCCAGACAAATTTTTAGAAAGCAAATAAATTCCAAAAATGGAAGATCTGAGAATTATTAACAATAATGATGGATGCCCTATCAAATCTGGGAATATTTCCCAGTTTTGGCACAAATCCTAGATTAGAAGCTGAGCAAATCTTTAATCCAGCTCATATGTCTGACATCAACAGAGCAGAAGACTAATACTACAAAGTCTCTGTGCTAAACCAAGTGGGCAGAGCCAGGAAGTTGGTATGTCACCAACTTCTGAAGACTAGGGTCATATCCATCACGTTAACTCATTCATTCCCTGTATGGGACAAATAACATGGAAGATCCAGAAATCATCAGGTGACAAAAGGATCTAAAAAGACAGTACAAACTTCCAGTTATAAAATAAATAACAGAGATGAATTTTACAGCACAGGGAATATAGTCGATAATTTTGTAATAACTTTATATGGTGATGGTTGGTAACTAAATTTATCATGGTGATCATTTCCTAACGTATAAGAATATCAAATCACTATGTTGTACACCAGAAATTAACATAATATTGTAAGTCAATTAACTTCAATAAAAAGTAGCTTACCTAAAATAAATAAATAAATAAATAAAATCTAAAAATAGAATAAAAAGAACAATGCCAACACCTCTTCCTATGTTAACAGATATGAAAACTTGACCAGGCCCCCCTGACTCCCTCTTCCCAAAGTAATAAATACTGAGGTATGGGGCTGGAGAACAAGATGACATACTACATGTCATTTTGACCACAGTAACCCCAACAAATGGGTTTCTCTCTTTTGTACTCTTTTACTGTATAAAATATAAACTGCTCTTTTAATTCCCAAAACGAAGATGTTGAATTCGAAAAGATATATCTGGATGAATGCTTTGATTCTGTACCTCTTTTTGCACTGCATTCTTCTTCATGCTATGTGATTGAGTGTCTATCTTTTCAGGGCATGGTGATTGGCCTGACAGATGAGGCTGCAGGTGGAGGTGAGTAGGTAATACACAATTTGGATGGAGATCCATTGATTTAGTATGTCCTTCAAAAGTTTAAGTACTTTAATTTGCTTATTAACCACTATACAGCACTCTGAAAACACCATGAGGACAGGAACCAGTAACTCTTGGCTGATTAGAGCATGAAATTATTTGCATTCCTAGATTCTCCATGTTGCTATCCTCAAGACACTTTCTAGTTTCCTGGTCAGAGGGTACAATTCTTCTTTATATTCCAATATTTATCCGGCACAATTCTCATGTCTTCAAAATGCCTTCTGTCAAATGCAGACGTTATTGAAATGACTTATCAAGTGGGGCAGGAAAGGGGAGCTAGCATCTCAATGCTCATGCCTGGCTAACAAGAGTGTGCACATCAATTCCATCCACCTCTTTAATAATAGAATTCACAATATCCCCTCCCCTCATGCTTTACCCCACGCTCTCTGTCTTGAGTTCACTGTTTCCGAAGAGAAGTCTATGTATCTCTCATCCATTCATCCTTCATCCTCTTCAAACGTCTTCCCTCCCTTACATATATGTGTTTGTGACAATATGCCCTCAAATCATTCCTTGAATCGCATTCTTTATTTAAATGTTTATTGGAGTATAGTTGCTTTACAAGGTTGTGTTAGTTTCTACTGTACAGCAAAGTGAATCAGCTATACGTATACATATATCCCCTCTCTTTTGGATTTCCTTCTCATTTAGGTCACCACAGAGCACTGAGTAGAGTTCCCTGTGCTATACCATAGGTGCTCAATTTTTATATATTTTATACATAATATCAATTGTATATATACGTCAATCCCAATCTCCCGATTCATCCCACTCCTGCCCCTTGGTATCCATATGTTTGTTCCCTATGTCTGTGTCTCTATTTTTGCTTTGTACATAAGATCGTTTATACCAATTTTTTCAGATTCCACATATATGCGTTAATATACGATATTTGTTTTTCTCTTTCTGACTTACTTCACTCTGTATGACAGTCTATAGGTCCATCCATGTCTCTACAAAAGACCTAATTTTGTTTCTTTTTATGGCTGAGTAATATTCCACTGTATATATATACCACATCTTCTTTATCCATTCATCTTTCAATGGACATTTAGGTTGCTTCCATCTCCTGGCTATTGTAAATAGTGCTGCAATGAATATTGTGATACATGACTCTTTTTGAATTATGGTTTTCTCAGGGTATAGGCCAGTAGTGGGATTGCTGGGTCATATGGTAGTTCTATTTTTACTTTTTTAAGGAACCTCCAAACTGTTCTCCATAGTGACTGTACCAATTTACATTCCCACCAACAGTGCAGGAGGGTTCCCTTTTCTCCACACTCTCTCCAGCATTTGTTGTTTGTAGATTTTCCGATGGTACCCCTTCTAACTGGTGTGAGGTGATATCTCATTGTAGTTTTGAGTTGCATTTCTCTAACAATTAGTGATGTTGAACATCTTTTCATGTGCCTCTTGACCATCTGTATGTCTTCTTTTAAGAAATGTCTATTTAGGTCTTCCACCCATTTTTTGATTGGTTTGTTTGTTTTTTGATATTGCGCTGCCTAAGCTGTTTGTATATTTTGGAGATTAATCCTCGCCCATTGAGTTGTTTGCAAATATTTTCTCCCACTCTGAGGGTTGTCTTTTTGTCTTGTTTGTGGGTTCCTTTGCTGTTCAAAAGCTTTTAAGTTTCATTAGGTCCCATTTGTTTATTTTTGTTTTTATTTCCATTTCTCTAGGAGGTGGGTCAAAAAAGACCTTGCTGTGGTTTATGTCAAAGTGTGTTCTGCCTATATTTTCCTCTAAGAGTTTTATAGTGTCTGGCCTTACATTTAGGTCTCTAATCCATTTTGAGTTTATTTTTGTGTATGGTGTTAGAGAGTGTTCTAATTTCATTATTTTACATGTAGCTGTCCAGTTTTCCCAGCACCACTTATTGAAGTGGCTGTCTTTTCTCCATTGTATATTCTGGCCTCCTTTGTCATAGATTAGGTGATGATAGGAGTGTGGGTTTATCTCTGGGCTTTCTATCCTGTCCCATTGATCTATATTTCTGGTTTCGTGCCAGTAGCATACTGTCTTGATTACTGTAGCTTTGTAAGAACATGCCATACAGTATAATGCATGGATATTTATTATTAAAAAAGAAACATTTAAGAAATTCTAAGTATTCTACAAGACTACATGTAACTCTGTGTAATTAAAAATTTAACTAGTAACTTGTTTGGGAATTCACTGTTAAATCAGCTGGGACTGACATTCATTCTCCAGATATCCTCATCCCCATTGTTCATTGCTCATTATAAATGACCATCAATATAACTTTCAGTGGAATACTCATCAAGCCAGCTCTGCTCCAGTTGTTTAAAAATTGCAAATAATAAATTAAATTAAAAATAAATAATGAAGGCAAAAATCTGAAATATTTCAGTTGCACACATCTTCAGCATTAAATTCATCCTAAAGATAAATGTGATGATATAAATCAATCCACAGTGCTAATTAAGCTCTAACTACTCCTAGAAACTACAACATTACAATTTTTTTTTACATTTATTCTATCAAGAGAGCAGGAGTAGGTGAGAACTCACTGTTTATTTGTGCATAAGATAGTTTCTATAAAGTTATGTAAGATACTTTTTGTTACTACTCTTATGAAAACATAGGAAAATGAAAAAGAAGAACCTTCTCCTGAAGGCAATATACATTTGAGGGCCTACTGTGTATCATAAATAATGTTTTACATATATTTTATATATGTATATGTACATACATATATATGTATACGTGTATTACATCACATATATTTTACTTATGGTAATCTTTAATCTTCGTAAGAAGACTGAAAGATAAGTAATATGCCCATTTTACGACTAGCAACCTGAAGCTCGGCAAGCTTAAGTAAGCTACTCAAGTTCACATAAGCAGGAGTAGTAGAAGGATGCTTTCTGACCCTGGTCTGTCTCTTTCAAAGCCTACATGCTTTTTACTATATCATGGAAGAAGATATGATCTCTGGTGAAATTTATCAAGTGAAGATCATTTAAACATCTGCTCTACTAAAGTCATTTCAGTGGAATTTGCCCAAATCCTGAGGTGACTCAGACCCTGGGGGTATTCAAAAGATTTTAGCTTTCTGCCAAAGACATCTGAGTTAGAAACAACAAGCAAACAAAGGAAGAAACATCCTCAAATATAGGGACTGAAATAATATCTAGCAGCTCTAAGAATGGGTTAACCTGACTATGCATCAGACTGTATGATACAAGTTATTTACAAAAAGAAGTAGCCTAAACTTCAGATAAAAGGAAGAACATTGTCATTATTAGATGCAAGTAGATATGATCCAAAATGATGTTTTTCCTTGCGAAAGAGAAGCTTAGCAACCTCTGCAGCCTCCTGGGTGTTTACCCACAATATGTTGGGGGAGGTAGGAAATTAACTAAATGTAAAACTCTATAAATCATCTTCCCCCAAATGGCAAGCAGGAAAGCTAATTTACCCTATTTTTCTGCCAACGTAGAATGACCATCAACAACAAAATATCAAGTAGTACAAAAAAACTCTGAAAGAAAGATATCGTACAACATAGTTGCACTAAAGCCATAAGAAAAGCAACCACGATCAATGCAAAGAGATAATTAAAGCATTCTTTCAAATCATCATTAGTGACAGCTAAAACAAGCTAGCCTCATTAGTAAACCACAAGGTGTAGTCCAACTAATGGAACCCACTGGCAGCCTCAATAAATATTCCATTTCTGGGATCTTCTGGAGAGAAAACAGCTTAAGGGCAGAGGAGGGGGAGAAATGCTTAATCAATGTCCTTTAAAGACCCTTGCTGCTTATAAAATTATAGATCAGTCTCTCATGTGTTGCTTAGGAGTCTAAGACAATGGAAATAAATGGGAGAAAATATTCTTTCAAAGACACATCACTATTGTTGATTTTAAGCAACAGATCATAAAAGCAATCTGAACCACTGCAATTTTTTCCAAATGCATAAAAAACATCAGAACTAATCAACTATCATATTGTCAAGCTCAATCATACACAACCCTATATTCACTACTTTAGCACTTCTCTTGTTATTTCAAACATTTACTTTGAAGTTAAAAAAGGGATAACATCCTTTTAAAGGGTGCTGAATGTATGGGTCTTTTAACAGAAGGACATTTGCAAAAGGAGAAAAAGCATGTGGCATGATGAAGGTGAAATAACTGACTCACAGTCTCTTATCAAGTAGAGTTTTTAGTAGAAGAAAAGTTTTAAATTAAAGTTACAGTGACATAGTTCAGATTAGAAGGGCCTCCTTTACATCTCAAGTTCATTTATCTTCTGAATCATCCAAAAAGATTTAAATCTAGTGTATATTCATCTTATGTTATGGTCTTCCAGAAAAGACATAAAATAAAGCACTGCAATTAGTCTGAAAAATATGACAATCTCAATATCATTAAATATAAATGAGAATGAAAACCAGGCCGCATATGGCAAAACAAAAAGCTTTTCTAAAGTCAAAAAGTCAACAAAAAGGTAAGAATTCATATTCTCACATGGTCAGACATTAATTAATTTACTGATTTTAATACCTCTGGGAATATCCATTGTCTAGATTGAAATAGATCTATGCTATTCACCCATCAAGAATAGACATACATCTTATTCTTTTTAGGTTTCCACTGATTCTGATTTACACAGGTTTAGTGAATAAAAAGTGTTGCAAAAGAATTTTTTCTAATACATAAAATGTTCTGAAATCCCTGATATCTAGCAAGCTAGATAGCTCAGAAATCTGCTCCTGTATTTAGCAAACATAAAACATATGATCTGTGATTTTTCTTCTACATACTTTGGAACAAAAGATTTTAAAGAACGTACCTTAAATAAATTCTCTAAAATCACATTTTAAGTGATTCAGAAATTTGTGAAAAATAACCCAAATCTAACTGGTTTCAGATTTCAGATTTAATTTTAAATTAAAGAGTTTCATTAGACATAGAATAATCTCACATTAAACTTTTCAATCCTGATTAAAGTTGGCCAAACCTATGGACACAAAACCAAGAATTTACATTCAGTTTTAGTTGGCTTCCAGTACTATTAGATTTAAAATTCATAGTAAGGTTGTGCAGTAGACGTATTCTTTTTCTGTTGCTGTGTGACAAATTACCACAAATTCAGTATCCTACAATAATCTGCTTATTATCTCACAGTTTGAGAAGACTGGGAATGGTTATAATTAGATTCTTTGCTCAGGGTCTTGCCAGGCTGAAACCACGTGATCAGTGGAGCCGTGGGCTCATCCAGACCTCAGGATCCTCTTCCAAACTTATTTAAGTTTTGTCCAGCTTTTGGTTCCGTACAGTTGTAGGACCAAGGTTCCTGCTACCTTGCTGGATGTCAACTTGGGACTGCTCTCAACTCCTGGAGACTACTCGATATTACCTACCACATGGCCTTTTCCAAAACATAGAAATTTGCTCCTTCAAGGGTAGCATAAGAATCTCCCTCACTTTGAATCTCTTTACCTCTTTTAAGGGTTCACCTGATTAGCTCAGGTTCATCCCAATAATCTCCCTTTTCGTTAACTCAAAGTCAACTGATTAGGGAGCTTAATTATATCTGCAAATCTCCTTCTGCCTTATAACGTAACATAATCATGGGAGTGATATGCCATCATATCCACAAGTCTTACCGATAGCAAAGGAGAAAAATTTTACAGAATGTGTGCACAGGGGTGTGAACATTAGAATTCTTTACCATAGACGCTTGTAAGAATAACACTACCATAAAATGCTACTTTATATTTTGAAAAGTTAGACGTTTTGTTTTTTTGAAGTAATAGGGTTATTTCAATAGGATTTATTTATATACACAAGCAGTGTAAAATGTTACAATCCATTACCACAAGCCTCTAGATGTCTTATAATGTGATGAAGCTCTGAGGTATTCCTGCTATGGAAATACGGTCATTCTCTCCCAAATGTAAGCATACTACTCAACCAGGAAAAAAGAAATCAATTTTGATTAGGTTAGCCTCTCCACAGTGTAGCTCAACCACAGATTCTAAAGCTGTACACTCAAAATATCTCGACCTTGTGGTAGTCTGAAACAGATTATGGAAACTATCAATAGGCTTAGTCCATTATGAAGTGGAAACTGGAATTCATAACACTCCTATAGATATGGTATCTGGTATGTGGGCCATTGCATCCTGAGCACTGCAATGGCTACTCATTTCCATGACTCCTTTACACTTGCCTAGTCCATATAACTGGATTTCTGGCACATTTCTTCAGTAGGACCTATGTCCTGCCTTTGAACAAGCTTGTTGGTGTGAACCTCTGACCACATGTCTCAGATTCTGCCAGGCCCTGCCATGGAGAACTGGGCATTCTCCTCCATGTCTTTGGTTGCTAGCCACAGATTGCTCCCTGGAGGTAGAATAAATAAGATCTAACTTCAAGTATCACCTCTTCTCTGGATTTCTGTTAACTTGTCCTCTTGGAATTGAACTTTCTTAGATAAAAATACCAATCAGAATAGCAAAAGTAGTTGTGACTGATTTTGTGTCTACCATATGCCAGGTCTCAGATGAATATTTTACATTTATATAAGTCTTTCAACAATTCTTGCAGAATTATTAACTCCATTTTACTTATAAAAAGACTGCAGCTCAAAGAGATTTTGTAACTTACACTAGGCCACCTACTTGGTAGACATCAAAACTGGGATTAAAACCAAGGTCTAGCTACTACTAAACCCCATGATTTTTCCTCTTTAATTAGAAGAAATATTTTTTGCCTCAGATAAGCTACTTGTGAGACTAAAAGAAAGTCTTATTAATAACTACAATTAATAAAAATTAGTTCAATTAATAACTATTACAATAATAATCAAAATCAAAAATATAGATGTAAGACAGGCCTGTGCTAGGCCCATCAAAAGTACAATTTCTTTAACTTTAGCTAGAATACCCTATCCATTCTAGACCCTGATTCTACAGTTAGTTGCCACTTAGTAGCCAATCTAACAACTGGGGTGACTTCCCAAAGTGGGTTTCAGCCTTCTCTCCTTCCCCATTGATCAATGATACATGGGTCACTGATGAATATAGATGCAAAAATCCTCAACAAAACACTAGCAAACAGAATCCAATAGCACATTAAAAGGATCATATACCATGATCAAGTGGCATTTATCCCAGGAATGCAAAGATTCTTCAATATATGCAAATCAACCAATGTGATACACTGTATTAACAAATTAAGGAACAAAACCAATATTATCATCTCAATAATGCAGAACAAGCTTTTTACAAAATTCAACACCCATTTATGATAAAAATTCTCCAGAAAGTGGGTATAGAGTAAACCTACCTCAACATAATATAGGCCATATACAACAAACCCACAGCAAACATCATTCTTAATGGTGAAAAACTGAAAGCATTTCCTCTAAGATCAGGAACAAAATAAGGATGTCCACTCTAACCACTATTATTCAACATAATTTTGGAAGTCCTGGCCATGGCAATCAGAGGAGAAAAAGAAATGAAAAGAATACAAACTGGAAAAGAAGTAAAACTGTCACTGTTTGCAGATGACATGATACTATACATAGAAAATCCTAAAGATGCCACCAGAAAACTACTAGAGTTAATAAATGAATTTGGTAAAGTTGCAGGATACAAAATTAATGCAAGGGAATCTCTTGCATTCCTATACACTAACAACAAAAGTTTCGAAAGAGAAATTAGGGAAACAATACCATTCACCATTGCAACAGAAAGAATAAAATATCTAGGAATAAACCTAGTTAAGGAGGTAAAAGACCTATACTCAGAAAACTATGACACTGATGAAAGAAATCAAAGATGACACAAACAGATAGAGAGATATACCATGATCCTGGATTGGAAGAATCAATACTGTGAAAATGACTATACTACCCAAAGCAATCTACAGATTCAACGCAATCCCTACCAAATTACCAATGTCATTTTTCACAGAACTAGAGCAAAAAATCTTAAAATTTGTATGGTGATACAAATGACCCTGAATACTCAAAGCAATCTTGAGAAAAGAAAAGCAGAGCTGGAGGAATCAGGCTCCTTTGCTTCAGACTGTACTACAAAGCTACAGTAATCAAGAAAATATGGTACTGGTACAAAAATAGAAATATAGATCAATGGAACAGGATAGAAAGCCCAGAGATAAAAAAAAACCCATGCATCTATGGTCACCTAATCTTTGACAAAGGAAGTTAGAATATACAATGGAGAAAAGTAGTCTCTTCAATAAATGGTGCTGGGAAAACTGGACAGCTACATGTAAAAGAATGAAATTAGAACAATCCCTAACACCATACACAAAAATAAACTCAAAATGGACTAAAGACCTAAATGTAAGATTGGACACTATAAAACTCTTAGAGGAAAACATAGGAAGAACACTCTTTGACATAAACCACAGCAAAGTCTTTTTTAACCCACCTCCTACAGTAATGAGAATAAAAACAAAAATAAACAAATGGGACCTAATGAAACTTAAAAGCTCTTGCACAGAAAAGGAAACCATAAACAAGATGAATAAACAACCCACAGAATGGGAGAAAACATTTGCAAACAAATTAACAGACAAGGGATTAATCTCCAAAGTATACAAACAGCTCATGCAGCTCAGTATCAAAAAACAAACAACCCAATCAAAAAATGGGTGAAAGACCTAAAGAGACATTTCTCCAAAGAAGACATACAGATGGCCAAGAGCTCATGAAAAGATGTTCATCATTAATTATTAGAGAAATGCAAATCAAAACTACAATGAGGCATCACCTCGCACTGGTCAGAATGGCC
Organism: Lagenorhynchus albirostris; assembly: GCF_949774975.1. Taxonomy (NCBI): domain Eukaryota; kingdom Metazoa; phylum Chordata; class Mammalia; order Artiodactyla; family Delphinidae; genus Lagenorhynchus; species Lagenorhynchus albirostris. Next base: position 22,456,250 of record NC_083111.1, read on the forward strand.
ATCATCAAAAAATCTACAAACAATAAATGCCGGAGAGGGTGTGGAGAAAAGGGAACCCTCTTGCACTGTTAGTGGGAATGTAAATTGATACAGCCACTATGGAGAACAGTATGGAGGTTCCTTAAAAAACTAAGAATAGAATTACCATATGACCCAACAATCCCACTACTGGGCATATAATGAGAGAAAACCATAATTCAAAAAGAGTCATGTACCACAATGTTCATTGCAGCCAGGACATGGAAGCAACCTAAGTGTCCATCAACAGATGAATGGATAAAGAAGATGTGGCACATATATACAATGGAATATTATTCAGCCATAAAAAGAAAAAATTGAGTTATTTGTAGTGAGGTGGATGGACCTAGAGTCTGTCATACAGAGTGAAGTAAGTCAGAAAGAGAAAAACAAATACCATATGCTAACACATATATACGGAATCTTAAAAAAAAATGGTCATGAAAAACCTAGGGGCAAGACGGGAATAAAGACATAGACCTATTAGAGAATGGACTTGAGGATATGGGGAGGGGGAAGGGTAAGCTGTGACTAAGTGAGAGAGTGACATGGACATATATACACTACGTAACGTAAAATAGATATATAGTGGGAAGCAGCCTCATAGCACAGGGAGATCAGCTCAGTGCTTTGTGACCACCTAGAGAGGTGGGATAGGGAGTGTGGGAGGGAGACGCAAGAGGGAAGAGATATGGGAACATATGTATATGTATAACTGATTCACTTTGTTATAAAGCAGAAACTAACACACCATTGTAAAGCAATTATACTCCAATAATGATGTTAAAAAAGAAAAAGAAGTTATAGGTGAATAAGTAGGACTATAGAACTTTATCAATATCTAGAACTATTCTGTCTCCATTTGGTTTCAGACAAAGATGTGATACATATATACAATGCAATATTATTCAGCCATAAAAAGGAATGAAATTGGGTCTTTGTAGAGATACGGATGGACCTAGAGACTGTCATACAGAGTGAAGTTAGTCAGAAAAACAAATATCATATATTAACACATACATGTGGAATCTAGAAAAGTGGTACAGATGAACCTGTTTGCAAGGCAGAAATAGAAACACAGACCTAGAGAACAAATGTATGGACACCAAGGAGGGAAGGGGGTGGGGGTGGGATGAATTGTGAGATTGGGCTTGACATATATACACTAATATGTATAAAATAGATAACTAATGAGAGCCTGCTGTATAGCACAGGGAACTCTACTCAATGCTCTGTGGTGACCTAAAAGGGAAGGAAACCCAAAAAAGAGGGGATATATGTATTAAAAAGAATGATAAATGAGTCAGAGCATGCCTCAAGGGCATGCTTACCAAGCTATTTCATGTGAGTCCAACAAAAAGACACAAGTTTGAACTTCCTTGTTGAAAAGCCTGGCAAATCAGTTTCACATTTGTTAATATGTTTACATGTAGCTCCTCTTCTCTAATCATTAGCAATATTTCTCAACTGCATCTTAGAGACCAAGGAAGCTACAGAGTAACTGATATTTTCTCAATGAAATCTAATGAGTAGTTTCTAGCACAGTGATTAACACAAAAGTGGTCTTTAAAATGTCTATGGAATGACAAGCATGGACATATACACAAATGTAATATTTTTGAATATACAGATGAAGGAACACACATGTAGATGTGTTTTATTTCTGACAAATTTTTAAATAATTTTTATATTTTTTATTGAAGTATAGTTAATTAACAATGTTGTGTTAGTTTCTGGTATACAACAAAGTGATTCAGTTATACTTACATATATTCTTTTTCATATTCTTTTCCATTATAGTTTATTAGAAGATATTGAGTAGAGTTCCCTGTGCTATACAGTAGGACCTTGTCGTTTATCTATTTTATATATAGTAGTTTGTATCTGCTAATTCCAGACTCCTAATTATCCCTCCATTCACCCTTTCCCCTTTGGTAACTGTAAGTTTGTTTTCTATGTCTGTGAGTTTGCTTCTGTTTTGTAAGTAAGCTCATTTGTACCATTTTTAGATTCCACATATAAGTGATATAATTTGTTTTCCTTTGTCTGACTTACTTTACTTAGTATGATAATCTCTAGGTCCATCCATGTTGCTGCAAATGGCACTATTTCATTCTTTTTTATGGCTGAGTAATATTCCATTGTATATATGTACCACATCTTCTTTATCCATTCATCTGTCGATGGACATTTAGGTTGCATCCATGTCTTGACTACTGTGATTAGTGCTGCTGTGAACATTGGGGTGCATGTATTTTTCTGAATTAGAGTTTTCTTTGGATATAGGCCAGGGAGTGGGAATTGCTGGATCATATGGTAACTCTATTTTCAGTTTTTTAAAGAACCTTCATACTGTTCTCCATAATGGCTGCACCAATTTACATTCCAACCAACAGTGTAAGAGGGTTCCCTTTTCTCCACACCCTCTCTAGCATTTATTATTTATTTTAATGATGGCCATTCTGACCGGTGTGAAGTGATACCTCATTGTGGTTTTGATTTTCATTTCTCTAATAATTAGAGATGTTGAGCATCTTTTCCTGTGCCTGTTAGCTGTCTGTGTGTCTTCTTTGAAGAAATGTCTATTTAGTCTTCTACCCATTTTTTAATTGGATTGTTTACATGTAGATGGTTTTTACACAGGACCTCTTATATCTGGATATATATGTAACATATATCTCTCTATATTTCATTTTAAGAATTCTGTTCTAAATTTATTTTTTTATTGAAGTATAGTTGATTTACAGTGTTGTGTTAGGAGAATCCTGCATTATTTAATAAAAGCCTCATGAGTTGAGGCTATGATATAATAGTACACAATGTTCAGTGTGTAGTAAGAACACAATAAAGAATACAAATAAACTGATTTCAACTAACATGACATCCCAGAGTCTACAGGTTTCTTCAAAACCCATAATAATATCCACAATTAATTTTCACTTTCTTTTCTATTAAATAATTTTCCAAAGGTATTCTATGGATACCTAATCCTTTGAGATTCCTTCAAAAGAAGTGTTGTGTTTAATTTAGGGAATTCTCATTCAATTCTTTAAACTTTTCAAACTTATGTTGAGGATAAATACAAATGACCCTGGAATACTGCTTATTGATCTGGCCTTACCTTCCACAGAAAGCAAGAATAAGGCAATCAAGTTGTCTTTATAAACTCTGGCCTGAAAATATAAATTTCCATATAATTTCCCACCATATTATTACAGTAAAGGCTTGGTTAATATTCTCCTATGAAAAGATCATCTATATTCAAATAAATTTGGGAGACACTTATACTTTCCATTTCCTTTGCAATTTTTTTTAAAACAATGATGACAGCTTTTTTAAAATTTATTTTATTTATTTATTTGGTTGCGCTGGGTCTTAGTTGTGGCATGTGTGCTCCTTAGTTGTAGCATGAATGTGGGATCTAGTTTCCTGACCATGGATCAATCCCAGCCCCCCTGCATTGGGAGCGCTGAGTCTTAACCACTGCACCACCAGGGAAGTCCCTTATACTTTCCATTTCCTATCTCAATACATGTTATCATCTTAAAGGTTAGAGTGTGTAGCCATGTCTCTCACTGTGAACAAGGAAAGCTACAGACAAAGAAACGCACAGATATGTACAAAAATAAAAGAGCTCCTCCTAGCTAATCCCCTAAGGAGGGAGGGTGGGCCATAGACTCATAGATTGAGTGAGGAGCAAGGTACTATACCAAAGACTCCCTTACGGTGAAGTGTGGGTAATCCCATAAATTAGAGATATTTCCCAGCTCCCCTGGGGACTGACATCCTCAAGTAGAACACTTTAATATGGATCCTCACTTTCTGGAAGTAAAGATAGAACCAGAAACCCTGCATGGACGTTTCCAGTTCTCTAAAAGGATAACGGGAACAATCTAGCAGAGTGGCCAGGGTAAGATAAATAGTCAACATCAGAGCTGGGACAATGTGGAGAAGTGTACTTTTTAGCATAACGCTGAAGGAGAAATTTTGTGTCAACCAGTAGTGACAGTGATGAAGCAAACATACATTGGTAAAGGACAAATTGACTGGGCCAGATCTTCTAGGTGTTCATTGGCATGCACGTTGCAGAAGCTCAAGAAGAACTTCGGCCAGCAAACCCAGCAGCCAAGAGGTAAAAATTTCCAAGGCAAAGTGGTAATGAGAAGTCATCAGAAAGATAAATAAGAAGCTCACACTGGAAACTTTTGGGCTTAACCACAATTTGTCATTTGGGAAAAACATATACCCATGGTACTGAAACTATTTAGAACAGAAAGAGATCAATATTCTTCTCTCTTTTTTTTCTCCAGCATCCACCTAAAGGAAGGACTTATTAAAAGCATAAGATATGCTTTCCATGCCTGACACTGGGACTCACTTACATAAGACATGAATTGACTTTCCAAAAGTGGAACCACTTATTTAAAACGGAAAGGCATCAGAGCAGGATTTCTGATCCTCAGCAGCACATTGGTCATTTTGGGCCAGATAATTCTTTGCTTTAGATGGATATTCTGTACATGACAGGATGTTTAGCAATATTCCTGGTTCTACCAACTAGATACTAGTAGCACCTCATAATGACAAATTAAAGACATATACATATATATTTCCAGACATTGCAAATGTCCCTAAAATTTCTGGTCACCAATTCCACCAATTCCAATGTGTGTGTATGGGAGGCGCGGTCTCCACTTCAACAAGCAATTCTCGAACACCAGTAGGATGTCTGAAAATTCAACTCAATTCTGACACTACCTACCCAGGAAAAGCATCAAATTCCTACAAGACAACCCCTTACCCCATTTTAGACAGCAGTCACAAGCCTAGGTTGTTAATTGTACTTCTGGCCCAACTGGCTATAAAATCAGAGATTCAAACAACCCCCTCCTTGGAATCATTTAATTTGCTAGAGTGACTCACAAAACTCAGAGAAACATTTTACTTAGTAGATCATCAGTTTATTATAAATGAATGACACTCAGGCACAGCCCAATGGAAGAGATGAAGAGAGCAAGGCATGAAGAAAGGGCAGGAAGCTTCCATGCCCTCTCCAGGAAAGCCACTCTCGCAGCACCTCCACGTGTTCACCAACCCAGAAGCTCTTTGAGTCCAGTCCTTTTGGGTTTTTATGGTGGCTTCGTTACATAGGCATAATTGATTAAATCATTAGCCATTGGCAATTGATTCAACTTCTCCCCCTCTCTGGAGATCAGGGGTGTGGGACTGAAAATTCCAATTCTCATCCCATGATCTGTTCCACTGGCAACCAACCCCCATCCTTAGGTGCTTCCCAAAAGTCACCTCATTAACATAAAAAAGACACCTTTCCCACTCTCAGTTCCAAGGGGTTTGAAAGCTGTGAGCCAAGAACCCTGAACGAAGACCAAATATATATGAGAAATATATTTTGGCTATCTGAATAACCAAATATATATTTTTCTCATAAATCACAATATCACAGTCCCCTAGGGTGCAAATTTCCCCTGGCTGAGACTAAATAAAGGAGATGAAACAAAACTCAGTTACTACATGAAAGTAAAGAATGGACTGTATTTATATCAGTAAGCATTAGCAGGAGGCTGAGGTTGAGGTTAATGGAGTAGTGATGGGATTTTGAAGTCCTCTTCCATATTCACCAGCTGTATCCCAAAAGTCAGCTACATTTGGGAAAGTTTAGCCAAATGCTTATTATAGTTGATATTGGTCCTTGTGTGTTCCTTTCCACATCTCATTTATCTATTTGCCTAGGGCTTTTTTGTTCTTTTGTTTTGTTTTGTTTTGTGTTGTTTTTCCTTGTTGAGGTTGCCAAATTCTGTGTGACTGGTGCTAGGTGAGTAAATTGGCCTGGCACAGACTGGGTTAGTGACAAATCATTTCAGTTCAATAGGAAAAAGGAATTTTTCTTTTCCTAATTTTCTAGAGCCCATTAATGCCTATGGTTGAGGTAGGAATGGGGAGACATACACATTGTTCACAGTCATCTGTTCTGGAGAATAAACCTATGGAGATGGGTGTGAACTAACCATATTGCAGAGTGTAATAAGGTTTTTTGCTTTTGGGGTGTTTTTGTTTTTGTTTTTAGTAAACATGTAGGGAGGGAGAATTCTGAAAGTTATTCTTTCAGATGGACTCAGTAGACCCAAATTTGTTGAAGTTGGAGGAAAGATTTTACATCTGCCACTGCAGAGAGCACAGATTTAGGGCAGGATCAAAAGAGAGACCAGAAACTACCACTCCATGACAGGAATTCAAGGAGGATTGATGGCTATCCCAAGATGTAAGCTGCACATATAGTAACCAGACTTTATGTCACCTTTTCTGGTTATTTGTTTTCTATCACATATATATATGAACCCATATATCATATATATACAAAATCTGCAAGTATACCTGATTCACAGCAATAAAAAAATGATCTGAGATTTATAGTGTTTTACTCTTGAAATTTCTGACCTTCTGAATGTCTGGAATCATTGGAGCTTGATGATTTTATATATATATATATATATATATATATGTGTGTGTGTGTGTGTGTGTATATATATATATATATACACATATATTTGGGCTTCTATAAACTTTTCTGTTACCTTGAAATTTTCCATAATAGCAAAATATTTTCCAAGAAAATTAATTAATACTCTTCTACAATACTAGGTATTTTATTTTGGTAGCATCTAGTATTTATACTCTTTAAGCAGAAAAGGAATGTACCATTTGTAAAGTCACATTCCTAATTGGACCTTTTAAAAGCAATGAGGAGTTTCTATAACGTTGTAACTACCTAGTTATTCAAATTGTATTTTGATCATAGTTATGGACTTTCTGAAGAAATTTTATTTCCCTTGCATGCAATGTATTAGAGATTTGAACCTTTCATTTTACCAAAATGCAAAGTAACTATGCCATCTTGTTCTTTTGGAAAATTCAATTACAATGAAAATCACCTAGAGAATATTGTCCCTGAGTTAAGGTGATTCAGTGAGCTATGAAAGTAGTCAGATTATCATGGAAGAAAATAGACAAAATAATAATGGCAGCTGCAATTTGCTCATCACTTAGGATTTACAAATCACTTTCATGAACGTAATATTTTTTTCCACACATTGTTCTATATCCCCCCTCACTCTTGACCTCCCAACCTCCCAAATAAGATGAATTCACCAATCTATTACCAGAATCAGGAAAAACTATTTAAAAGTGGTTTATTGGTATATTTACCAGTTTATATATTTTTGTCCCTATGCTATATGATTTATATGAAGAATGTGTGTGTGACATAGATTTCCTGCCCCATGAACTCTTCTATCACACCATTCAAACAATTAAATCAAAGTTCACAGTTCAAAAGACTGGTGTTTGTGTTCCATATAATAGCAGAGGAAGTGCTATCTTAACCTCTCTCATATGGGACTCTTGTATTACTTCACTAACACACAGTTAGACCACAGAAGGCAGGTCTGTAGGCTCCTTGTCTAGCTTCTCACATTGAAAGGCATTTGGAGGAGCTGCAGGAAGCCAAATTATAATGAACAAACATATGTCTGCAGGATGTGAATTCCATTATCACATTCTCTCTTCACATTCATAAGAAGACCCTTCGAGTTCCCTAATGCTGCTTCTTGGCCTGTGAATTGTAGTCAATTACCAGGCATTTAAATATTGCAAAAAAAAAAAAAAAACTTAAATGAAAAACATTATGCATTTCACTGACTGACTAAATGACTAAATCTGCTAAATGATACTTTATCAGATTAAATTTGTTTTTATTGAGGTAACATTGGTTTACAACATTATATAAGTTTCATGTCTACAACATTATATTTCTATTTTGTATACGCTACAGCATGCTCATCACCAAAAGTGTAGTTTCCATCCATCACTATACAGTTGACACCTTTTATGCATTTCACCCTTCCTCCATCCCCTTTCCCCTCTGGTAACCACTACTCTTTTCTCCATATTGATCAGTGTGTTTGTTTTTATTTGATTTCATTTGTTCATTTATTTTGTTTTGTTTTATATTCCACAAATGAGTGAAATCATACTGGATTTGTCTTTCTCCATCTGACTTATTTCCCATGGCATAATACCCTCAAGGTCCATCCATCCATGACACAAATGGCAAAATTTTACCTTCTTTTTATTGACTAAGTAGTATTCTATTATATATATATATATATTACATATATATGTAATATATATATATTACATTTTTTAACTTTTCTTTTTAATTTTTTTAATTTAATTTTATTTATTTTTTTATACAACACGGTCTCATTAGTAATCCATTTTATACATATTAGTGTATATATGTAAATCCCAATTGTCCAATTCATCACACCACCATCACCCTGCCCCGCCTCTTTCCCCACTTGGTGTCCATACATTTGTTCTCTACATCTGTGTCTAAAATTCTGCCCTGCAAACCGGTTCATCTGTACCATTTTTCTAGGTTCCACATATATGCGTTAAAATACGATATTTGTTTTGCTCTTTCTAACTTACTTCACTCTGTATGACAGTCTCTATATCCAACCATGTCTCTACAAATGACCCAATTTCGTTCCTTTTTATGGCTGAGTAATATTCCATTGTATATATGTACCACACCTCCTTTATCTATTCATCTGTCGATGGACATTTAGGTTGTTTCCATGTCCTGGCCATTGTAAATAGTTCTGCAATGAACATTGGGGTGCATGTGTCTTTTTGAATTATTGTTTTCTCTGGGTATATGCCCAGTGGTGGGATTGCTGGGTCGTATAGTAATTCTATTTTTAGTTTTTTAAGGAACCTCCATACTGTTCTCCATAGTGGCTGTATCAATTTACTTTCTCACCAACACTGCAAGAGGGTTCCCTTTTCTCCACACCCTCTCCAGTATTTGTTGTTTGTAGATTTTTTGATGATGCCCATTCTAACTGGTGTGAGGTGATACCTCATTGTAGTTTTGATTTGCATTTCTCTAATAATTAGTGATGTTGAGCAGCTTTTCATGTGTTACTTGGCCATCTGTATGTCTTCTTTGGATAAATGTCTATTTAGGTCTTCAGGTCATTTTTTGATTGGGTTGTTTGTTTTTTAAATATTGAGCTGCTTGAGCTGTTTATATATTTTGGAGATTAATCCTTTGTCCATTGATTCATTTGCAAATATTTTCCCCCATTCTGAGGGTTGTCTTTTCATCTTGTTTGTAGTTACCTTTGCTGTGCAAAAGCTTTTAAGTTTAATTAGGTCCCATTTGTTTATTTTTGTTTTTATTTCCATTAGTCTAGGAGGTGTATCAAAAAAGATTTTGCTGTGATTTATGTCAAAGAGTGTTCTTCCTGTGTTTTCATCTAAGAGTTTTATAGTGTCCAGTCTTATGTTTAGGTCTCTAAACCATTTTGAGTTTATTTTTGTGTATGGTGTTAGGGAGTGTTCTAATTTCATTCTTTTACATGAAGCTGTCCAGTTTTCCCAACACCACTTATTGAACAGACTGTCTTTTCTCCATTGTATATGCTTGTCTCCTTTGTCATACATTAGTTGACCATATGTGCATGGGTTTATCTCTGGGCTTTCTATCCTGTTCCATTGATCTATATTTCTGTTTTTGTGCCAGTACCATATTGTCTTGATTACTGTAGCTTTGTAGTATAGTCTGAAGTCAGGGAGTCTGATTCCTCCAGCTCCGTTTTTTTCCCTCAAGACCGCTTTGGCTATTCGGGGTCTTTTGTGTCTCCATACATATTTTAAGATTTTTGTTCTAGTTCTGTAAAACATGCCATTGGTAATTTGATAGGGATTGCATTGAATCAGTGGATTGCTTTGGGTATATAGTCATTTTCACAATATTGATTCTTCCAATACAAGAACATGGTATATCTCTCCAACTGTTTGTATCATCTTTAATTTCTTTCATCAGTGTCTTATAGTTTTCTGCATACAGGTCTTTTGTCTCCCTAGGTAGGTTTATCCTAGGTATTTTATTCTTTTTGTTGCAATGGTAAATGGGAGTGTTTCCTTAATTTCTCTTTCAGATTTTTCATCATTAGTGTATAGGAATGCAAGAGATTCCTGTGCATTAATTTTGAATCCTTCAATTTTAGCAAATTCATTGATTAGCTCTAGGAGTTTTCTGGTGGCATCTTTAGGGTTCTCTATGCATAGTATCATGTCATCTGCAAACAGTGACAGTTTTACTTCTTCTTTTCCAATTTGTATTCCCTTTATTTCTTTTTCTTCTCTGATTGCTGTGGCTAGGACTTCCAAAACTGTGTTGAATAGTAGTGGCAAGAGTGGAGATCTTTGTCTTGTTCTTGATCTTAGAGGAAATGCTTTCACTTTTTCACCATTAAGAATGATGTTTGCTGTGAGTTTGTGGTACATGGCCTTTATTACATTGAGGTAGGTTCCCTGTATGCCCACTTTCTGGAGAGTTTTCATCAGAAATGGGTGTTGAATTTTGTCAAAAGCTTTTTCTGCATCTATTGAGATGATCATATGTTTTTTCTTCTTCAGTTTGTTAATATGGTGTATCACATTGATTGACTTGTGTATATTGAAGAATCCTTGCATCCCTGGGATAAATCCCACTTGATCATGGTGTATGATCATTTTAATGTGTTGTTAGATTCTGTTTGCTAGTATTTTGTTGAGGATTTTTGCATCTATATTCATCAGTGCTATTGGTCTGTAATTTTCATTTTTTGTATTATCTTTGTCTGGTTTTGGTATTAGGGTGATGGTGGACTTATAGAATGAGTTTGGGAGTGTTCCTTCCTCTGCAATTTTTTGCAAGAGTTTGAGAAGGATGGGTGTTGCCTCTTCTCTAAACGTTTGATAGAATTCACCTGTGAAGCCATCTGGTTCTGGACTTGTGTTTGTTGGAAGATTTTTAATCACAGTTTCAATTTCATTACTTGTGATTGTCTGTTCATATTTTCTATTTCTTCCTGGTTCAGTCTTGGAAGGTTATACCTTTCTAAGAATTTGTCCATTTCTTCCAGGTTGTCCATTTTATTGGCATAGAGTTGCTTGTAGTATTCTCTTATGATGTTTTGTATTTCTGTGGTATCTGTTGTAACTTCTCCTTTTTCATTTCTAATATTATTGATTTGAGTCCTCTCCCTCTTTTTCTTCATGAGTCTGGCTAATGGTTTATCAATTTTGTTTATCTTCTCAAAGAACCTGCTTTTATATGTATTGATATTTGCCGTTGTGTTCTTTGTTTCTATTTCATTTATTTCTGCTCTGATCTTTATGATTTCTTTCCTTCTTCTAATTCTGGGTTTTGTTTGTTATTCTTTCTGTATTTCCTTTAGGTGTAAGGTTAGATTGTTTATTTGCGATTGTTCTTGTTTCTTGAGGTAGGATTGTATTGCTATAAATTTCCCTCTTAGAACTGCCTTTGCTGCATCCCATAGGTTTTGCATTGTCATGTTTTCATTGTCATTTGTCTCTAGGTATTTTTTGATTTCCTCTTTGATTTCTTCAGTGATCTCTTGGTTATTTAGTAACATATTGTTTAGCCTCCATGTGTTTGTGTGTTTTACATTTCTTTCCTGTAATTGATTTCTAATCTCATAGCATTGTGGTCAGAAAAGATGCTTTAAATGATTTCAATTTTCCTAAATTTACTGAGGCTTGATTTGTGACTCAAGGTGTTATGTATCTGGGAGAATGTTCTGTGTGCACTTGAGAAGAAAGTGTAATCTGCTGTTTTTGGATGGAATATCCTATAAATATCAATTAAATCTCTCTGGTCTATTGTGTCATTTAAAGCTTCTGTTTACTTATTAATTTTCTGTTTGGATGATTTGTCCATTGGTGTAAGTGAGGTGTTAAAGTCCCCCACTATTATTGTCTTATTGTTAATTTCCTCTTTTATAGCTGTTAGCAGTTGCCTTATGTATTGAGGTCTTCTTACGTTGTGTGCATATATATTTATAATTGTTATATCTTCTTCTTGGATTGATCTCTTGATCATTATGTAGTGTCCTTTCCTGTCTCTTGTGACATTTATTTTAAAGTCTATTTTATCTGATATGTGTATTGCTACTCTAGCTTTCTTTTGATTTCCATTTGCATGGAATATCTTTTTCAATCCCCTCATTTTCAGTGTGTATGTGTCCCTAGGTCTGAAGTCGGTCTCTTGTGAATAGCATATATATATGGGTCTTGTTTTTGTATCTATTCAGTGAGTCTTTGTCTTTTGGTTGGAGCATTTAATCCATTCAAATGTAAGGTAAATATCGATATGTATGTTCCTATTACCATTTTCTTAATTGTTTTGGGTTTGTTTTTGTAGGTCCTTTTCTTCTCTTGTGTTTCCCACTTAGAACGGTTCCTTTAGCATTAGTTGTAGAGCTGGTTTGGTGGTGCTGAGTCATCTTATGTTTTGCTTGTCGATAAAGCTTTTGATACCTCCATCTAATCTGAATGTGATCCTTGCTGGGTAGAGTAAGCTTGGTTGTAGGTTCTTCCCTTTCATCACTTTAAATATGTCATGGCACTCGCTTCTGGATTGTAGAGTTTCAGCTGAGAAATCAGCTGTTAACCTTGTGGGAGTTCCCTTGTATGTTATTTGTCATTTTTTCCTTGCTGCTTTCAGTAATTTTTCTTTGTCTTTAATTTTTGCCAATTTGATTACTATGTGTCTTGGCATGTTTCTCCTTGGGTTTATCCTGTATGGGACTCTCTGTACTTCCTGGACTTGGTTGACTATTTCCTTTCCCATGTTAGGGAAGTTTTTGACTATAACCTCTTCAAATATTTTCTCAGGTCCTTTCTCTCTCTCTTCTTCTTCTGGGACCCCTATAATGAGAATGTTATTGCATTTAATGTTGTCCCAGAGGTCTCTTAGGCTGTCTTCATTTCTTTTCATTCTTTTTTCTTTATTCTGTTCCACAGCAGTGAATTCCACCATTCTGTATTCCAAGTCACTTATCCGTTCTTCTGCCTCAGTTATTCTGCTATTGATTCCTTCTAGTGTATTTTTCATTTCAGTCATTGTATAGTTCATCTCTGTTTGTTTGTTCTTTAATTCTTCTAGGTCTTTGTTAAACATTTCTTACGTCTTCTCGATCTTTGCCTCCATTCTTTTTCCGAGGTCCTGGATCATCTTCACTATCATTATTCTGAATTCTTTTTCTGGAAGGTTGCCTATCTCCATTTCATTTAGTTGCTTTTCTGTGGTTTCATCTTGTTCCTTCATCTGGTACATAGCTCTCTGCCTTTTCATCTTGTCTATCTTTCTGTGAATGTGGTTTTATTTCCACAGGCTGCAGGGTTTTAGTACTTCTTGCTTCTGTTGTCTGCCCTCTCTACATGTTCTTTATAATTCATTCATCGATGGGCACTTAGGTTGCTGCCATATCTTTGTTAATTGTACGTAATGCTGCTCTGAACAGAGGGGTATATGTAAATTTTTGAGTTAGTGTTTTTGTTTTCCTTGGGTAAATATCCAGAAGTGGAATAGCTGGATCATATTGTAGTTCTATTTTTAATTTTTTGAGGAATCTCCATAGTGTTTTTTCCATAGTGGCTGCACCAATTTACATTCCCGCCAACAATGTATGAGTTCTCTTTTCTCCACATCTTCTTCAACACTTTCTATTTCTTGGCTTATTGATAATAGCCATTCTAACAGGTATGAAGTGATATCTCATTGTGGTTTTGATTTGTATTTCCTTAATAGTGATGTTGAACATCTTTGCATGTGCCTGTTGGTCATCTCTATGTCTTCTTTGGAAAAATATCTATTCAGGTCCTCTGCCCATTTTTTGATTGGGTTGTTTGTTGTTGTTCTGTTGTATGAGTTCTGTGTTTATTTTTGGATATTAACCCTTTTTAGGATATATAATTTTCATATATTTTCTCCCACTCATTATATTGTCTTTTTATTTTGTTGATGGCTTTTCAGGGGAATTTTTTTTTCTTTCTTTTTTTTTTTCTGTGCAGACACTTTTTAGTTTGATGTAGTCCCATTTGTTTATTTTTGTTTTGTTTCCTTTGAGTGAGAAGACATTTACAGAATGTTATTGCTAAGACTGATGTCAAAGAGCATACTGCCTATGTTTTCTTCTAGGAGTTTTATGGTTTCAGGTCTTATGTTCAAGTCTTTAATTCATTATGAGTTTATTTTTCTCTATGGCAAGACAGTGGTCTAAATTCATTCGTTTGCATGTAGCTATTTAGTTTTCCCAACACTATTTATTGAAAAGATTATCTTTTCTCCTATCAGATTAATTTTGAGAAACAACAATTTATTAATATACAAAAAAAATTTGTCCCCAGTATTCTACTTAATTACTGCCCAAGCTAAATTCAAAATGTTTGGTATTAATAATTAGATTTTCAAATATTGGGGTCTTTTTCATATACTTAAAAGGCATGTAATTAATGGTACCATGAAAATTGTCCCCTCCATGAGCCAGCTGACCACATGACATGCACTAGGTGAAATTCCAGAGGTTTAACAATTGAATTCCCTGCAAATTGTGAAGGTGAGCGCAACATTATAAACAACTAGTACTTTAAGGTAAGAACCATAATTAACAAAGCAAGCTTATGAAAATAATTTTAAAAAGATGAAAATGAATATAGTCCTAGAAGAAAGACCCTGAGTAACTATTTAACTTGTTGCTAAGGTAACATCAATTGCTTACAAAAGAGGATTAATCGTAAGAAGGACCTAGATTCAAATAACAGACGGATCTCATGTTTCCATTCTACAGGCAGGATAACAAATTGATGAGGGCTTGTCAATTGAATCTGCAATATCCAAGTGCCACATGTAATTATAAAATACATATAATAGATGTGGCTTCCCACTAAAAGCACCAAGTACATGCAAAGATACATACTGACTTAAATGTACACAAAATGCAAGCTAAAATGATCTGGAAAATAAGGTCACATATCCAATATATATGAAATGAAGAACAAGTCTAAAGTAAACAGAAGTTTGCCTAATGAAATTTTAACAGCTTGCAAAAATAGTTTTTTTAATAATTTTTCAAATTTTATCTTCTTATATTTTAGGATAATTGAAATTCTCATTTAAGAATGTCATTTAAGTGTGTAATTTAGATGGAAAAAGAAAGACTAATGCTCTCTTCAAGTTTCAGCTTCCTTAAAACCACAAGCAACAAAAATTCTGATTTGCAGGATCATATTGGCCCATAAGATACCTCAGTCTTTGGCAAAGAGAGTGGGAGATGGGTTTCTATGTACTAGAATGCAGAGAACCCTCTTTTTACCTTGAAGGATGGATCAATGTACATCATCAGTGTGTCTCAAGAGGAGAAGGTTATAGAATGGGTTTTACCAGCTCTCTGGGGTTATTTGCTGGTCAGCATCCTCTGCCTGGTAACACACGAGGTGAGAGGGCCAAGAAGCCCCTGTCCCTGAGATCCAACAGAAGTCTGAATAATCTTTTACAGAAATATCAAGTAAGTATCTGAAAGGATTACAACATAGGACCAGTTGTAACCTAATTTAATTAACACATTTCCTTGAAAATAGAGCTTCTCCATCCAGGCCCTTAGAGAAACCCCCCTACATGGGAATGCCCTTGTTCCCTAAGCTCTTCTCCCTAGCAATCCCATTCCATTCCCACAGTGACCCTTTGATTCCCTCTTCCCTTGGAAAAATCCCCTTTCCCCAGAACCCACTCCACTTTCAGGAAAATTCTACGTCTCCCACAGAACAAAAGTCTATTGATGTCTTTACTTCATTTTGCATTTTGCAAACTCAGACTTTAGCAAAGTGTTATTAGGAGTTTTCTCTTTCCCAGGCTCCTGCTGATTCTAAGGGGCAACCATGTGCTGTGCACCCATGAATAGAAGCTCTTTTCCAGTGATGGCTGCAGTCATGCTCCTCTAGAATCACCAAAGAAAAGAGAGTATAATCTCCTAAGAGGAAAGCACATTCTTCCCATTTGCAGGGTTTTTCTTCTACTCTTTGAGAATAAGACCTCGACATTAGTGCATCCAAGGATTGCTGCTTCCTTCCTGCCCTGCTTTCATTGCAAAACCCTCTCCTCTCACATAAAGGAATATTGGCTGCGTCTGAGCCATCAGATCATAAATACTGCAGTCACCGAATGAATTCTCTCAAACTCCAAATGCTTCCCTTTGGAGGAGAGGGAGTGTCAGTTAATGTCACCATGTATGTAGATTCCCTTTTCTGGGGCCTAAGACCATGTTCTCAGAAATACAAAAACATCCACAGAGTTATTGGACCCATAGTTATTTTTATCAATGAGGTTTCTGTCTGACCATCATGGCTGAGTTATTAGTAAGATTGTTAGACAATTTGGTCATAAAAATAACAGAACTGCAGATAACAAAAAAAAATAGACAAAATATTTGTAGACTCATTATTAATAATCACTTAATTATTAAAGTAACTATAGTGGAATCAACCATTTCACCCCAAAATATTTATTTATTCTTTCAACAAATATGTAGTGGACATGAATTACATGCTAAGGGTGGGGTGACAGAAAGAAAAGCAAACAGACAAAGATAGAGCAGCATCTCCCAGGTCGATGGAGCCTCTCCTCTTCTCTCCTACTTCCACCCAAGCTCTCTGCTCAGCTGTGTAGATTTATTGCTCCCTAAAGTCAGAAACTCGACACTGGAGCTTGAGATAGCACTGAGCTGGCTTCTCCACACAGGTTAGAGCCACAACCAGAGATCCCTGGAACACACACCTCTCCTCCTTCCTCACAGTCTCCCCAGGGCTTGCCACTGACCACTCTAAATTGTTCTAAGTGATGCTGTGGTTTTGGTTCCTAGACAAGCATTGGCCTTAGACACAAACAAACCAAGGGTGATTTCCCCTGTGAATGTGACTGGTGTGGACAGCTGTCCACAGGTCTCCATGACCCATGGCCCCACCACACCAAGCACCTCATTAAATTCAGTGGGGGAATGGCAGCCAGTTCCCATGGGGAACACACATGGCAAACTTCACTGGAGGGGAAACAAGGGGGTTCCCACTGTCATCACAATAATGGCTTCTGTTGCTCACAGTATAGAAATGGTGCCCTTGTTCTGCTCTCTGGTTACCGTCTGACAAAGAGTGGCCAAGCAGCCAGCCATGCAGGAGCGGAGCAGCAAGAGCAAGTGTCCTTGTGACAGCATCTATCTCAACAAAGGAAAAACGTTCTAAAAAGGCAAATACAATCCCCAGCTCCCCAGAGAATTAGACATTGCTCCCAAGCGCTCCCATGTTCACACCAAAGTCTCTGCGTATGGCATATACTTTACTCAGCATGATCACACCAAAAATATATTCTTCCTAGCAGGAAAAATGACTCGTCAGCAAACTGGTTTACATTCTCAACAAGAAAATCTGTGCTCATATTTCCACTTTCTCCTTTTTCGCCAGGTCAATTCTTCCATCTTTTTTCATGTTTGCCTATATTTTGTCCATCCTTTTCCTACCTATACATGTTTGGTATTTGTTCACTAAGCTAAAAAGGCTTTGTGTCCTTGCCTCCAGAATAACTTTGGCCTCAGAAAGGAAGGTAAGTGGGTTTGGGAGCTGATAGAACCTCTGATACCTGCATGATTCTGTGAGAAATGGCATTATATGAGGGTGAGGGTGTCCTTGGACATATTTCTGGACAGTGACCAGCAATGGAGAAATGAGGTATTGATGGCCAAATTTGGAAAAGATGGCAGTGTACTGGAGGAACAGAAATGCTTTCATTGTAGATAACCCAATGCCCTAAGTTAAGAAGGAAAGAGAAGAGAGATGACAACCCCCTTCTCCCCTAAATATATCTCATCCCCAACCTCAATCGTACACAAATGTTGAGAAAGCAAATTTTAGGCAAAATTTTGATCATGGAGAAATGTACCATTTTTCTTCAACTCGATTTATACTTTGGGTCTTCATTCTACTGAGTGAAGAAAACTACATTTTAAGCAATTTAGTCCCCTCCCTATTCTGAGGTTACAGGTAAATTCTAGAGGGTTTACATAGTACCAAGGGTGAATGTACGGCCTGGGAACACATACATCTGGCATCAGATGAAAGAGTCTGTTCCTATCAGATCACTGGCCATCAGTCCACCAGGTGGGTCAGTGTCTTCCATGCTTTCTGCCTGCAGGTGCCCTTAGGTCCAGCTCGGCCTTAGCTATCTAGGAGTGCTTGTGGTTTCATACACTCATCCTATAGCTTCCATATTAGTTGGACCATGGAAACTGAACTACGTACAGCACCATCTAACTTCTCTGCCACTTTGGACTATCAGAATTATTCTTTTGTACTAATCACACAGGGGAAGTGAAAGTCTCCTGAGGTTAATTCAGGCCCCTCTGCCTAAACCCATCATGAAGTCATTCCCTCTCTGGGGTTCTGCCACCTCCCCAACTCTGCCCAAGAATCAAGGCCCAGGCTGTCTTTGCTCTTGGTCCCCCAAACATATCTGGGATTTTTATTATCCCCCTAAAGCATGACCTTGTAGGAAGCATGGGAAATAGCCTCTCAGCCTCCACCTTGTCCAGGGCCCAGTGCACTTTTCATTTTCCTTCTGACTCTCCCTCACACCAAGGACCTTCATCGAATTTGATCATCAGGGAAGATGGGTTTGTTTCCTTTATTGAGGTCTCTTAATGTTCATGCCTTTTCTCTCTGAAGGCTGGGCTAGACTTCTGCAATTCAAAACCCAGAGGAAAACCCTGAGTTTTTGTTTTTGTTTTCTCTTTCTGCTGTCTGCTCTTTCTCCCAGGATGTGATAAAGTTGGAATGGCAGAAGGACCACTGAGTAAAAGGAAATATCAGAAGAACACACACACACACACACACACACACACACACACACACACACACACAATTTATACACATACGTGTTATTATATATAATATATTATTTATAATATATACATTATATATTATATGGCATATTGTATATAGTAATATATAATATATGTATATATTATAATATTTTCCTGAAACCATTGCACTATTAATCAAAACCTAAATTACTGGACAGGGCAGCCTGTATTCTTCCCTTGTCTCTTCTTGCCTCTCTGTCACAGTGGCAGTCTGCAAAAATAGCATTAGTAGGTAGAAGATAATACATTTAAGGAAAAGAAACTAGCTTAGTGTCCTCATTTTTTCAAATTAAAGAAATTTGGGAATCCCCTGTGAGACCCTTGAGAAAGAAAGAGAGAGTGAGCTTCCAGCTCCATGTGCCAGGGAAGAAGTCTAGGGTTCAATTTGCAATTAAACTATAAGTGCTTCTGAAAGCCTCAGAAACTAAGTAAGTGCTTCTGAAAGACTCAAAAACTAAGTCTTGAGAAATCCGAATAATATTTGAATCAAGGTTTCCAAATGCCGTTTCACAAATAACCTACTGCCCTTCTAGATAGTTATATCTAATCATAGTAAATAACATTTTTTTAAAAATCTGATATGTCTGGTTATATTTAAAGCAAATGCCCCAAAGTTCTGTTGTCCTGTTTCTCTTTGAATCTGTATGTTCTAAGAATTCCACATATTCTGTTTAAATCAGACATTTCTCTTCTCTCTAATTTTTCAAATGCCTCTAATCTCTGGATCTGACACACAGACTCCAATAGGTACCTTTGCTATATGTTCTCATTCTCTCTGTCTCTGTGTATCATCTATTTATCTATCAACTATCTATCATCTCTCTATCATCTATCTGTTATCTACCATCTATCATCTAGCTAGCTAGCTAGTTAGGTTATTAAGATTCAGGCTTCTCTTCCCCTAAGATTCACTGACCAATCTCTTGTTAAATATCTGCCTCCCCTGAGAAACTGTCAGGCAGGCACTGTGTCTTTGGTGTTCACCACTGTTCCCTGTGGTCTAGCAGAGGAGGTAGCTTGTATAAGGGATGAGTAAATATTTGTTCACTGAGTGAATGATCATCTCTGAGAGCAGATACTCACTGGGTTATATATTCTGTGTGATGATAACTCTACTACAGTCACCAACTTACCCTCCAATAGCCACAGCATCTCAACACAATCACTCAGATATGTGCAATGTATGTAGTGGTTCATATATTTATCTCTAAAGACCGATCTCAATACTTAGTCTCCCACTCAGGAAATGCACATGAGTTTGAGTGAGGGTACTGTTTGAAGTACTTCAAATGTGTTCTATTTTAAAGTCTTTCCCAAAAAGTGTGTCTTTATTTATTCTCAGTAACAGTATATTTGTATTCACCTCACAACTCATCATGACCCATCAGCCTGCTGAGACACAGAAATTCAGAGTAGCTGCTCTAGACCTGTGCTTCCATATTTTAGTACATATATAAATCACCTGGCATTTTTGTTAAAATGCAGATTCTAATCCAGTAAACCTGGAGTGGAACCTGAGACTCAGCATTTCTAACACACACTCTCCCAGGAGATGCCCTTGCTCTGGTCCATGGACCACACTTTGAATAAGAAGGGTGTGATTACTGCTCACTAAACCAATGGGAATAAAGCCTTAAAAATGTATAGTCTAACAAAATGTTTATATCTATCTTAAAGATATTATTTTTTTTTCTTGCTCTACTCAAAGGTTTATCAATTTATAAACCTGATGACAGCATGAATAGGATTCTCTTTGCTCATAAAGTTCCTTCATGGGAGCCTTAAACATTAAATTCAGGAGAATTTGCTTTATCATTGGTGAGAGAGGAGATGGGATCACAGAAGTGTATCCAGGAGTGTTAAACTTCTCTGAAATATGTGATTTCATTAAAAGAAAAGAGAAAATATGACAAAATGTTAATATTTGAAAGTACTGGGTGATAGTTAAATGTGAGTTTGTACTTATATTAATCTCTGTACTTTTCTGTAAGTTTCAAACATTTCATAACTTTAACAGCTTTATTGAGCTATTAATATACAAAAAAACTGCACATATTTAATGTGTACAATTGATGCCCCTGGACATATGCAAACATCCATGATACCCTCATCACAATCAAGGTAACAGACATATCCATCACCTCTTAAAGTTTCCTGTGTCCCTTTGCTTTGGTGGGGTTTATTTGTTTTTGTTTTTATGATAAGAACATTTAATGTGAGATCTATCCACATAACAAAGTTCTAAGTGTGCAAATACCGTATTGTTCCCTTTAGGTACTATGTTGTAAAGCAGATCTCTAGAATGTATTCACCTTGCATAACTGAAACTTTATAACCATCAAGCAACTCCCTGTTTCTCCCACCCTCTAAACTCTGGCAACCATTATTGTGTTCTCTGCTTCTATGAGTTTGACTATTTTAAATACTTCATATAAGTAGAATCGTGTATGTGTCCTTCTATTACTGGCTTATTTCACTTAGCATAATGTCTCCAGGTTCAACTATGTTGTCACAAATAGCAAGATGTCCTTCTTTCTTAAGGCTGATATTTCTCTAAGATCCTGATTTCAATTATTTTGGAGGTATACCCAGAAGTGAGATCGCTGGATCATATGGTAGTTCTAGTTTTAATTTTTTGAGGAAACTCCATCTTGTTTTCCAAAGCTGCTGAACCATTCTTCTTGGATATGTTACCCAAAGCACAGGCAACAAAAACAAAAATAAACAAGTGAGACTGCATCATACTAAAAAGCTTCTGCACAGAAAAGAAAAGTCAACAGAATGAAAAGGCAACCTACAGAATGGAAGAAAATGTTTGTCAATTATATATCTAATAAGTGATTAATTACCAAAATATATAAGGAACTCTGACAACTCACTAGCAAAATAAATAAATAAATAACCCAATCAAATATTTCATAATTTTTAAAGCCTAAGACCACTACTATACTGTAAATGAGAACTTTTTGTTTTTTTATTTTCCATTTCTCTTATTGAATGCCCTCAGTGAGGTGAGAAACAAAGGAAGGAAGAAATCACAGAAAAACAAGAAATTCATAAGCAAAAGAAAATCTATTATCTTTCATATTTTTACATGTGTATTCAGAATTTGCAGGGGAGGAATTACCTCACATATTTTAGATTTTCTTTTCCTCCAGAATTCAGAAGTTCTCTTCTCCAGAATGAAAAAAAAAAAAAAAAAAACCAAACAAACAAACAAAAAAACTGAGAGGGTGGATCCTTTCACAAAGTGCCTTAATCTGGATATTTTTTCAGAAGGAAATTAGATTGAGCCCAAGGGAGAAAAGTCTTCTGGCAAACACTAAATTTAAAGCCCATTCTTATTGCTAAGCTCTAATTATATTGTCACTGTCTTGCTTTTGGTACTATGGGGAAAACAGATTTAATTTTAAGAGTCCTTGAAGCTCAGTACCAACTGACTCATCATTCTTAATTCCTCCTCCATATCTCCCTGTTTTTACTTCCTATCTCTATATTTAGAAAACTCTGGTTATTTTATCTATTTTCAGGAAACTAGAACAAAATCTGCTCTAGAATTTGTTGAACATCTAGAAGTCACACTATATTTTCTTGCACTGAACTAAAGATATATAAATAAAAGGGAACTGAAATAGCTCCTACTTAGAGGCAATGAGTCACTTTTCAAGTTTTCACTGCTTCATCCAGCATAGGAATATCCTTTCTTTTGCGTTGTCTGACGTTTTCCAATAAGCTATGAGCAGAGATTATTTATCAGGGGAACACATGGAGAATCTTTCTGCTAAACCCATGTTATGTCACTTTATCTTTTCCACATTTCTATTTAATTCAAAAATTTGAATCCAAGTTTCCAAGTATTAGGAATCCAATTATGTCTCAGTTTAATCTTTGGGAAATTGTTGTCTTGAAATTTTGTAATTTGAAGTCATCTGAAGACTCAAGGATGTCATCAGTGAGTATAATCAGAATCTATTAAACCATAAATAAATATTTTAATGCAAAAATAATTTTAATAATTGCCTATGATAATTAAATTAGATGTTTACTTTCCAGCTAATCTCATATTTCCAATGATATTTCCTTCTTGATCCAATTTCACACCCTTTCCTTTGCCCTTTCCAGAGGCACTAGTTTGGTTTGCTTTTCATGTAGTTTATTATGCATATCCATCCTTCTTTTCCTATCTACTCATTTATCCATGTGAAAAGTGTGTTGACATAAAGTATTTTATTATAGAAGAAAAATCTTTGAATGATTCATTATCCTCGAGGAGCTATGAAAGGTAAGTGTTCTACTGTTATATTGCATTCCTCTTATTTTTACTCATTGCCTAGGAAACTCCCAAATTATGTATCTTAAGTCTAAAGCATCAGAGCCTCTGTTTCCATGAAAAATTTACAAATACAGACTGAGTTATAGCATTAATATAGTAGACTTGAGAAAATTAATAAATTAGATCATGAAGTCATAAATTGGTCTAAAAAATGCTGAAACTTGCCACTCCCTTTTCTTTTCCACTTGTTTTGGCAGCTATATAAGTCCCTCTCTTCTGCACAGACTTCTTCCAACAGTTGCCGGCATTCTGGCCAGACCTCTGGAGCCTGAATTGCTCCTTTCCTAATACGAGAAACATTCCTTGGCTGTCAAGGTCTGTCATTGTCTTCCACATTACCCCAAATCACTATACCTCACACCCTGTTCATTGCTAAATAAAATCTGCATTTTTCCCCCATATTCTCGACTGACCCCTGATCACTACATCTAAAAATAAGCCATGCATCAGGCATCCAGAATAAGAAAACATTACTAATTCTGCAGCCCTTCAAGTATGTTTATTTTATTTTTTTAACTTCTTTATTGGAGTATAATTGCTTTACAGTGGTGTGTTAGTTTCTGCTTTATAACAAAGTGAATCAGCTATACATATATCCCCATATCCCCTCCCTCTTGCATCTCCCTCCCGCCCTCCCTATCCCACCCCTCTAGGTGGTCACAAAGCACCGACATGATCTCCCTGTGCTATGAGGCTGCTTCTCACTAGCTATCTATTTTACATCTGGTAGTGTACATATGTCAGTGCTACTCTCTCACTTCTTCCCAGCTTACCATTCTCCCTCTCATGTCCATGAGTCCATTCTCTACATCTGCGTCTTTATTCCTGTCCTGCCCCTACGTTCTTTGGAACACTTTTTGTTTTCTTTTGATCCCATATATATGTGTTAGCATATGGTATTTGTTTTTCCCCTTCCAAATTGCTTCACTCTGTATGACAGACTCTAGGTCTATCCACCTCACTACAAATAACTCAATTTCGTTTCTTTTTATGGCTGAGTAATATTCCATTGTATATATGTGCCACATCTTCTTTATCCATTTATCTGTCAACGGACACTTAGGTTGCTTCCATGTCCTGGCTATTGTAAAGAGTGCTGCAATGAACATTGTGGTACATGTCTCTTTTTGAATTATGGTTTTCTCAGGGTATATGCCCAGTAGTGGGATTGCTGGGTTGTATGGTAGTTCTATTTTTAGTTTTTTAAGAAACCTCCATACTGTTCTCCATAGTGGCTGTATCAATTTACATTTCCACCAACAGTGCAAGAGCATTCCCTTTTCTCCACACCCTCTCCAACATTTATTGTTTGTAGATTTTCTGATGATGTCCCTTCTGACTGGTGTGAGGTGATACCTCATTGTAGTTTTAATTTGCATTTCTCTAATGATTAGTGGTGTTGAGCATCCTTTCATGTGTTTGTTGGCAATCTATATATCTTCTTTGGAGAAATGTCTATTTAGGTCTTCTGCCCATTTTTCGATTGGGTTATTTGTTTTTTTGATATTGAGCTACATGAGCTGCTTGTATATTTTGGAGATTAATCCTTTGTCAGCTGTTTCATTTGCAAATATTTTCTCCCATTCTGAGGGTTTTCTTTTTGTCCTGTTTATGTTTTCCTTTGCTATGCAAAAGCTTTTAAGTTTCCTTAGGTCCCATTTGTTTATTTTTGTTTTTATTTCCATTTCTCTAGGAGGTGGGTCCAAAAGGATTTTGCTGTGATTTACGTCATGGTGTTCTGCCTATGTTTTCCTCTAAGAGTTTGATAGTGTTTAGATTCATTCTTTTATTCAGAACTTGAGATCTTTTAGAAAAGGAGACTGTCATGTAGTGGTGAGAACATGGGTGATGGAATAAGAAGGACCTGATTCAAATCCAGCCTACACCTAGTTGTGTGACCTTGAGCATGTTATCTTTTTGTATCTCACCTGTATACTGAGGATGATTGAATGAGATAGCATAGAAAAAATCACCCAGCGTGTACTAGATACATAATCCACATTCTGGTGTTTTAAGTCTTCTTTATAATTGCATAATATTCTTTATAAGAATGTTTAACTAGTGTTTTGCTCCCTTTTTTCTCATTACCCACAAACCACACCACCCTACCCGCACAATGGGGATGGGGGGACTTCCCTTCACTGTGCAAGTACAATTTAAAAATCCTTCAATATACCTTTCAGCATGGGTCCTAAATTTACCTTCTGGCAAGGATACATGTTCAGCATAACTAAAGTGTAAAATAACTGACATAAAGAAGCAGACAGGTGTCTCATTTTTACTCATGGGATTTTAATTTATGGAGGCGACTGAGTGACAACACAGAGATGTCATTGCTATTGAAAGAAGAATTTATTATTTAAATCTCTTGAGACAAGGGAACACACCATGCTATGCAGGGCCACATGGGAAGCATCAAGTTTGGTCAAGACACAGAAGAAGGAGTGAGGGTAAAGCCTAGGCCAGAGCACTTATTGGGGTTTCCATGGAAAAGGCAAGACAGAGCAGGGGAAACAATTTAGGATTGGCTAGTTTGAATATTTTGGCAGGTTTTGGTCTCTAGGAGTCTGTAGCTGCCTGGTACCTAACCCTGGGATGATTTAGGGCAGAAGAGTTGGTATGTAAGGTAATAAAGTGGGTTGTTGGGGGTATAAACTCAAGATTGGTTGATTTTGATAAGAAAGGCATACTCCCTGACAAGCCCTTTTTTCTCTTAAGAATTGGCTGGCCCTGGGAGGGGCAGTCCCTTCCCAGCCAGCAAGATTTTTAAGATGTCAAAACATCGCAAGATAATGAAAATTAATAACATGATTAATACAATAAGGAAAAGAGAAAGAAAATCAGTTGTATGATGTTAAAAAGAAGCATTTTTAAAATGGGGAACAATTGATACCATTTTTAATAGAAAAAAATGCATTCCGGCCATGATGCTTTTTTTTAGCACTAAATATTTTTAATGAATCTCTCATCAGTGCCTCCAAACAACTTTATCATACCAACTCCTTGTCTGTGAGTACTTCTTATAAATATGGGAATGAAAGAAATACCCCTCACTTTTCTCAGCCACATTTGCTTCAGTGGGGGTTACAGGGGAAAGGTATAGTTTCCTAAGTCAGGGCTGAGTTAGGCTAAGAAGTATAAACCTTCCCTTTTATTCCCACACCTACATCCATATTTCTACCTCCAAATATAATATCAGGCCCAAAATCAGCATTCTCTGCTCCACCTATATAGTAATCATTCTGGGAGGACTTAACTTCTGTTAGAAACCCTGTCATGCCTTAGAGCTTTAAACATCAGTAAAACCAGGCCACACTTCTAGAAGCTCAATGTCACTGAAACAAATTAATATGACACAATGGGATAAGTAGATTAGTAGAGTTTATCCAAGTAACAGTAGATTAGCAAAAGTAGATTAGTAATAAGTAGATAAGTAAAAGTTTATCCACTAGCTAGCAAATGTCTTTAGGGAGCACTTGAAATATGGTTCATCCAAACTGAGATGTGCTCTTAAGTACTGAGCACATACTGGATCCCATAGATTTGCTAAGAAAAAAATGAATGAAAATATCTCATTAATAATTGTTATATTGATTACATGTTGAAATGGTAATATTTTTTATATTTGAGTTAACAATTATTAAAATTAAAGTTACATGTTTCTTTTTTTCCTCTTTTTAATGCAGCTCTTAAACATTTTTATTACATATATTTTACATTTATGACTTTGATTATATTCCTATTGAATAGTGGTGATCCAACATTCTACAAAGGTACTTTTATACACCAACATCCAAAAAAAAAAGAAAAGAAAAGAAACACCTGAGGGTTCCAGTCATCCCTAAAAGTCACCAAGATTGATCTCATCTTTCCATTTTCATGATTATTGCCCTAGAGAAAGCTTCTGTTATGTCCAACATGAATGAAGAAGCAGATCCCAAATGAACTCTCTGTCCACAAAATCCATGCACTCTACTGCTTCCTGAGTTGGTTTCCTTAAACAAAAAACTTATGACTGCATCCTCTGTATATGAATACTGTATTGGCCACACAATAATGTCAACAATGTCCAATTCCCTTATTTCTAGACACTAACACTAATATAAATGTCCTGTGTCCTGCTATAGCCTCACAAATCCAAATCCAGCCAGTTCAGATTACTCATCATTTTCCATAAACTTCTCCCCTACTATCATCCTTTTACTCTCCATCTTATTTGCTTGGAAAGCCCTCTCCACAAATTTACCTGTGACCCTCCTACTCAGACTAAAATAAATCACTCCAATTCTACCACCTTTCCCATGATCTCTGGGTCAGAAACTTTCTCAGCTCTAGGTCCCTATCAGTCTTTGTTAGCAACTTTTTGATGGCATTTACCACAGGATACCTCGTGCTACAGCTGATAGTGTGTATTTTCTGTCCCTTCCCAAACTATACGAACCTTGCAAGAAGAATAATTTATACAGCCTTCAAGACAAAACCTTACACTCAGTAAATATTTGAAAGTAGAATGCAATTTGAAGTTTGAAAGGCTATCAGAACAGAGAAATTCAGTTCTGTGATACTCACAGTTTGACCAAGAGTTCATAGCAATCTCAAATGACCTTCTACACAACCAACTTTTCTGTAGCTAACCCACTTGCACGTGATGTGTGGTAAAGCATTAGGGAACTCCACAGAGCAGTCAATTTTCATCTCAGTTTTTTAGGTAAAATGATTCACAGGCTGGTCATGAGCAACACAGAAGCCAATAAAAAGATCCTGACTGGCAGTGCAATCCCAACATCTCTCAAGGCCTGCTTGCTTATAGAGACTAGAATATGTCAAGTTGAAGAAGTGACCTATTTGGTACATACAACAAATTGGAGCAAAGAAGTTATGGATTAGAAAACTAACCACCCCCCCAAAAAAAAAGTCTGGAAAAGCTAACTATAAAGAAGCTATCTTGAGGTCATGAATCACAGCTAATTTTATCACAGAACCAGGATGAATTGTGTGTTTGTTTGTGCCTGTTGTGTCCTCAGTCAGATTATATACCCTGAGAGGACTGTAACTGTACAAGAGATGTCTTATACATCTCTTTGCTTACACATCACATTGATGGGTACATAGTAG
Organism: Lagenorhynchus albirostris; assembly: GCF_949774975.1. Taxonomy (NCBI): domain Eukaryota; kingdom Metazoa; phylum Chordata; class Mammalia; order Artiodactyla; family Delphinidae; genus Lagenorhynchus; species Lagenorhynchus albirostris. The sequence goes on from NC_083111.1 coordinate 22,484,558, forward strand.
GGTATATAATTATATTTCCATCCAGCTAGTGAGCATCTGAAATTACTTGAGACTTCACATCCGGGGTGGGGGTGGGGGCTAAATAAATTTAGTTTAAATAAATTTTGGTTAGTTTAAATAAATTTTTGCCTTAATAGAGTGTGGAGAATGAACCACCATAACCCTAGAAATCTAAAAAAAAAAAAAAGGCAAAGATATTCTCTTCCTTGTTGTTCCTTTATGAGATAGGATGAGATGTCAAAGGCCAACTATGAGGAGGTAGAAAATATGCAAATATCAAGACAGATTAATTTCTAAAAAGAGAGTCAACTCATCCAAATTACTGTCTCTATTGAGGAAATATGGTTTAGTTTACCTTTCCAAGGTCTCAATCTTACAGTGGAGGCAATGCTTCAAGAATCTGGTAGGCATGATAGGTAGATGAGAAAAATGGTCTTGGTTTCAGGGGAGTTATTTTCACCTGTTTTTTATGATATAAGCCAGTGGTTTCATCGATGAGGGAAAGGGAATAAAAAGGGCTTGACAAGGTATATGGACTCAGTCAAGGAAAGTGAGATTTAAGGCAAGCTCCTGTCTCAGCAGGAGTTTGAAAACAAACAAGAAATGACACAAAACCCTATCTTATGGCCTCAGTGAAAAGAGTGAGGGTTAGAACAGAATTATCCACCTCAATAGGCAAAGAGAGAGAGAGGAAGGACATAATAAAATGCTCTCAAAAGGGCATCTTTTTGTGGGAACTCACAAAAGATGGAATAATTCTGAATGTGAGGATCAGAGAAATTTTCATAAAAGAAGCTCAGCAAGTATCCAGTACAGCAAAGCAGTCTTAATCTCAGCTCTAGACATTCGTCTGAGGGTAGCCTGGCACTCATTAGTGAAGGACAAATTCAGGGATTGGGTGAAGTCTTCAGAGCCTGCAGCCAGGGTAGGCCAGTACTCACGGTGGAGCTCCTCTTTGAAGGAGTAAGAAATCTGCACTCACAAATATGTGAGAAGAAGCAAATGACATGTGTCTTTCAATTCAAGTTGTTCATAGAAATTGTTTTTTCTCTTAAAGCAGTAAAAAAAAAAAAAAGGTTGAATTTCTTTCCAATCAACCAAGCTATATGAATAATGTCTAGATAGACATTGTCTTCCAGGAGTAGCTGTTATGAAAAGGGTCTCGAATAGATTGTTTTGCCTTATGGAGCAAAATTACTCTTTCCCAAATAAAAGGCCTAAAGATTGGAAAAGAAGAAATACAATGGTTGCAGTCTCTGTGCTCCCACTCCGGAGCCCACAGCCTTCCACAGCCCATGCCAGTGACTCAGACCCCGCACCCTGAGAGTCTTTGTTAGTGGATGTGGTGGCCCAAGACACCACAGGGGCAGGTTGAAAAGATCCGACGGTAGCACCACTTCGACCAGTTTCATCCTCAGTCAGGAGGAAGACAAAATGTAAAAAGCCGGCATCTCTCCAGGTCAACTCAGGGCCGGACACTGGGAAGGAGGTGCACCAGCCCCGAGTGACAGGCGGAACCCTGACAACGTTGAAACAGCCCCAGGCTGAGTGGAGGTGAGAAACAGGCTCAGGGAGATTTGGGCTGTGCCTGGGTTCCCCAACCAGCAAGAGACTGAGGCATCACTTCATCCAGTTCTTCTGACTTTAAACCCTTCTGCTCTCTCAAGTGTTAGGTGCATGCCACACCCATGTGGCTGACAGGATCTTGGTGCTCCGGCTGGGTGTCAGGCCTAAGTCTCTGAGGTGGGAGAGCTGAGTTCAGGACATTGGACCACCAGAGACCTCCAGGCCCCACGTAATATCAATTGGCAAGAGCTCTCCCAGAGATCTCCATCTCAACACTAAGACCCAGCCCCACTCAATGACCAGCAAGCTCCAGTGCTGGAAACCCCATGTCAAACAACTAGCAACACAGGAACACAACCCCACCCATTAGCAGAGAGGCTGCCTAAAATCATAATAAGCTCACATACACACCAAAACACGCTACTGGATGTGGTCCTGCCAACCAGAAAGACAAGATTCAGTCTCATCCACCAGAACACAGGCACCAGTCCCCTCCAAAAGGAAGCCTACACAACCTACTGAACCAACCTTACCCACTGGGAGCAGACACCAAAAACAATGGGAACTATGAACCTGCAGCCTGTGAAAAGGAGACCCCAAACACAGTAAGTTAAGCAAATGAGAAGACACGGAAATACACAGCAGATGAAGGTAAAAACCCACCAGACCAAATAAATGAAGAGGAACTAGCAGTCTACCTGAAAAAGAATTCAGAGTAATGATAGTAAAGATGATCCAGAATCTTGGAAATAGAATGGAGAAAACAGAAGAAACATTTAAAAAGGACCTAGAAGAACTAAAGAGCAAACAAACAAAGATGAACAACAAAATAAATAAAATTAAAAATTCTCTACAAGGAATCAATAGCAGAATAACTGAGGCAGAAGAACGGGTAAGTGACCTGGAAGATAAATACTAGAAATAGCTACTGTGAGCAGAATAAAGAAAAAAGAATGAAAAGAATTGAGGACAGTCTCAGAGACCTGTGGGACAACATTAAACACACCAACATTTGAATTATAGGGGATTTTAGATCAATATTTTAGATCAAATATAGATCAGTGGAACAGTATTTACACAATCATAGTAGGGGACTTTAACACCCCACTTTCACCAATGGACAGATCATCTAAAATGAAAATAAAAAAGGAAACACAAGCTTTAAATGACACATTAAACAAGATGGACTTAATTGATATTTATAGGACATTCCATCCAAAACCAACAGAATACACTTTCTTCTCAAGTGCTTATGGAACTTTCTCCAGGACAGATCATATCTTGGGTCACAAATCAAGCTTTGGTAAATTTAAGAAAACTGAAATTGTATCAAGTATCTTTTCCGACCACAACGCTATGAGACTAGATATCAATTACAGGAAAAATTCTGTAAAAAATACAAACACATAGGTTAATAATACACTACTAATAACCAAGAGATCACTGAAGAAATCAAAGAGGAAATCAAAACAAAAACCTAGAAACAAATGAAAATGAAAACACGATGACCCAAAACCTATGGAATGCAGCAAAAGCAGTTCTAAGAGGGAAGTTTATAGCAGTACAATCCTACATCAAGAAACAAGAAAAATCTAAAATAAACAACCTAACCTTACACTTAAAGCAATTAGAGAAAGAAGAACAAAAAACCCCAAAATTATCAGAAGTAAAGAAATCATAAAGATCAGAGCAGAAAGAAATGAAAAACAAGTGAAGGAAATGATAGCAAAGATCAATAAAACTAAAAGCTGATTCTTTGAGAAGATAAACAAAACTGATAAACCATTAGCCAGACTCATCAAGAAAAAAAGGGAGAAGATTCAAATCACAGAATTAGAAATGAAAAAGGAGAAGTAACAACTGACACTGCAGAAATAAAAAGGATCATGAGAGATTACTACAAGCAACTATATGCCAATAAAATGGAAAACTTGGAAGAAATGGACAATTTCTGAGAGAAGCACAACTTTCTGAGACTGAACCAGAAAGAAATAGAAAATATGAGCAGACCAATCACAAGCACTGAAATTGAGACTGTGATCAAAATCTTCCAACAAACAAAAGCCCAGGACCAGATGGCTTCACGGGTAAATTCCATTAAATATTTAGAGAAAAGCTAAGGCCTATCCGTCTCAAACTCTTCCAAAATATAGCAGAGGGAGGAACATCCCAAATTCATTCTACAAGGCCACCATCACCCTGATACGAAAACCAGACAAAGATGTCACAAAAAAGAAAACCACAGACCAATATCACTGATGAACATACAGGCAAAAATTCTCATCAAAATACTAGCAAACAGAATCCAGCAACACATTAAAAGGATCATATACCATAATCAAGTGGGGTTTATCCCAGGAATGCAAGGATTCATCAATATATGAAAATCAATCAATGTTATACACCATATTAATAAACTGAAGGATAAAAACCATATGATCAACTCAGCAGATGCAAAAAAAGCTTTTGACAAAATTCAACACCCATTTCTGGTAAAAACTCTCCAGAAAGTAGGCATAGAGGGAACTTACCTCAAGATAATAAAGGCCATATATGACAAACCCACAGCCAACATCGTTTCAATGGTGCAAAACTGAAACCATTTCCTCTAATATCAGGAACAAGACAAGTGTGTGCACTCTCATCACTATTATTCAACATAGTTTTGGAAGTTTTAGCCACAGCAATCAGAGAAGAAAAAGAAATAAAAGGAATCCAAATTGGAAAAGAAGAAGTAAAGCTGTCACTGTTTGCAGATGACAAAGTTTGATGATATTATACATAGAGAATAGTAAAGATGCTACCAGAAAATTACTAGAGCTAATCAATGAATCTGGTAAAGTAGCAGGGGTACAAAATTAACACACAGAAATCTCTTGAATTCCTATACACTAATGAAAAATCTGAAAAAGAAATTAAGGAAACACTCCCATTTACCATTGCAACAAAAAGAATAAAATACCTAGGAATAAACCTACCTAAGGAGACAAAAGACCTGTATGCAGAAAACTATAAGATACTGATGAAAGAAATTAAAGAGGATACAAACAGATGGAGAGATATACCATGTTCTTGGATTTGAAGAATCAACATGTGAAAATGACTCTACCACCCAAAGCAATCTACAGGTTCAATGCAATATCTATCAAACTACCCATGGCATTTTTTACAGAACTAGAACAAAATATCTTAAAATTTATATGGAGACATGAAAGACCCTGAATAGCCAAAGAAGTCTTGAGGGAAAAAAATGGAGCTGGAGAAATCAGACTCCCTGACTTCTGTACAAAGCTTACTGTACAAAGCTTACAGTAACCTGTAAGCTTACTGTACAAAGCTGTACAAAGCTTACTATACAAAGCTGTACTGTACAAAACTTACTGTACAAAGCTGCAGTAATCAAGACAATAAAGTACAGGCACAAAAAACAGAATTATAGATCAATGGAACAGGATAGAAAGCCCAGAGATAAACCCATGCACCTATGGTCAACTAATCTATGACAAAGGAGGCAAGGATATACAATGGAGAAAAGACAGTCTCTTCAACAAGTGGTGCTGGGAAAACTGGACAGCTACATATAAAAGAATGAAATTAGAACACTCCCTAACACCATACACAAAAATAAACTCAAAATGGATTAAAGACCTAAATGTAAGGCCAGACACTATAAAACTCTTATATGAAAACATAGACAAAACACTCTATGACATAAATCACAGTAAGATCCTTTTTGACCCACCTCCTAGAGAAATGAAAATAAAAACAAAAATAAACAAATTGAACCTAATTAAACTTAAGAGCTTTTGCACAGAAAAGGAAAACATAAACAGGACAAAAAGACAACCCTCAGAATGAGAGAATATATTTGCAAATGAAGCACCTGACAAAGGATTAATCTCCAAAATTTACAAACAGCCATGTAGCTCAATATCAAAATAACAAACAACCCAATCCAAAACTGGGCAGAAGACCTAAATAGACATTTCTCCAAAGAAGATATACAGATTGCCAACAAACACATGATAGGATGTTCAACATCACTAATCATTAGAGAAATGCAAATCAAAACTACAGTGAGCTATCACCACAATCCAATCAGAATGGCCATCATACAAAAATCTACAAACAATAAATGCTGGGGGTGGTGGGGAGAAAAGGGAACCCTCTTGCCCTATTGGTGGGAATGTAATTTGATACAGCCACTATGGAGAACAGTATGGAGGTTCCTTAAAAAATTAAAAATAGAACTACCATATGACCCAGCAATCCCACTACTGGGCATATACCCTGAGAAAACCATAATTCAAAAAGGGTCATGTGGGCTTCCCTGGTGGTGCAGTGGTTGAGACCCTGCCTGCCGGTGCGGGGGACGCGGGTTCGGGCCCTGGTCTGGGAGGGTCCCGCATGCCGCGGAGCAGCTGGGCCTGTGAGCCACAACTACTGAGCCTGCGCGACTGGAGCTTGTGCTCTGCAACAAGAGAGGCCGCGACAGTGAGAGGCCCGCGCACCGCTATGAAGAGTGGCCCCCACTCGCCACAACTGGAGAGAGCCCTCGCACAGAAACGGAGACCCAACACAGCCAAGGGTAAATAAATAAATAAATTAAATTAAAAAAAAAAAAAAGGGTCATGTACCACAACGTTCAGTGCAGCTCTATTTACAATTGCCAGGACATGGAAGCAACCTAAGTGTCCATCGATGGATGAATGGATAAAGAAGATGTGGCATATATATACAATGGACAATTACTCAGCCATAAAAAGAAACAAAATTGAGTTATTTGTAGTGAGGTGGATGGACCTAGAGTCTTTCATACAGAGTGAAGTAAGTCAGAAAGAGAAAAACAAATACCTATACTAACACATATATATGGGACGTAAAAAAAAAATTGTTCTGAAGAACCTAGGGGCAGGACAGAAATAAAGACACAGATGTAGAGAATGGACTTGAGGACATGGGGAGGGGGAAGGAAAGCTGGGACGAAGTGAGAAAGTGGCATGGACATATATACACTACCAGATGTAAAATAGGTAGTGAGAAGCAGCCACATAGCACAGGGAGATCAACTCTGTGCTTTGTGTTCACCTAGAGGGGTGGGATAGGGAGGGTGGGAGGGATACGCAAGAGGAAGGGGATATGAGGTTATATGTATACCTCTAGCTGATTCACTTTGTTAAACAGCAGAAACTAACACAACAATGTAAAGCAATTATGCTCCAATAAAGATGTTTTTTTTTTTTTTTTTTTTTTTTTTTGCTGTACGCGGGCGTCTCACTGTTGCGGCCTCTCCCGTTGCGGAGAACAGGCTCCGGACGCACAGGCTCAGCGGCCATGGCTCACGGGCCCAGCCGCTCCGCGGCATGTGGGATCTTCCCGGACCGGGGCACGAACCCGCGTCCCCTGCATCGGCAGGCGGGCTCTCAACCACTGCGCCACCAGGGAAGCCCAATAAAGATGTTTTAAAAAAAGAAAAGAAGAAGGAAAGAAAGAGAGAGAGAAAGAAAGAAAGAAAGAAAGAAAGAAAGAAAGAAAGAAAGAAAGAAAGAAAGAAAGAAAGAAAGAAAGAAAGAAGGAAAGAAGGAAAGAAGGAAAGAAGGAAAGAAGGAAAGAAGGAAAGAAGGAAAGAAGGAAAGAAAGAAAGAAGGAAGGAAGGAAGGAAAGAAGGGGGAAATAAAAATGTCTTTGGCAGGTGACATGATTGTCTATGTAGAAAATACTTATGTATCTACAAAAAAAGGAAAAATAGTTCCTAAAATTAAGTAAGTTCATCAGGGTCACAGAATGCAAAATCAACACACACATATCAATCATATGTCTATATGCAAGCAACAAATTTGTGGAGACCAAAATTTAAAATATAATGCCATTTACAATAATTCCCCCAAATGAAATTCTTAAGTAAAGCCTAAAAACAAGAAAAATGTACCAGATCTGCAGGCTGAAAATTATAATATACTGATGCAAGAAATCAAAGATGATCTAAATAAATGGACATATTGTGTTCATAGGTTGGAAGATGTAAATTCTCCCCAAATTGATATATAGGTTTAATGCAAATTCTATAAAATCCCAAGATCTTTGTATGTATAAAAAAATTTACTATAAAATTTATATGGAAAGGCAAAGGGACTAGAATAACTAAAACACTTTTGAAAAAGAATGAAGTTGGTGAAATCATTCTACCAGATGACTGACTTACATAGCTACAGTAGCCAAGACAGTGTGAAGAGGTGTAGATCAATGGAACAGAGCAGAAAACCCAGAAATAGACCCACACAAATATACCTAATTGAATTTGGACACAAGTTCAAGTAAATTCAGTGTAGGAAGGATACACCTTTTAGCAAATGGATGTGTAAAAAGAACTATGTTAGGAATGACTGAGACATGACCTGAGGACCTCCATGTTATGCTGCCCATACTGGACTTTTGCTGGACATTCTAAATTAAAACTGCAATTTAACAGTTGCTGAGTTGCTAAAAAGAAAGAACAAGGTTGACAACTGGAATTTTTCTGGACTAAAGAAAACATACCTTTCCCTAGCAGTAAATGAGATGCGTTCCATAAGCCAATCATATGGATAGAATAATTTTACCCTCCAATCCAATTCTTGGTAAACACTTGGTATAAGCCTGCATTAACTCCCCACTTTTTCCTATAAAAACCCCTGCCCATTTTCCTCCAGTGGAATACTATTCTGGGTTCCTCCAGAATCTGTGATCTTCGAATTGCAATTCAAAGATGAAATACACTGCCTATTTTCCTCTTTAGAGTTTGTGGTCCTTTTGGTTGACAGATGTTAAGAGGATGAGAAGATAAGCTACAGACTAGAAGAAAACATTTGCAATCCACATATCTGACAAAAAAAAAAACAAACCCGGGCTTCCCTGGTGGCGCAGTGGTTGAGAGTCCGCCTGCCGACGCAGGGGACGCGGGTTCGTGCCCCGGTCCGGGAGGATCCCACATGCCGCGGAGCAGCTGGGCCCGTGAGCCATGGCCGCTGGGCCTGCGCGTCCGGAGCCTGTGCTCCGCAACGGGAGAGGCCACAACAGTGAGAGGCCCGCGTACCGCAAAAAAAAAAAAAAAAAAAAAAAAAAAAAAAAAAACCCTTGTGTCTAGATTACATACATGACTCTTAAAACTCAACATCAAAAAGATTTTTCAATTAGAAAAATGGGCAAAAGACATGAACAGACATTTCATCAAAAATGACAAGACGAATGGCAAATAAGCATGCAAAAAGATGTTCATCATCATTAGCCATTAGGGAAATGCAAAAATTAAAACCATAGTGAGAAATGACTATACACAAATTAGGATGACTGAAATAAATGGTGGGGGTGGAGTGACATCAACAAGATGGAATTATAGGGATTTCTAGTGTGCATCTCCTCGCAGAAACATCAGTTTGAACAACTATCCACTCACAAAAATAACTTTATAAGAGCTAAGAATTTCAGCTGAAGGATTAGAACACCAGGGTGAAGCACAGAAGTAAGAAAAGACGCATTGAAGATGGTAGGAAAGGCAATTGCACAGTACTCCCCTGTCACTCCTCTCCCAACACCAGGCAGCCCACGGAAACCCTCCCTGTGGAGGGAAGGAAAGTGAAGGGAGTACCAACCTTCATCAGGGACCCAGCACCAGGCCCACACCAGCCCTGACTGTCTCCCCCAGGGAGCCATTCCTGTGGTCCCAAGCTCAGGGCAGCTCCCACGAACCCAGGGTCCCCATCCCAGTATCACCAGGCTCCAGGCAGGCTCCCAAGGACCCAGGCTCCCGCCCCACCCCAGTGCCAGGTGGTCCCTGCAGCCTCAGCCTCCATGCCCATCTCAGTAGTCCCTGGCGACTGGCTAACTCCTGCTGACCCAGGATTCAGGCTTGCCACGCCCACCATTCAGATTTCAGGTGAATGTTCCACCTAACAATTTATTGTTATGCTGACTTTCTTTGCCAAGTATTTCTCTCAGAGACCTGGTGAGGTGGCATCCCTATATCCTGGGAAGAATTCATATACTTTGGGCTTCCCTGGTCATAACACCACCATAATAGCATTTTTATTTCAATGTTAACACAATCATGTGTCTTGTTTAAACCAATCTATTGTGAATTGTTCAAAACAGCAGTTTGGGGGTGGAACTTTCCCCTGAAATCCAAGAGAAGAGAACTCTGGCAAACTGGGCTGGGTACAGGCAGCAGCCAGTTTTCCTAAGTCATCTGGGTTCTATTTCAGGGATTCCATCTCCTATATGACTCTCAAACTAGTATCTCTCCTCCTTGGAAAGAGCAATGAAAATAACAGAACGAGGAGCTTGATAGTATTTTTGCACTCAAGACACTACAGAATTTTCTATTTGAGATTTTATTTTAAAAAGAGAGGAAAGTACTTACTTGAGTAGAATTAAGCTGCATTATGGATTGAACCATCTTCATTTATTCTCTGTTCATCCATTGTAACTAGTCACCATCCACTACTGAATCTGAGGCTATTTGTATTCTGGTTCCTTCTCACCACTCTTGTTCTGAGTCATTGTTTTGATCCGCTTTCCAGTCCTGTGCTGATCTATGTCCCAAGCTGACCCATGCTGGGTCCATTTAAGTGAATCAGAGCTGCTGTGCTTACTGCAAACACTTCTTGTTTCTTCTTCCCCAGTTGCTCAGCATGCAATCCTTAAATTGTCATGTCTCGATCTTCATTATTCTGGCTATATTTGTTAGGATCTATGCAATGCTGAATTGATAGAGGTACATCTGCATCACTTCATGTCCCCCTCTGGTAATGTCTACTACAAAATGCTATATAAGGGCGGGGTGGGGAGATTAAAGATTGCTAAGAATAAGCGTATTTTGTGTGGAATTAAGAGGTCAGTCTTGTTAAATATGAGAGTTCTTCTTGATGAAAATGAAGGGGCTGGAACATGGGTGGAGGTAGAACTCCATGAATAGAGAGGTTACCATGAATTTAGAAGAAGGAGAGCCAAAAGATGAGGCTCCCGATTTTCTCAGTAAGGGGCAGGCAGGGCTGTATTTAGAGGTTTCTGGGTGTTGAGAACACCTGGAACATACATACCAGAACAGTTCCCTCCAATGAACTTTCTGCAAGGATGGAAATTTTCTGTATCTGAAAAGTACAATTTGGTAGCCACTAGTCACGTGTGGCTGTTGAACACTTAAAGTGTTTTGTGTGACTGGGGTATTGAATTTTTAATTTAATTTTAATTAGTGGAAAGAGCCACATGTGACCAGTGGCAACCATATCCAATTGCACAGTTCTAGAGAATATAAACATTGTATGATTAATTGGGGCACTAGAAATTGCAGTTTATTTGATTTATATAGGCACCCAAGCCAGAGATTACGACAGAATATTTACTTCTGTGGTTGGGAATTTTGTTTGGCAGGTAGTATGGTAAAAATATGTCTTCTAAAGCAGTTAATTTAAATACATTTCACTTCTTTTATCAGTACAATCCTGTCATCATTAAGAACACAAAAGACTACCTTCTCTGCATTCTTTTATGAAAGTTGTTCTGTGGTATCAGTTCTATTGATATTTAAAATACTACCTACTCAATAAAACACAAAGTTCTGTGTGGGCAGGAAAAAAAAATGCTATATATACTGCTGGAGGGAAGAGTGGGGGATGGTTATGAGTTTCTAGATACGGGGAAAGTAAAATTACTTTGGATTCTACTTAGAAAACTTTCCATGGTCTTTGGAGGCAACTCCTTCCTTCCACTGACCCATTCTCCAGGTAGAAGCAAGGGAAGAAAATTAACCAAAATAACTGGTACCCATTTTTTTTTATTTGAGACCGTCTTAGTTCTGTGTACTCCTTATGGTGTTAAGGACTGACTTCACCTTTTCTCATTTTCACCTTAGAAACTCTGGAGAAATATGAGCTGCTCTTAAGGCATCAGGTAACTGCACACATCCTCTGTTTACTCTGGCCCTGTGGTTGGCTAATGGTTGAAATTTACTAATAAGCTAAAGATATTATTAGTGATATTGAGAAAAAACTGAGATCCTGAATTTAACAAGGATAGAGGTCAAGTGAAAGGCAAAGACACTGCATACAAGACAGAGATGAATGACAACTATAGTCTTAATAAGAGTTTCAGAAAAGATTTTGTGTGACTTCTGACTCAGTCAACAGGAAATATGACAGTTTGCATTTCATATCTGAGACAGAACAATCTGTCACTTGGAAATATTTGGGTCAATAATATTAGCTGAGAATAAAATCATGATGTGAACGTGAGAGTGATTCTAAATAAACTAGATAAACAGAAAGATTCCAAGGGCAGAAATTTTCCTTCTTTTTCTTCAAATTTATGTATAAATATGCTGCCACAATGAGACTGCTAGATAATATGTGGTTTATGAATTTCATCTGGATTAGAAAATCATTAGATTCTCTGCATCGTTACAATGTGATGACTTTTACTTTCAAACATTTAGAGCTGTTAGCAGGAACAAAAAAATGATCTCTTAAGGAAGCATATTGTGAGATGGAAAAAAGATGATTTGGGCATATACTGGTATAAAGAAAAAGAGAATAAACTGAAATATTTAATTTTTCAACAAAATGACTAAGGACTTAGATTCAAGCAATTTTCTATTTAAACTTATCTTTTAAAAAATAACATACTTTATAGATCTTTGGGCTCAGAAACAAAGGTTGTGGCTATGTACAAATATTCTGCTATAAAATAATTAAAGTCACATACGTGTAAATATTTAAGGCAGAGTTGTCTCTGTTTACCATAAATCTTGGACCAAATTCATTTGTTCTAAAACGGATGTCACATTTCAATTTATTGTATACTCACAGTGTGGCTGACAGAGGTTTTTGCCCACGCCCAAAACTCTGCTGCACTGTCTAGGCAATGCTTTATTGTATCTTAAAGGGTTCCTTCTGCAGAAAAAAAACTGAGCTGCCTCGTTCTGGCTCCTCCTGCAACTGTTCAGCTATCCTGCAGTTTTCTATTTGCACTCTCCAGCCTGGGAGGTTGCAACGCAGCAAACAGTGCTACCCTGCTCAGAGATCTGCTATATTTAAAGCTCCTTGCTCTGGATTTCCTGTTTAAAGATTAAGAGATTTGATAAAGATATATTAGTCAAGCTTTCATTTTAAATCTGTCCAAGGTCCTTGACAGAGTGGCCATTTTACTAACAGCACTCCATTTGTCTTAGGATAACATATGTTAGATTTCCAGTGTTATTCAATGATTATCCAGTCCAGCACCCGCAGTTTACAGATGAAGAAATTGACGCTCAGAGAGCTGAAATGAAATGTTTAATTTCTGGGAAAATAAATTTCTTATATTCCTGAGAACCCAAACTCCAAGTATAAATTCTGCTGTCAAAAAAATCATCAGGGAGAGTGAGTTGCTGAGAGCGTGTCGCCATTGGATAAAGGACTCTCTTGGGAATAAAAGTTCTTCTAAATAATCCTTCCTTTTTTTCTTGGTCTCAGATCAAGGAATGGATGAATTTTGGGGAAAAAATGCACATAACACATATGCATTTAAATTCATTTAAATTCAGAGTACCAAGTTTCTCTGAAGTTCACTGATAAATACTCTAGGTTAAGAATCCCTATTCTAAACTGTCTAGATGAATGTCAAGAACATTCATTATATTCTGAACTAATTATTGCTTTTTTCCTATTGATATTCATTGAGTTCTTACTATGTTCTAGGAGCTTTACATATATTTAGGTATTCAATCCTCTTAAAAATTCCACAGACCATTACTATTATAATACTCATTTTACAGATGATGACATTGAAACACAGAGACATTAAGTAACTTGACTAAGACCACAGAGCCAATAAGTGGTAGTATCAACATATCAATTTGCTAATTTACGTTGTCTGGCTCCATAATTGAAACATGCTTTTAACCACTAGGTAATATGATTTATCGAGTATAACATGTCAATCACTTTTGCTAACTATTTTAAGTTTTCCAAACCCTCTGAGGAGGTTGTCATTATTATTTCCATTTTTTAGATCAGGATATTGAGGTTTATAGATATGAAGTCCAATGTTGATAAATCTAGTAAGTTATAGAACAGAGAACTGGGCACAGATCTTCTACCATATAGTGCAGTGCTATTTTCTCTGTAGCAATCCTGTCCAGTAGAACTTTCCACATTGATGGAAATGTCCAGTATGATAGACACTACTCACATGTGGCTATTGAGCACTTGCACTGTAACTAATGTCAACTGAAGAATTTATTTTAAATTGTATTTAATTTTAGTTTAAGTAGTCATACCTGGCTAAGGGCTGCCATACTGAACATCGGGGCTCCAGAGCCTTACTCCTCAGTGTGGTCCATGGGCCGGGACCACCAGCACCACCTGAGTGTTGTTAGAGATGCAGACTGCAAGCTTCATCCCAGACTTATGGAATCAGAGTCTGAATTTTAATAAGACTTCCAGGTATTTTATACACATTTTAACATTTAAGAATTGTGGTTCTAGATCACTCCACCACTCATATTATTTGTCAAGACCAAGAAAATAAACTATTTCATCTCAAGAGTCTTTTGCTCTCCAATTACTTTCCAAATTAAGGGTTTGTCACCTCTCTCCGCTGCAATATGAATAAAAGCTTTAAAAGGAAAAAGAACATAGCAGATTAGGAGACTTCAGGCAAATTCATACCACCAAAGAGAAATCATAACAAGGAAATTAGTAATATTTGTAGCTGGAGATGTAGGTAAAAGTCAGATCACAAGAAGTCAAAAGTCAGATCATGAAGAGATGTATCATGTAGGAAAGTTGGACATTATCCTATTGGTAATGATCCCCTTTAAGGAGCATTAAGCTGAAGAGCTACATGTTACATGTGGGTGATCCCAATGGCAGTGTGGAGAATAGATTGGTTTAAAGACCATCTCAAACCAGGTCAGAGGTGATGAGTGATAAGTGTTAAGAGTAATAAGAGATAAATAAGGTAGTGGTAGCTGGAATAGAGCATAGGGAACAAATTCAAGAAATATTTAGGAGAAAAAAATGGACAGGATTACATAATTGAATGTGAAAGATAAGAAAGGGAGAAGATAAAAATAAGGGTTTTAGCTTAGGTGACTACCTAGGTGATTGCCTCCAGGTGACATAGAGGATACAGAAAGTGGCCACAGATATAAGTTCAGTTCAGGAATACTGAAGTTTAAGTGACTTTTGGACAGGTAGGAGGATATATATACACGCAGCAATTAGATAGGCAAGTTTAAATTTCATTAGACATATTTGGGGTATAAGATATAAATTTGGCGATCAACAAAGTTTAGGAGGAAATTGCAATGGATTAGTCAGGAAGAATATGCAAAGTGGAAAGAGTCTCCACAACATTTCTGAGGGACTGTGGAGGAGGAAGAGAAGTCTGCAAAGAGTAGCTACATTATAAGGAGCACGTGGGATTTTACAAGCCAAGAGAGTAGTTTACAAGACAGTGTCAGTTGAAACAAAGGTGCAGAGTAACAAAACACCAAAAATACCACTTTAGTTTGGTAATTACTTGGTCATTGGTGACCTTATGAGAACAATTTCAATGGAGTGGCTGTGATGGAAACCAGATGCGAAAGAATACAAAGTAAATGGGAGGTCAGGAAATCAGGGCAGTGAGTAGAGACTTCTTTGAAAACTTTTATGCAATTCTACACCAAGTATTACAGATCAAGGAGATTAAGGAGACATGTAAAGAGTCTAATTAACCAACTTGTGTTATCTCCAAAGGGAAAACATTTTATTTGCCTGTGAATGGCCCTTGTACTGGCACTGCATAGAAAGGGAGATCAAAATGAAACCAAACCAAAAGCAGCATGTTTTGAACAATGAAAAACAAAACTCTGTTCTGAGCGATGGATATAAAGAGATGCAAGATGCACTTTGTGGTCCCCGAGGCTCATCATAATGTATAGGAATAACACCCAAAAAAATCAAGAATTAAGTGATCAGAGAGCAGCTGAGAGTCAGAGCTTAAACATGAATTAGGCACCAGTGAATGTTAACCACTTTGTTCATGCAACCTAACTATTCCCACTTATCTCTCTGTTGGAGGAGGTCATCAAGAGGGTGTGACACCGGTTGAACCTCGAACTGGACCTGAACGATCAAAGGCTCCTTACTCCTTCCCCTGTACTTAGAATGTACGACTGGCCCACTGTCCCCATGCTAGGAGCCACTTAAGGACGCAGCCTTGAGAGAATGATGTGTTGAGGCCACCTGAATTGGACAGTGACTGAACCCTGTTAATGGTCTCCATATAAACTATTACAGTTCTGGTGGGTAGGTGCAGAGATCTACTCACCTCATGATTGTCCCAGACAAGCCTCGAACTTCAGTTCCCTTGCTTATTAAAACTACCTCCTACCCATCTGGAGTGGCTTACCTCTTTCTTCAGTCTCTCTTGCCCTCCGTGTAGGGAGCCAGTGTCGGATTTCACCCAGGAAGCTCAGGTAGTGAGCCAACACTCTCCCCGTGAAAACCTGTCCCTCAACAACTAAACCTCCAGACACATTCCCTTTCAGTCCCTAAACTACCAGGTAGAGTCTATACCATAACCCCTGGCTCCAGGGCTTTGAGGTCTCCCAGCTAAAGCCACTTAGCACTCCTCCAAGACCAGCTCATTCCCATTGCTGGGAACGTAAAGAACCTGAGGACAATAGGATTGCAGGTAGGTGATGAGGCTGCTCACCTGCTCTGACCTTATGCTCACATTTCACTATGTTGATTTCTATCTCCAGTAGATTATTTTTATTAAAAGTAAACTTCTGGTGGCCTATATGGGAAAAGAATCTTAAAAAGAGTGGATATATGTATATGTATGGCTGATTCACTTTGCTGTACACCTGAAACTAACACATTATAAATCAACTATACCCCAATAAAAATTAATTTAAAAAAATAAACCTTTATTATATAGCAAGTATCTGTATGCAGAGTAGAAAGTTAAAGATAACAGATACCACAGTAAGAAGATTAGATGACTTTATTCCTACAGTCAGGGATAACCACTAATACCTTACTGTAAGTTCTTCCACATTTTTTTAATTCACAAATATAAATATATGCATGTTTACTGAGACAAGATCAAGCTGTAATGTTATTTTTCCCATAGATGATTAACTCTTTAAGAGACCAAATTTTACAATTCTATCGCGGGACTGTCTGGCTTGGTATCTGACTTAGAATAAGACCCACATGAAAGAAATTTAAAAGTGGGTTCTGTTTCTTGAAATTTACTGAAAAGATTTGCACCTCAAGAGCCATCTACGAAGTCCAAGACTCATGGGTCCCTCTTGACTAAAGAATTAATGCTCACTATGCAGACCTGTATCAAGATAATGTGATTGAGTTCAAACAAAAAAGAGAGATGGGTGATGGTCGAAGTTGGGAGCAGGAGTTGGAGTAGCCATGAGTGTGCTCTTGCATCCTTTCCTGTAGATAAAATGACCACACCAAGAATGTCCACAAGCATGGGGGCATGGGTGATATGGCCTAGCTGACCTTGAAGCCGATACCTAGCTTCAAGACCTTGCATATGTCAGAGATTCAAATTCTCTTCTGCTTCAAGAAGAATATGGAATTATATCTCTTTCCATAAATCAAAACAATATGCATTGTAATCGTTCCATAAATCAAGAGATCAGTAGTGTGCATCCTTACTTTCCTAATGCTCAGTGATCCTTATCCTTTCTGCAGAGATATCTGTGCCTAAAAAGGTCTTCAGAAGAAGAATCTATACATTATATGGAAAAGTAAAAGTACAAGAAAGTTTTAGATTCTATTACTGCTCAACATCACTAATTATTAAAGAAATGCAAATCAAAACTACAATGAGGGCTTCCCTGGTGGCGCAGTGGTTGAGAGTCTGCCTGCCGATGCAGGGGACACGGGTTTGTGCCCTGGTCCGGGAAGATCCCACATGCCGCGGAGTGGCTGGGCCCGTGAGCCATGGCCGCTGAGCCTGCACGTCCAGAGGATGTGCTCTGCAATGGGAGAGGTCACAACAGTGAGAGGCCCACGTACCGAAAAAAAAAAAAAAACCTACAATGAGATATCATCTCACACCAGTTCAATGGCCATCATCAAAAAGTCTGCAAATAATGAATACTAGAGAGGGTGTGGAGAAAAGGGAACTCTCCTACACCACTGGTGGGAATGTAAATTGGTGCAGCCACTATGGAGAACAGTATGGAGGTTCCTTAAAAAGCTAAAAATAGATTTATCATATGATCCAGCAATCCCACTCCTGGGCATATATCCAGAAAAAATGGAAACTCTAACTTGAAAAGATACATGCACCCCAATGTTCACAGCAGCACAATTTACGTAAATCCACTGTGGTCACAATGTTTCCATAATAAGGAAAACTCTCTTTAAATTAAGAAACTATCATAGCAACACTGTTTCCAATAGTCAAGACATGGAAGCAACCTAAATGTTTATTGACATATGAATGGAAAAGAAGATGTGGTATATATATATACAATGGACTATTACTCAGCCATTAAAAAAAATAATAATGCCATTTGCAGCAACATGGGTGGACCTAGAGATTATCATAGTAAGTGAAGTAAGTCAGACAGAGAAAGACAAATATCATATATCACTTATATGAGGTATCTTAAAAAATGATACAAATGAGATTATTTACAAAACAGAAATAGACTTGCAGACATTGAAAACAAACTTATGGTTACCAAAGGGGAAAGGAGGGGAGAGGGATAAATTAGGAGTTTGGGATTAACAAATGCACACTACTATATATAAAAGATAGATAATCAACAAGGACTTACTGTATAGCACAAGAACTGTATTCAATATCTTGTAATAACCTATAATGCAAAAGAATCTGAAAAAGAATATATAAATATATGTATAACTGAAAAAACGATAATATATTATTTAACTTCTCTGTGCCTCAGTTTTTTACCTAAAAAGCAGAAATAATAAAAGCACCTACCTCATAGAGTTGTGGTAAAAATTAGTTGAGCATATGAAATACTGAAATATGTTTCATGCACAAAGATATTTCTCTGAAGAAGATATACAAATGCCATCAAGCATATGAAAATATTCTCAACATCACTAATCATCAGAAAAATGCAAATCAAAATCACAATGAGATATCAGCTCATACCTGTCAGGATGACTATTATGAAAAAAGAAGGATTATAAATGGTGGCAATAATGTGGAGAAACTGGAACCCTTGTTCACTGTTGGTGGGAATGTCAAATGGTGCAGCCATTATGGAAAGTAATATGGAGGGTCCTAAAAAAATTAAAAATAGAATTACTGTATGATTCATCAATTTCACTTTGAGGTACATATCCAAAAGAATTGAAAACAGGATTTGCACACATACGGTTATTAAAGCATTATTCACAAAAAGCAAAAGGTAGAAGAACCTAAATGTCCATCAATGGATGAATGAAGAAAACATAGTGTATGCCTGCAATGGGTTATTATTCAACCTTAAAAAAGAAGGAAATCCTGTCATACGCTATGTGGACAAACCTGGAGGACATTATGCTAAGTGAAATAAGCCAGTCACAGAAGGACAAATACTGCATGATTCCACTTACATGAGGTATTTAAAGTAATCAAACTTGTAGAAACAGAAAGCAGAAGGTGTACCAGGGACTGGGGGGAGGGGGCAGATAAGGAGTAGCTGTGTGGTGGGTGTAGAGTTTCAGTCATGCAGGATGGTGGGCAGGGTGGCGCCCAGGGATCTGTTACACAACAATGTGCATATGGTTGACAGTATTGATCTGTACTCTTGGAAATTGTTGGAAAGGTGGATTTTATGCTTTTTTCAGCCACACTAAAAATAAATGGAAGAAATAAACTCTGTGGCAGAGATTGACACTTGATTATATCTAAATCCCCAGAGCCTAGCCTGAGATTTGGCAAAGAGTAAGGGTTTAAAAAATTGTTTCTCAGAGGAGGAAAGCCTGAATGAATGCAAGAGTGAACTTGAGATTAAATTTTTAAAGGCATTCAGCTACTGAATATTCACTGGGGACCCTTGCCTCTCTCACCCTTGGGCTTGGTGTCTGTAGTGGTGATTGGAAGATTAATGGTCACCAGGGAATATCCTTGAGATGGTCAAAAAGATTCAAAAGTGTCATTTTCACATAAGGAGCTCTTTGAGAAAAGTAGAGAATTCCAGGTTCACTGAATGCCCTTTTCTTCTAAGAAACTTTCTCTAAATTGTCCTACTTTCTGAGCCGTTATTGTCAGTAATTTTGCTTCTTCAATTCTTCATTTTTATTATCTTGGACTTCTGAAAAGTGATGTTTCCCTACACTAGGACAAGTTCCCCTCCTATTACATATTTAAGCTTAATTCTTAAGTTAAGAATTATAGGACTGGGAGATTGGGGTTGACATATATACACCAAATATGCATAAAATAGATAACTAATAAGAACCTGCTATATAAAAATAAAATAAAATTTTATAAAATATTTTTTAAAAAGAATTATAAAGTCTGCATATAGGTCACGCCTCTCATGTACTGCAGAAGCTAGAAGGATCTGAAGCAAAGGTGATCAGACGCTGAGTCATGCAAAGCTGGCCTCCTCAATGCAGGAAAACCTCCCCAGCAAGTTCACCCAGTGTTCCTGGACCAAGGGCTCAGGGGGCTGCCCTCTTTTAAACCCATTCTAAGGAGAGCAAAAGGCAAAATATATTCATTCATTCAAAGACCTCGGCATTAGGCACTCGAGTGCTAGGACAGGATTCTCGCCCTAAATCTATCTAAGGTCTGGTCAGAGAGACAGACAAGAAAATCAGTGATTAATCCCAGAGGGATAAGTACAGGAGGGTAGATACAGGCTCTGAGATAACAGGAGAATTACCACTGTCTTAGCTAAAGATGGCTGAGAATAGCTCAGTTAATTCTTTCAATAACAGAACTAATTTTTAAAAGATTAACAGGGTTAGCCACTGACAGGGCTGGAGGTTGGGTGGGGACCAGGGAAGGAAGCAAGTGTACTATAGAGGGAGGCAGCAGCTTGCTTATATCATTTATGCTCTAGGAGGATTGATACGGCTAGAGACAAGTGTCAAGATGGAGAGTGGCGGGAGATAGAAAGCAAGGGACTAATGCAAAACTCAGGTGCTCAAGTGCTTTCTGATATATTTGAACTTTATCTCGAAGATTAGTGGAAATGGAGTCGTGAAGAGATGGACTCTTCAGAAAGACAACTTAGTAAGAGTGTGCAGCATGGATTAGAGAGAAGGAGATAGAAATGGGGAGCCTAGTTACATGGCTATTGTTACTCTTCAGGAGAGACGTTATTAAATTCTGAACTCTGGAGGAGGTGGTAGGAATGAAAAAGATAGAAAAGATTCAGAAGTCTTTCATCAAGGAGATTGTAAAAGACATCATTTAAGATTATCCTGGTGAGATATTATCCTGTTAATATCTGGTGCAGGATTTTTATCATAATGGTTTATAGAAAAGTCAAGTCCCTGATATTATACATAAACTTGTGGATGTATTTAGGTAAATTTTTTGCTACGAAAAGTCTCTTTAATTTTCATCAGACTCTCAAACAGCCAATAGGTTAAAAGTTAAATTATTAAGCTAAGTACTGACAGTGGCCCACTGTACTACTAGGAAGAACCAAAGCTCTTAATTTCACAGCATATGTTGACAAGACATAGCCCACAAGGCCAGGCTAGAAAAGCAAGTTGGTTTTTTAATGACATTTATCACCTTGGATTTTATGCAAGGCTACTCTTGCACTTCAGAATTCTTTATTGCTCTGAACTACACAGAATTTTGTCAGGTAACAGGGCAACAATCTCTTACATTCTCAAAAATCTTTTTTAAAATTAAAATCCACGACTTTCCTGCAAAACTTGAGTGAAACTTAGTCCATCTAAGGAGCCCAGAAGGGGCAGCTCAGTTACATATGGCCGTACACCCACCTAGAGAATATTTGGGGCACCTTTTCTATAAGCGTTCACACATTTATCTATGTATCCTTGTAGTTTAAGAAATGGAAGCAAAGATGAATAAGATATAGTCTTTGTTACAAAATTATCAGTCACTTAATTTAATAAATGGACTCCATAATAGTCATCCAAAGCAGGCAGTAATAAACTTTGTTATGGGATCAAGGAGTGGGAATATGGCCAAAGAGAGATGCCAGAGCAGCATCTCAAATACAGTGTAGGAGTTTGCCAGGCTGCAGGAGCATACGAGGCCAACTGCAGGAGCGCTATCCCAAACTTAAGGTGTTACCTTTGGCTTTATTTTGACCACGTCATATAAGTTTGTGTCTTTTTAATTGTAGGTCATGAAATCACTTTAGGGGGAAATATGTGGATATGCCACAGTACGTTTATCCCTTCACATATTGGTGGACATTAGGATGGTGTCCACTTTTTGTCTATTACAGATAAAGCTGCTATGAATAGTTAGGTACAAGTTTTGAATGGTTGTATGAATTTCTCTCAGGTAAATGCATAGGTATGGAATGGCTGAGTGTATGTTTACTTTTAAAAAAACTGCCAACCTGTTTTCCAAAATGGTTGTATCATTTTGTATTCCCACCAACATTGTATGAGAGTTCAAGTTGTTCCGTATCCACCTCAACACTTGGTATTGTCAATCTTTTTAATTTTTAGATATTTTAATCAAAGTGTA